>NW_011494873.1:1659001-1671153 GCF_000754665.1 Bison bison bison
AGACAGGTATGGATGTGAGAGTTGGACTGTGAAGAAGGCTGAGCACCGAAGAACTGATGCTTTTGAACTGTGGTGTTGGAGAAGACTCTTGAGAGTTCCTTGGACTGCAAGGAGATCCAACCAGTCCATTCTGAAGGAGATCAGCCCTGGGATTTCTTTGAAAGGAATGATGCTAAAGCTGAAACTCCAGTACTTTGGCCACCTCATGTGAAGAGTTGACTCACTGGAAAAGACTCTGATGCTGGGAGGGATTGGGGGCAGGAGGAGAAGGGGACGACAGAGGATGAGATGGCTGGATGGCATCACTGACTCGATGGTTGTGAGTCTGAGTGAACTCTGGGAGTTGGTGATGGACAGGGAGGCCTGGTGTGCTGCGATTCATGGGGTTGCAAAGAGTCGGACATGACTGAGCGACTGATCTGATCTGATCTATGACATGGCACTAATCATAAACCCTGATGAAGAGGCTAGATGGGAGCATTGAATCAATCACATATGGAAAGCAATAGTCACAGGAGGTGCTCAATAAATGAGAGTTCCCTTATCTTTCTTTTCTGACCCTGAGCTATCATGGCTATATTGGACACGAGCTCTGGCCAGTGGAGAAGGCAGTGGCACCCCACTCCAGTACTCTTGCCTGGACAATCCCATGGACGGAGCCTGGTAGGCTGCAGTCCGTGGGGTTGCGAAGAGTCAGACACGACTGAGCAACTTCACTTTCACTTTTCACTTTCATGCTTTGGAGAAGGAAATGGCAACCCCCTCCAGTGTCCTTGCCTGGAGAATCCCAGGGGCGGGGGAGCCTGAGGGGCTGCCGTCTATGCGGTCGCAGAGTCGGACACGACTGAAGTGACTTGGCAGCGGCAGCAGCAGCAGCTGCAGCTCTGGCCAGAGATATCAGAGATAAAGTTGTCCCCAGGATGAGCAATGGCCTGAGTGGAACCCAGGTCTTGACTCTTCAAGGCTGCAGGGCCCTTGACACCAGAGAAGCAGCTCGTAGTACAATAACTGGGCTTGAATGCTGTGTCCTGTCACATTCAAATCAATGTGAATGGGAACCCAAAGGGCTGACTCTGGGCCATGGGGGCAAGGCAGTCATAATCATATTGTCTCATCTTCATGAAATACTGTACTCGCCGCAGTTTTTAGGTCCCTGATGAGAAGAGCCTAACGAATTCATTCAATTAAAATATGGAGAGGAAGCTGGGGCCAGGCTCCCAGCTAATGCCTTTCAGTCTTTCTTCCCTGAGGGCCATGCCCTTGGCCTCACTTAGGGCCCCACAGTGCCCACAATTTGAGATGCCCACTGTGTGGGGCACAGGGCTCTGCTCCATTTTGTGTAAGAACAGAACAGGTGCAGGGACTCTCGTGATGCTCCTGGGAATTCACTTCTAGAACAAGCAGTTTCGGCCTGCGACAAGTCCTAGGGCCCTTCTTCCTCCTATAAAATCTATTAAACAACAATAAATTGGCTTCAGACCACTGCTTATACCCCCGAGGACAGGCTTCGTTTCTGTGCCATGTCCCTAGACTTCTAGGGCTCAAGGGTCATCCCCTGCAGAAAGCCTTTTCTTCTTCTTCTGCCCTCCACCCTTTCCTCCCTGCATCTCCCCACTTTCTTGTCCTTTCCACACCTCACCACCAGCTCTCAGACCGTTACACTAAAATCCTGGGTCAGCCCATCAGTCTCTGCCACTTGCTGTTTGAGAACCCAAGGTCAGGGACCGTGTCCTCTCCATTCCTGTGCGTCCAGTGTCCAGTGGAGGCCCTGGTACCAGTCAGAACTCTAGCTTTCATGCCTGGATTGTGGGCTAAGGTACTTATCTCGACCAGGACCATCTGCCCTAGACTCTCCAGTGTCATCACAATAAATACCAAACCCTAGTCTGACTGGCACTGACATCCACCCGCCTGCCACTGCATGCGGCTCTAGCAGGAGGCTGGCAATATCCTAGAATGAGGTCCCTCAAGATCCCCCAATATCCCTTCATTTCCCCAACCACTCCTTTCCCCAACTATAAGCCCAGCCTCATGTTGGGACACAGAAATGAGAAAGGCATGATCCTGCCCTCGGTGGCTCATAATCTGGCGAGAGTCAGATGTCCTCTCCCCCACCTCCCCTCCTCCCCTCCGCTCCCTGCCTTCGCTCCTTCCATACGCACTTAATGAGCAACAGACAGACAGCCGAACAGACTGAGGCGTGCCGGGAAGGTGCTGCTGAGAGCTCTGTGGGGGAGAATCCCCAATAGTCACTTGAGACCTTGACAAGGGACATTTCCAGAAGACTCAGTATGGAGATCTAATCCTCTTATTAGATGAGAAGCTGTGAGTCATAAGCACCCCAAGCAGTGCTACAGACTTCCCCATGAATCACCCACTGCCCCATCTCCGCATTAGAGGCACCCACCGCGGGGAATTCTCCTTTGGATGGGAGGGAGGAAATGTGGGGGAAAGTGTGGGAGGTTGGGGCTCAGAATGGAGACCCTGAGCAGCTCTCCCCGTTGCTGTCCTGCCAGAGTCTCAGCCCTGATCCCGAGAACGAAGCCCCAGGGTGAGCCAGGACCCTCACGTTATTTCCTGATTACCAAATGCTTTTATAGGCTTTATATCAGTTGCACACCAATGTTGTGTTACTGGAAATTCTCCAAGGGAAATTGCCTCATGTGGAAGGGAAAGAAGTCGGTTGAGCAGAAAAGAACCACTTCCCCCTAGCTTGAGCCCAAGACCCACCCAGAAAGGAGAGGGATTGTCTGGAGCCGTCCAAGTTCTCTCATTTATTCACCACGTGTATTGACTGAGTGCCCACTACATGCCAGGCTCTGTTGTAAGGGCAGAAGACCCCACAGTGAACGAGACAGACAAGATCCTTGCTCTCAAGGCCTTCCATTCCAGCAGGGAGAGAGACCATACACAAAGAAGTCAGTGTTAGGTGGTAATAAGTGCTACATGGGGAAACAAAACAGAAAAAGGTACATGGGGTGGCCGTGGGGCAGGGTGGTTGCTAAGTTTAAATGGAGTGGAGGTCAGGAAATGGCCCATTAAAGAGGTGAGCTGAAGGAAGTGAGGGAGCCAGCCTTGGAGGGATCTCAAGGGAGGTCTGTTTGGTAGAAGGAAGAGAATGAGTCCCTGAAGCAAGAGTGAACTTTGCGTGTGCGAGGAAGATCAACGAGGCCACCTTGTCTTGAAGAAATAATTGAAAGGGAAGAGGAGCAGAAGATGTGGTCAGAGATGTATCAGCCAGACAAGTCATGTCAAGTCTTGTAGCCTTTGTAAAGACTTGCCCTTTATTATGAAGGAGATGGGTGCTGTGGAGGGGTTTTAAAAGTCTAACTCCTTTCCTGGACAGACCACATCCCTCTATTGCTGAGGACTAGGAAAGCTGAACAAAATATTTTTAAGCATTTCAGATTGAAGACATCCAAGCACTAAAAGGGCAGTGAGGAATTGTGGGATCAAGAGGCAAACCCTGAGGGACGAGAATAGGATTTGGGTGTCTCCTTTCCCCAAAGGGTTATCTGCCAGTTCTGAAGTGGAAGGCTGAAAGACTAACAATGTGAGCAGAGATTTTAAAAGACTCATGAGTATAATGGGACAAATATTAAAGTTGAGGGCATACCAGGAAGGAATCTGGTCCACTCCTAGGCTTTCTTATATATTACCCCAAAAAGTAATATGGGCTCAGGGGGCTTGGAACTTCCCCAAACTTTTAGTTGAAACTACTAAGAAAGTGTTCATCACTCAGTCGTGTCTCACTCTTTGAGACCCCACGAACTGTAGCCCACCAGGCTCCATGGTCCATGGAATTCTCCAGGCAAGAACATTGGAGTGGGTTGTCATGCCCTTCTCCAGGGGATCTTCCTGACCCAGGGATTGAACCTGGGTCTCCTGCATTGCAGGCAGATGCTTTACCATTTGAGCCACCAGGGAAGCCCTGGAACTACTAAAGAATACAGCTTTAGAAGAAGATTTCAGTCCTCACAGGGTCTAAAGTCCAGCTTCAGGTCCTCTCAAGCCGTCTCTGTCTCTGGTTGGGTTAAGGTTTTCTCAGATTCCTAGGCCTCCAAGCCACCTACAGCAAAGTAAATCCTCTTGAAAAGAAAGTAACACTGCCTTAAATAATCTCTAAAATTTTTCATACACAGAGCCTGACAATCAAAAATAACCAGGCATATGCGGGAATAAAACGCGATTTTACAAATACAGAAGAAACAGTAGGCAACACAAGAGAACCCATAGAGTTATTAGTCACAGATGTTAAAATAGCTGTTTACATGTGAAAGTACCAAAGTGGAGGGTAACAGAATCTTCCAAGACTAATGAAAGACATCAAGCCACAGATTTGAAAAAAACTATACATCATAAGCAAGGTAAATAGGAAGAAAACTATAGAGACATTGTAACAAGAACTGCTTGTAAACAGAGAGAGAAAGCTGAAGCAACCAGAGGAAAAAAGACCAGTTACCCTCAGAGGGACAACACTAAGTTAGTAAGCTGACTTCCTAAAAGACAACAAAACTCAGAAGATGATGGAATATGCCTTCAAAATGGTTAAAGAAGTAAGACTGAAAATTAGAGTTCTTTGCCCCATGAAAACATTTTTCAATAATGAAAGTGAATTTTTAAAAATGTGTAGGGAAGCAAAAACTGAATTTGTCGTCAAAGATGTGTCCTATGTATAGGCAAGCCTAGAAGGATAGCTTCAGCCTCTGGTGGCAGGCAGAGAGGGGCAGCGCAGAAAAGGGGAGAACAGCCGTGGGGCCACTGTGACAATGCAGGCAACTTGTGAGGGCACCTGGACCAGAGGGCTGGTTTTTGGAATTGATGAGAAGCGGGTCTATTTTGAAAATTGTTTTGGTTTAAAAATGGACCTGTTTCTTAATTTACTGATGAATCAAACACATGCTATGAGAAAATGAGAGGAGTCAAGGATGTCTCCAAAGTTTCTGACCTGAGCTAATGGAAGAATGAAGTTGCCAGTAACCAAGATGGGAAGGGCACAGATGGCGCTGGTTTGGGGGTAATTCAAAGGTTTGTTTTTGGAATTGCCAAATTTGGAAGTCTCCTTAACAAAGAAATGGATATGTCAAGGAGGTTGTTGGAGTCTGCAGTTAGGAGAGAGGCCCCGGGCTAAATATTAAAATTTGTTTCCTTTTTAAATTTTTTCCTGACGATGGAGGTGGGGGTGGTAGTGTTGATAATAATTATGGTTAAAATGGCTAGCACTTATTGTTTATTGTGTGTTGAGTACCGTGCAAAATATTTTATATACATTATTTCATTTAATATTAACAACTACCATGTAAAGCAAATACTTCCATGACTCCTTTAGAGAGATGAAAGTGGAGTGGAGAAGTAATCCAAGGTCATACAGCTATTAGTTGTTGTTCAGGCATATGAAACTAAGTCTCAGAATTTGGGGGATACCAAACTACGGAGCACTTTCTAGGGGATGGTCACTCACTCCATCATTCAGAAAACATGTATAAGTACCCGCTTCTCCCTAACCCTTAGAGTAAGTCCTGGGGCCCAGACATGGGGCCAGACAACTCACTTCTCCCTGTTTTCCTTCACCAGGAGACTCTAGGGAAGGGTTGTTGTTGTTCAGTTGCTAAGTCATGTCCGATTCTTTACAACCCCATAGACCGTAGCTCTCCAGGCTCCTCTGTCCATGGGATTCTCCAGAATCCCACTGGAGTGTGCTACCATTTCCCTGGGGAAGGGTGCTGCTGGGCAAGTGACAGAATGGGGCCAGAATGGGAACTAGCTGTGTCACCAGAGGACAGTGAGCCTCTCCTAGGCCTCTCTGATGAACCCAGATGTGACCACCTTTCATTTAATCCTTTAAAAGCCTTTGAAGGTCAGAGGTTGTTGGCCCATATTACAGATGGGGAAACTGAGGCTTAAAGAGTTTGGTAACTTACCCACAGTAAGTAAGTCACAAAACTAACAAGTGGCAGAGCAGGTCTTGAACTCAGGTCTAGCTGACTCCAAGTCAAATGCTTTATCTACCGTCCACAAAAATCCCTCTTAAACCTCAGGTCTTTACTGCCCTCCTGGCTTGGAATCCTCTTCCCAGCTTACCTCTCAAATAGGTTATATCACTCAGGTCTTAGGTTCACCAGTCACCCCATCAGAGAGGCCTCCCTGATCAGCAAAATCTAAAGGACCCCCTCTCTTAATATGTCACCTTCAGAGCCTTCATCCTTCTTATGTCCTAATTATTTATACACCCCAACACCACCATTGTTAGCTACGTGAGAGCAGGAACTTTACCTAGCACTAAAGCATCCCTGGGCTTGTAGAGAGTCAATAAATATTTGTTGAATGAATGAATAAAAAAATGAATGAACGAACAAAGGAACGAATGGACTACTGCTTAACCTAAAAAGCCACAAAAAGAAGGTGATTCTACCCTATTTCCCTTGGCGGGCACAGCTGTGCGCAAGGTGGAGCTAGCCACACCCTTTGTTTGGAAGATGAAGACACCTCCTGAGCCCATAAAGGGGAGCAGAGGCTTGGGTGGACCCCGAGGCTCTTCTCCAACAAGTTCGCCCTGCAGAGCCCCAGGAAAGTCCCCAGAAGTGGGCAGCCCTCCCACCTGCTCCTCAGAACACAACCTGCGGAGAAAAACAGCCCCAGGTGACCTGGATCCACCCAGCGAGGTGTGGGAAACCTGAGCCGGGGCTGGCGCTGGGCGGGGCCACCCCACACGGCCTCGGCTTTGTTTGCCTCTGTGTATGGCAACCAGAAACCACCGAGCCAGCAGTTCTCAGAGGCCACCTCTCGCCCTCCCCGCCCCCCTTTATTTTAATCTCCTAAACTGATTTGTCAGCAGCAGGAAGTGACATGACAGCTTTCCTCACAAAAGGGAAACTCCTCCGTGTTTCTATGGGGACGGAGGCTACTGTGTGATCACGGATTTATATAATCTTAAAGGTGTACACACCATGATGTCATCTGCCAGGAGCCAGGGGAGGGAGGGAAACCGAGGCCAGAGGCTGCAAGCCTAAAGCAAATTAGCTGCGATTTGCAAAATTCCAAAGAAAGGCGAGGATATGGTGGAAGCATCTGGGGTTGGTAGTCTCCTAATGGAATAATGGATGCCTGGAAACCACAGGAAAGCATAAAGTATGCACTGATGCATATTCTACGTCCTAGAATTAGAGGGCTGGGAGGAAGCTTACCCATTAGATCCAGTGCAAACTGGTCATTTTCTGGGTGGAAAAACTGGGCCCCAAGAACCGCTAGTGGTCATCAGGAGAGGGGAAAGGAATCTGACGTTTTCCCAGGGCCCACAACCTGCCAGGCACTTCTGCATTCAAGAGCCTATCTCTCCCTCCCAGGTGAAGTCCAATAGGTTTTATCTTCATTTTACAGATGAGGAAACTGAGGCCCAAAGGGATAAATGGTTTTTCCACCTCAATATCATGGGGGTAAAACCATGGTGACGCCTGGTTGGCTATAAAACTCATCTTTTCCTCACTCCCATGAGCTCTTTTGGACTGAACTGGAGCTTCCTTCCCTAGTCTTTTTACACACCCACGTTTCCATCTCTGCAAGGCCATTTATTTGCTCTATGACCTTGAGCTACAATCAGAGGGCTGTCCCTTCACCTCTCTGAGCCTCTGTTTCCGCCTCTGTAAAATGGATTTTGCTTTAAAGGTTAAATTCAATCCTATGGAAAGCAGTACAGTGGCTAGCACAGGACACCAGTTCTAAAACTGACAGCTGTTATTACATTTATCAGTATTAAATGAGATGTCCCTATGTCAGTCTCCCAGCTGAGCAACATTTTAATAGCTTAAGCATCTTTCTTCTCATCTTAAGTAATTTTTATCTTGACTTCCCTGGTGGCTCAGATGGTAAAACATCTGCCTACAATGCGGGAGACCCGGGTTCAATCCCTGGGTTGGGAAGATCTCCTGGAGAAGGAAATGGCAACATACTCCAGTATTCTTGCCTGGAAAATCCCATGGACAGAGGCCTGGAAGGGTACAGTCCATGGTCACAAAGAGTCGGACATGAACTGAGCAACTTCGCTTCACTTCACTTCATCCTTCCTAAGAAAAGCAGTCTCAGGCCCAAAGTGACATTTTCTGGAGGGCCTGAAGACCAGGAATTGAACACACAAAGAGGAGGGGTTATTATAATGCTGGCTGTCCTGGCTGGAGGGAGGTTAAGTAGCTTGCACTGGGGTAAGTGAGTGAATTGTTTTCACTGGCAGCTCCCTTAGGCAGCCACTGTATTTTTCCACTGTGTGGATCACACTGGAGATTAATTCTGGTTCAGCCGATGCCTGCCAAGCAGAAAGTGATGGCCCAAGCCCACAGTGATGCCAGCCGTGGCATCTGCCGTGGACTTGAAGTCCCTGGTACGTTTCCACAAAGGGAGATATTTGCAACAGTAAATGTCTAGGGTTTGATAAAACAAAACAAAACAAAACAAAACAAAACTGGATATGGTTTGTTTTGAAAGGCGTGAACACACTTGTAATCGGAAGCCCAGTCAAGGAAATGAACTTGCCGGCCCAGGGTAAGTTCTCAGAACAGGGAACACAGGAATCTTTCAGCCCCTGGGAGTCAAGTGGTGCACGGTGAACCAGTGGAGAAAGGTCAAGGCCTTGAACAATGGGGCTGGACCAAGACCACTACCCTGGGAACCCCTGGAAAACTAACGTAAGCTGTTTGCTTTCTGGCTTCCTACAGCACTTTATCCAGAAACAAAGGAATGCAGAGGCTAAGGGGCCAGCAATCCAGAAGCTTCCCTGTTGTTTAATTCAACATTAAAGACTGGGCTACCGGTTGGTAGTCAATTACACCTTCTCTGTTTTGGGCTGCTTGGCAAGATAGTGAAAATCCAGAATATTGCCCTAGAGCAAGCCAGATTTAATTATCTATCTTCTTCAACAAAATTATGAAATCAGGGCAGCAAGTGACCTGAAGGAGGCTGCCACCAAAAATGCTGGGTACAGGTGCGGAGATGCCCAGGGAATGGACTCCAGAAGAATAAGGGTCAGGCTGGGGTGGGAGCTCCAGGTGACTTATCTGCATTGTATTGGCTTACTGTGCTCAGTATTCCTTTCACAACTAAAGGTCTTTTCAAAAGAAAAAGAGCGTGTGAGAAGCAAGTGATAAAATAAAAAGGCCATAAAATTAGGAAACAGACATAGGGCCCAGTGCCCCAACTTGTGTTACTTAGCTACGCTGGGTCTCTATCCTTTGCAGATCTTTTCTGAGGTAAGCACAGCCCACCTTGCACACAGTAGAAACACACTCGTGGCAAATGTACTGGGAAACTATCTTTATCTCTTTAGTAGAGATCAGAGGAGGGAAGGAGGCTTTTTAAGATTAACCTGGGGGAAGGTATTAAATGAAAAAAGCAACCAAGCAAATGGCCACTTATTCCTAGCTTTCGCTCTGGGTACACTTGGGTTCCCTTGTGTGACATGTTGGGAAAAACATAGGCAGACACTTGAATTCATTACCAAGAGCTTAGTTCTAGAGTTGATCACATTGTCTACCACCCTGGCAAATCAGCCATCTCATGGGACTGAGGGGCCACCAAGGAGTATGGGATCAGATGTCAAAACACATTCTGAAGGACCTTGTTTTCCCATTTCAGTTACAGGAAAGGAATCAGAGGGGCTGACCAAGAAAAGCATCGAGATTTCAATAGAAATGCCATAATTTATTCTGTTGTATAAAAAAGTCATCCTTATGTAACAAAATGTCTTCTTAGAAGAAGATATATATTATTTCAGGTCATAAATAATTAGCAAACATACAACTGTTGGCAACTTAAAAAAAACAAAACAAAATCAACACTGGTGCTTTCCAGTGCTGAAAACAAACCTGCTTAGGATATATTTACAGGACATTACAGTACTCAAACACAAAAATTGAGGTATTTGGTTCTTCTAGGAGTAGACACTGACATTTGTGAAGGTGAACCGCCTACACAAAAATAAATAAAACAAAGTATATTCTCATATGTGTATGTGTTGTCGGGAATGGTAATACTGGTAGGTATGTCAAGCATGAAAAGTGTCTTCAGGAAACAGGGACAAGAACAAAGAAATCGGCTCTCACACTTGAGTCCTCTCTCTTCTGCCCCTTTCTGTCCAAGGGACTTGATGTACCCACTGTATGTTGGTCCCGGAATGTGCTGAGTTCAGCAAACATCTTGGCGTGAAGTCATCATTACAACTGCTCAGGAACCCAGTGGAACTTGGGTGAAATTAAATAAATAAGGACCAGCCCTCACGAGCCCCCTTCCCTGGAGTTATTGCATGTCCACTTTCCAGGAGCCTGGAATCCCGGTGGGTTGTGAAGATTGCCTCCCGTGGCTTTTCAGCAGCTGGGAGAGGTCGTGATAGGGCTCTGAAGGTAGCTCAATGCACTGTTTGTGGGGTGGACGGGAATGGAGACCGGGAAGTTGAAGACGGTGGTGGTGGAGGTGCTGCAGTCAAGCACAGCCATGGCGGGGCTCCCTGCCTCTGCCGAGCAGTGGGGGGCCAGGACCTGCGACTCAAACTGCAGCAGCTGGCCCATGAAGCTGAAGTTGGGGGAGATGATGCTTCTCCTCTGCTTCACAAACTCAAAGGCCTCATCCAGCTTGACTCGATTAGTCCTCATGAGGTAAGCGAGGCAGATGGTGGCCGATCGGGAAATGCCCGCCTGGCAGTGCACAAACACCCTTCCACCAGCATTCTTGATGGAGTCTGGAGAACAGGGCAGCTGGTTATTTGACAGCCCAGGAGAGTGACTCCAACCAACCCCAGGTGTCTAAGAAATGTCACATGTGTCCTGTCCAGTACAGTCAATATCACCTCATGTCACAGACATACTGTCCGTGAAGGCAATGTGGGCACAGTGGATTTAAACATCCGGGGATTTAAACCCAGGCAAAGCATCGCCACTAAGCAGATTGATATTGGACAGATCAATTCAACCTGAGATTCAGTTTGCTAATTTATAAAGTGGGACATTGAACCCGTACTTTGCAGGGATGCTGCCCATGCCAGACTGATTTTAATGTCTAGAGGAAAGCTTAAAACTATGTCGCTCAAGTTCTTGCCATGGAGTTTAGTCTCAGTCACTAAAACAGAAGGAGTGTGGCAAAGTCCCAAGCATCTGCTCCACTTACCTATGAAGTCAATTGCCTCATTGAACCAGGAGCTGATGTCCGCCTTGTGGTTGTCCTCCACGGGGATGCTCTTGTACTGGTAGTGACCCTCGAAATGGTTGGGACAGTTCGCAGAGACGTTGATCAAGGCAGTGATGCCCAAGGCATCCAGCATGTCCTTGCGGGAAGCATGATAGGCACTGCCCAGGTACAGAAAGGGCAGGATCTCTACTGGGCCACCCTGAAATTCAGAAACATCCAACGCTTGTCAAGCTTTGTTCAACGTCAATGGTGGTGCCCACATCCACAAAACCTCCCTGCTGGACAAGTTAGTTTCAATATTGGGTGAACCTCACAGCACTGTTGTTAAAAGAGTGTAAATAAATAGGGGTCTAAACCCATTTGCCTAGGCAGGGCCAACAAGCTAATTTCTGTATTGCCCACAACTAGAGGCTCCGCTCCATCATACCATTTAACCATGGGATAAATGAAATCTCCCTGTGTCCCCTGTTATAAATAAAGCTGCACGTCACTTTCTATATTTTCACTAGCGCAGCTCTGCCACCTTTGCCAGCTGTTCCTTCTCCCTTCCGGCACAGCCCCCTACTAACCTGATCGTAGAGCGGGGTGCTGCAGGAACTGCACCCCGATTCAGCGCTGTCAGGGACACTAGTACTCAGGGGAAGGCTGAGCCCCATGGGGGTCGACTGTTTGCTGCACAGCTCCGGGTAGGAAGCAGAAAAAGCTTCATATCCTCCTGGGAACACAAAGAGACACATTTTTTTCCATTAGTACCGCCGAGACAGGGTGCCTTCAGACAACTTCCCCATCCACCAGGGCTGGAAGTTTAGCCCGGAGAGCCCCAGGCGAGTCTTTGTTCCTAGAGCTAAACAAAGCCAACAAGTTCCCACAAAGCGACTCAGGCGTCCAAGCGCTCCAGGTGGAGCAGCCCCCCCGGCTGAGAACCAGGCGGCGGAGGGCGTGCGGCCCGCCCCTGAACGTCCCCGAAGGCGTACCTTTGAGCAAAA
>NW_011494873.1:1671253-1671863 GCF_000754665.1 Bison bison bison
CGCCCCGGCGGCCAGGGCCAGGGTGCCGTCGCGCTTGGCGCAGTCCAGCGCGGCGCTGCGCTCGTCCAGCAGCACCACGGCGTGGTAGGCGCCGGCCAGCAGGCGGCCGCGCAGCTCGGCGTTAGGCACGATGTGCTCCAGACCCATGGCGCCCTTGGCCCGCCGACGCACGATGGTGCTGAAGCGCACGTTGACCGAGCCGGCGATGTGGCCGGCGTTGAAAGCGAAGAAGGAGCGACAGTCCAACAGCAAGCACTGCGCCGCGCGCTCCCTCAGCAGCGTCCGGAGGCCTCCGGCGTCCAGAGAGACCACTTCCATGACCATGGCCGGCCCCAGCGCCCCCAGCGTGCAAGTCGTCCTGTGTTCTTTGTCCCGGGAAGCGAACAGCAGGGCGATGGCTTTCGAGGAAAAGCCCGACCCCGGTTTTCTTTACGCCAAACCCAAACTGCCTTTGGACCGAGCGAGGGGTCGTTGTGTGGGACTCTCGACCGCCTCGGCTTCCTTGTTGCTCTCCCTACGGCTCTTCCACCCGCGGTTCACCCAGAGCCCCGAAGTCTTTCGCAGCGAGCCCGACCCGGCGGAGAGCGTTTATATCGTGGCTCCGCGTAAG
>NW_011494873.1:1672179-1672816 GCF_000754665.1 Bison bison bison
CCGCTGGCTAATCTCTGGCTCGGGCTCCGGCCCCCGCCCGGCCGTCCGACTTGCGCCTGGCGCGTCCCTAGGGAGCTGGTCCGCGCCACTCTCCGGGCCCAGCGGGGAAGGGAGAGGGTTGGGCTCTGCCAGCCGAGGGCTGACTCCCGTATGCGAGTGCCTGGGAGACCCGGGCCGCGTGCCACGGGCCCCCGCCTCCCCTCCCCTCCTCCCACTCCACCGCGCTGCTTCCCGGCGCCGGCTCCTCCGTCCTCCGCCGACCGGAGCCGAAAGGGGTTTCCTTTGTTACTGGATACACATGCGCCCCTTTCTCTCATTTCCTCGTACCCAGTAGGCGAGGAAACACGGGGTTCCGAGGAGAAGCGATTTATACCTGCTCAGTATCGCATTGCCGGGGGTGAGGGGACCGAGAGGAGACTGAAATGAGGGTCGGAGAAAAACTGAGTTTGTCCACCCAAGAACAACCGGGGTAGGTTGGGATGGAAGTGTTCAGGGAAATACATTCGTGTTCCCCAGGCTTTCCAGTTACTTTAAAATGTACATTTAACAAGTAAAATGCCGTCCAACCAAACCCCAGGCAGAAAAATGTCAATCCTAGTCATGCGGTCCTTACGTGGTTGTGAGCCTAGGAAGGCGG
>NW_011494873.1:1672916-1724459 GCF_000754665.1 Bison bison bison
GGACTCTTTGCGACCTCATGGACTGGAGCCCACTAGGCTCCTCTGTCCATAGGATTTCCCAGGCAAGAATACTGGAGTGGGTTACCATTCCCTTCTTCTGGGGATTTTCTTTTAGTCCCTAAATATGTACTGTTTGAGCGCCTACTAAGCGCTGGGCTGGGGACTGCAACTGGGAACAGGAGCCCGGTCCAGCCCCGGGGCCCTGGTTCTTGCCATCAACGTGAGCTGGTCTTGAAATACAATCCTACAGCGATTTAAGAGGATTTTCAGGACCTGGACAAAGGTTTGGGGAGACCCCATGCGGTCAGCCTCATCCTGGGCCCTAGTGAAGCGCTCCAACCTCCCCACCCCCTGTAGCACCGAAGTGCTAGGTACACAAACATAAATATTGCGCCATCAGACTGGGGTGCTGAGTCAGGAACGTTCTGTGGTTTCTTCCCCTCTCCTCTAGGAGAGCGGGGGATTTCACTGCCGCCCAGTGCCGTTGATCTGCTGGTTTATCAGCAGAGGCAACTTCTGCATTTGCCTCGCTTAGTTTCTGTGTTCTCACATGCTCAGACTTTCTGCCTAAATTCTAAAAAAGTAAAAGGCTAAGTGCCTTTTAAAAAGAGCATTTTTGGCCTTCAGGTGAACACTGTGAGGACATCAAAGAGGTCCTTAGATAATGGCGACGCCCACCCTGTATCTTTAAAAAAAAAAAAAGAGAGAGAGAAAGTATTTGTTTATACTACTTATTCAGCTGAGGAACTCAACATATTTTATGCATTGAATCATGAAATGTTACAGCTGCTGACTTTTCACAGCATACCAACTTGATCTACCCCAAGTTTTGTGTGTGTGTTTTACCAAGAGCAGTTTTTAATACCTACGCATTTTCAAAAAGCAAACTTTTTTAATACAAATATTAGAGCGGTGAGTGGCAGTATGGCCCTACAGTTAGGTGTCTGCTGAGCTCTGCAAGGTTTTCCTCTCTAGCCTGTCTAGAAAGAGCAGAGCTTGGACCCCATGCTGTCATTTTGCTCCTGGGTGATCCTAGTTGAATCTCTTCCCCTAATGAGGCTCTAAGCTGACATCTGAACAATTGTCTTACAACTGCCTACTTTGTGAATGATTTGAGGCCCAAGTTAGAGATGATAGATATAAGGAGCCCAGGCCCTACCCGTGCCTTCTTGCTATGATTCACTAGATCTTTTGGCTTTCCCCTTCCCAGAAGAGCACTTCTTATATAATCATGCCATTTTGTGTTTCAGCATTTGGCACCAGAGCCTGGTGAGAAGGTCACCACAGGATGCCAGTAGGCGTGGCTGGTACAGAGGTCCCTCCTTGAAACCAATCAACACACAATGGCTCAGGTTAGGGAGTCTGGTGGTAAAGATGCAGCCACCTAAGCCCTCAGTCCGGGAAGGATGTAGAGGTGCTACTTCTGGGTGGAGATGGAGCCAAAGAGAGGCCCAATATAATCTGGTCTGTGGTGCCTGCAGAGGCAGAAGGGACTGGAATTGTGGTCCTGGGAGGCAGAGGAACATGAAAGAGCATCAAGGGATTTTGACTCAGGAGAGAGAACCTGGTCTTTCTCACCTGGGCTCTTGCTGATTTTAGATGTGCTCAGGAATAAACCTGGAGGCAGTGTAGAATAAACCTGGAGGCACCGTTAATGTGTAGCTTAACAGTGAAAAGTGACTTTTCCTCTCGTGCCCCGACTCCCTCCTTCCTGTGATAAAGGTAAGGACACAGGGGCTGTGAGGAGACTGTGTAGCCCGATTGATTTTACACTACAATCCCTGTCCAAATCCTGCGCTCAGAGTTGACTTTGGACCTGTTCTGAGGTCACTGGAGGAGAAAAAGTGGTGCTCCCACAGATGCTAGTCAGAAAGTAGCCCCAGCTCACTGTCTGCTCTGTGACCTTGGCAGGCAGGTGGCTTAACGTTTCTGAGCCTCTGTTTCCCCGTTTGTAAACTGGGAGCGCTACCCAGTCCAAGATGGCAGGCTAGTGTCTCAAAATAACCATCTTCTAGCTCAGCTGGTTAAGAATCCGCCTACAATGCAGGAGACCCTGGGTTGATTCCTGGGTTGGGAAGATCCCCTAGAGAAGGGATAGGCTACCCACTCCAGTATTGGACTTCCCTAGTGGCTCAGACAGTAGAGAATTCACTTGCAATGCAGAAGACATGGGTTCAATCCCTGGGTTGGGAAGATCCCCTAGAGGAGGGAATGGCAACCCACTCCAGTATTTTTGCCTGGAGAATTCCCGAGGACAGAGAGGAGCCTGGTGGGCTACAGTCCATGGGGTCACAGAGTCAACTGAGCAACTAAGCCCAGCAGGGCCCAGCACAGGGGGGTTGGGATGCCCATTATTTTATAGGACAGAGACGGGGAGGAGTTGAGGAAGTAAAGACTATTATCCTACAAATATCTCCTGGAATGGCCAACCTCAGGGAGGGTGTTAATCTCTTCAAGCAGAGGGGCAGAGTTCCCTGAGGCAGGTCATTATATATGATTATAGTAACAAAAACAATGAAAAACAAAGGTTAAAGTCAAAGAAACAGATCCATCATGGAGTCAGAATTGGCTCTTAGGAGTACTATCCATGTGGGGCCTGCTGTGGGTCCCATCTGGAGGGGGTGCTCTTAAGAGAGGGTGCTGGCTCCCACCATTCATGTTTTCTTCTGGGATCCTTGTACGATCCCCCTTGTGCTGTGTGGCAGACAGCTCTTGGCTTTGCTTAGTACCCTTCATAACTCGCTCTATCCCGGGAAATCTCACCACTGGGCGCCACCCCTTCATCTGGCCCTGCCCCCACACTGCTTTCTAGGCAAACCCCTGGATGCGTTTTTCATCCTTTCCCACCCCCACTCCTTTGCTCACACTGCCCACCTTCCCATGCCAGGATGCTCCCCTTAGGGCTCCAGATCCCAGAGCACCATCCCCAGGAAGCCTTCTTTGGTTTCTCTGACTTATGCTCTAGGGCTTCCCTCGTAGCTCAGTTTGTAAAGAATCTGCCTGCAATGCAGGAGACACGAGTTTGATTCCTGGGCCCTGAGTCTGGAAGATTCCCTGGAGATAGAAATGGGAACCCACTCCAGTTTTCTTGCCTGGAGAATCCCATGAACAGAGGAGCCTGGCAGGCTACACAATCCATGGGGTCTCAAGACTTAGGGACTAAACCAGTACCGCCATCACTTCTGCCCTAGGTCCTGGAAGACTCTGTCCACAACTTTCTAATTATGTAAACATCTCTTAGATCCTTATCTTACCCTGAGTTGCTTAAGGGCGGGGAGTGTGTTTTTCTGACCTTTGATCTCCCCACCCTACTATCATAGTTACAGTGCCTGGCACGTAGTAGGTCCACAATTTGTAGCATGGTGGAAGAATTTCCTATGAGATGCTGAAAAGAAGAATTTCCTATGAGATGTTGAAAAGTGTAAGAGAGAAAGGGACAGGAATGGCCATTCATGAAGCCTCACCCCGAGCCACCTGCATTACAGATATCGTCTCATGAAGCAGTCAATGATCCCATGAGGCGATTATTATCCTCATCTTACTGACAAGGAAACAGCTCAGAGAGGAGAATGTGCCCAAGATGACACAGCTGGTAATCATCAGATGCAGATCCTAGTCCTGTCTGATGGTGATATGGAGGAGGACCCAGGCATCCTGTGGTAGAAAACCCGGTCTGTAAGGCCTCCCGGCCTGTTGCAAGTGCATCCCCACAGCTCTGGCTGAAGCCTCTGACTCTCAGCTTGCCTGAAGCTCTGCCTCTGGCACCAGCCCTGGAGGGAGCCTAAGCCTCCTAGAACTCCAGACTCCAGCCCTGGTGTCCCTGTTGCCTCTCTGAAGTCACTCAGTGCTTGGAATTTGGGGCAGCCACAGGCACAGCTGATGGCTCAGATGGTAAAGAATCTGCCTGCAGTGCAGGAGACTGGAGTTCAATCCCTGGGCCAGGAAGATCCCCTGGAGAAGGGAATGGAGAAGGGAATACCCATTGCAGTGTTGTTGACTGGAGAATCCTCCGGATAGAGGAGCCTGGTGGGCTACAATCCGTGCAGTCGGAAAGAGTCGGATACAACTGAACTAGTGAGCACACACGTAGGCACAGACACTCAGCAGCCGGGCTGGCAAGGGTGACTTCACCCTCCACACCCAGGCAGTTAGGACGGAACCGGCTTCTATTGCACAATCCTTAAAAACAGATCACCACGGTCAGGACCAGGAAGGCCCATGGGAGTGCATCATCTCAGTCAGCCCCCTCATTTGGGAGACAAGGACCCAGAGACATTAGGCAACCTATCCAAAGTCACACAGTGTCCAGAACATACCACATCTAGTCAGCACTGTGTGAACTCTGTGTACAAAACCTTAAGTGTTTGTCTCTGGAGGGTGGGGTTACTTTCATTTTCTTCTGTAAAGCTTTGTATGATTTGAATTTTCTAACGCAAATGCGAAACTTTTGTAATTGGGGGGAAAGCTAAAAGTATTAAAAGGCAGCCATATCTAGGATAAGCCCTATTTACCATATTGCAGGTAACTTGTTAAAAGCAAGGTACAGAGTTCGACTTTCAGGTAACTTGTTAAAAGCAAGGTACAGAGTTCGACTACCTGGGTTTAGAATCCCAGCTTGACCACTCACCAAGTCGTCCTCAGACAAGTTACTTTACGTCTCTGAGACTCAGTTGCCTGACGTATAAAATGAAGACAATAATAGCATCTATCTTGTAGGGCTGATGCAAAGATCATATGAAACAGGGCAGCAAACTGCAGCCCATGAGCCAAATCTAGCCCATTCCCTTTTTGTACACTTCACAAGCTAAGAATGGTTTTTATATTTTAAATGGTTGGGAGGAAAATCAAAAGAAGAGGAATGTTTTTGTGACACACGAAAGTTGTATGAAATTCATATTTCATCGTCCACAAATAATGTTTTATTAAAACTCAGCTATCCTCTGTGGCTGCTTTCATTACAGTGGGAGGTGAGTAACCGTGACACTGCCTGGCTCACAAAGCCTAAAATATTTGCTTCTGTCCCTTTACAGGAAAAGTTTGCCAACTCCTGATACGAGATCATGGATGAAAAGCACTTTAGAGCAATGCCTGGCTCAGGATATTTAGTGAATTTTGTTATTATTAATATATGGATATCTACGAAATCTTCTTTCCATAGGATGTGTTCAAAAGCAACAATTGCTTTTATATTTCATTGAGCCTAAAACACACTTTTCATATTTTAACATTCCTCAAAGTGGAATATAGACTCACGGTCAGAGGCAAAGGATAGTTGATTGACGTAGTTAATAGCCAGCATTTCCCTCTTTTTGGTTTTTCCATATTTATGTATTTGGCTGCGCCTGGTCTTAGTTGTGGCACTGGGATCTCATCACAGAGAGTGGGCTTCTCTAGTTGCAGCACGCGGGCTTCTCTTTAGTCGTGGCTCGTGGACTCAGCAGTTGCAGTACGTGGGCTTACTTGCCCCTCAGCACGTGGGATCTTAGTTCCCCCACCAAGGATTGAACTCCTGCATTGGAAGGTGAATTCTTAACCACTGGAGCATCAGGGAAATCCCCAGCATTTCTCTTTCTTAATGGTATATGCATTAAAGAGGGGAGGGATCTCAGAATTGCTGACCTCTTAGTTCAGTAGAATACAGTAAAGTTAAAAGGTTTCAGATGGACAGGAATTAAAGCACTACAGTCATTTCATCAATAAACATTCTGTCAGGGGGACAGATTTGTCAATTAGACAAGTGCAGCTCAGGTGCTAAGAGTCAGGATAGAGATAAGAAAGACCAGAAAAGGGGCCCTCCCCAAGCTAGGAGAGGAATGTGAGGGAAAGATGCCCAGGGGAGGGGCTGTCTCCCTGGAAACAAAGACTGTTACAGAATAGAAATGTCTGGATGAAATACTTCTGCGAGATGGGTCTCAGTGATCTACTGCTCAGACCCTGAGAGTCGAGTCTCAGTTTTCTGCCGTATAAAACGGGGGCAGTAAGAGTCCCAAGAGGCCAACTCTCAGTTTTGATATGGGACCAGATGAAGCCCCGCAGCCTGTGTGAACAGACCCCGTGGCCAACCATCTCTGTGTCTACCACTAGCTTGGGAGCAGGGACAAGACTTCTTGTCTTTCTCGGTCCCCAGCACAAACCCCAAAGCAGGTTTGTTGGATAAACACATGCAGATGAACCCAGGAGCCCAGGAGAGGGACTAGGAAGTAGCAGGGCTCCGTGACTCAGACAGGCCCAGCCCTAACCCAGGGCGCCGCTTGCCAACACGGTCCCAAGCCCCGCCCCAGCCACCAGGGGAACTGACGCCACAGTGAGAAGTGACAGATCTCTGTTGTTAATTTTTTTTAGACAGAGTATGAATTGAGACATAATTTTCTTTTTATGATTAGAAAACATTAATTAGTATTGAAGGGAGCAAATGAGGTCATAGTTTGTCTCTTCCAAACTCTCCCCTGAAGGAAGGAGAAGTTACCAGTGGTGTGTTCAGAATCCTAGTTGAAGACTCAGAAATTGTGCCCACCAATTTTGCCTTCATGTCTAAGTTATTTGGGGGCAATTTTTACTAATAATTGCTAATCTCTACTGAGCACTTGGGCTTCCCTGGTGGCTCAGATGGTAAATAATCAACCTACAACGTGGGAGACCTGGGTTTGATCCCTGGCTCAGGAAAATCCCCCGAAGAAGGGCATGGCAACCCACTCCAGTATTCTTGCCTGGAGAATCCCATGGACAGAGGAGCCTGGAGGGCTACGGTCCATGGAGTTGTAGAGTGGGACACGACGGAGCAATTAAGCCCTGAGTGCTTGCTATGAGCCTAGCCTTTTGCCAAGTGTTTTATATACATTTCCTCTTAGATCATGACACGAGCTCTGTGAGGCAGGTACCATTAACTTTATATACATTTCCTCTTAGATCATGACACGAGCTCTGTGAGGCAGGTACCATTAACCACCTCCACAATAAGAGAGGAGGGTACTGAGGCTCAGAGAAGTTAACTAACTTGTCCAAAGGCAGCAAGTAAGAGCCACTGCCTGGGGCCTGTCACTCCCTCTCTCTAAGTCCTTTGTCCTTATCTCTCCACAGCACATGGTGCGTGTATCATGAGGGTAGAGTGTTGCATCATTTCGCGGTCATTTCGTGGGATAATGACTTTTAGGGGGCTGCTTCTAGATTCCTAAGGAAGGGGGAAAGGAAATCGACCTCAAACTGGGGCTTTCTGCCTGGCCCTCCCTGACTCACTGAGCCACATTGCACAAATGATTCATTCGCTGGCCTGGATCTCAGTGGGTTTGGCCACGCATTGAGAGTGAAGTCACACCTCCAGCTTTCCAACGCTTTCATTGGTTCACTCACCCAACTTCAGGCAGGCAAGAAACAGACCTGGCTGGCCTCACTTGGGGTCAGGAAAGCACACAAATGCTTCTCAATGTCTTGAGACCATGGCTGGGCATCTCACTTCTAGCCTAAGATTTCCTCTGGGGGGCTTAAAGTTAGTTCCTAGGGCTGTTGAGACAAAGTACCACAAGCTGAGTGGCTTAAAACAACAGAAACTGATTGTCTAACAGCTCTGGAAGCCAGAAGTCCAAGACCAAGGTGTTGGCGAGGCTAGTGCCCTCTGAGAGCTGTAAGGGAGCATCTGTCCCAGGGCTCTCTCTCAGCTTCTGGTGCCTGGTGGGCAGTCTTAGATATTCCCTGGCTTGTAGAGTCATCACTCCAATCTCTGCCTCCATCTTCATCAGTCATGCTGGATTAGGTTCCACCCTAATGATCTCATTTTAACTTGATTACCTTAGTGAAGGCCTTGTTTCCAAATAAGGTCACATTCTGAAGTGGGGGTTGGGACTTAGGCGTATCTTTTGGGCAGAACATAATTCAACCCAAAACAGAGCCCCAGAGATAGCTGCCTAAGAATAACATGTTCAGTATGGCCCAGGTAAATATTAATATATCCATTTAACATGATCTTCATGAAAATACTGAAGATGGGATGGTTTTTTGTTTTCCCTGGAGTTGATACTGAAGTTGATATGAAATAATAATCAAGAATAGACAGAAAAACTGAAAAAGAAAAGCAGTGTTGTGGGGATAAGTCCTACCAGATATTAAAACATATCATAAAGCCCCAGCAATTAAAATGGTGTAGTTAGGAACATGAATAGCCAGGCAGAGCAATGAAACAGAATAGGAAGTCCAGAAATTTGCCCAAGTACATACTGAAATTTGATGTATGATGAAAGTTGCATCTCAAATCATTGGGACATGATGGACTTTTAAATAAGTGATCTTGAGACAATTGGACAGTCATTTTGAAAAAAGATAAAAAGAGCTATACCTCTCACCACACATTTGAATACATATCCAATGGACCAGAGACTCAGATTTTTTTAAGTGAACCCATAAAACTTGTAGAAGAAAACATGAGGGGATTCCTATATAACAATGGAGTGAGAAAAGCCTTTCAGTTTAGGACTCAAAATTCGGAAACAGTAAAAGAAAAACTTGATAAATTCAACTACATAAATTTTAAAAAAGCTTTTTATGGCAAAAATAAAACTTCATAAGCAACATTTTTTTAAAAAAAAAGACAAGTGGTAGACAAAGGCTAATTTCACTGGTATTTAAGGAGTATTTAAAAATAGAGATTAAAAAAAAACAAAAGTATGATTTTATAATGGACAAAAACCACAAGGAGATAGTTCCAGGAAAAGAGCTGCAAAAGGACCCAGAACATGTAAGAAGATGTGTATTCATAATCATAATAAGAGACAAGAAAATTCTAACGAAGGTGAGAGACTCGCATCCTTCAGGTTGGCAAAAATCCAAAAATTTGAAGGTACCCTCTGCTGAGAAGAGAAATTTGAATATGAATTAGGTGTTAAAAGATATTATAGAAATGTTCACTTTGGTGATTGCTTAGGAAAATGTCTAGACCTTAAAAGATGCATGCTGAAGTGTTTGGCAGTAAAAGGTCATGATGTTAGCAACTTGCTTGAAATGTTCAGAAGAAAATACACACACCAGTAAAAGAATTAAATGGCGCAACACAATTATTGAGTCTATGTAGGGTGTAAGGGTGTCCATGACTGCTATTCTTTCACCCTTTCTGTATGCCTGAAATTTTTCATAATAAAACGTGAGTTCCAGTCACATGGCCTTGAGGTGAACTGGTGAAGTGGAAGCTATCAGCAAAAACAGCTAGCTCAGGTGAGACAGTAATAATTGATACTGTGAGCACTGGGCACTATTTCATCAGCCAACTCATTAATCATTACTGTCCCCGTTTACAAACAAGGAAACTGAGGCATCCGCAATCTGCCAAATCCACAGAGATTCGAACTCTGGAAGCTCTGCTGATTGATTTTAATCTGAGCCAGTCCCTGAGAACTGCTAATAGGCTTTGAAAAAACAGCCTTAAATCCAAATGTTATTAAATTGGACTAAGTTCTTTACTCAAGTAAAAGGGTTCATTCAAAGGGTTAGCAGAGATCTTGCTGATGCATCGTAGAAACACTAGCCATTTATAAGGTTTACTGTCCTGTTCTCTAATTTAGACTCAATCATTTCAGACTCACTGAGGAGAGAAAAGAATTGTAATAAGGCAGTTATGCATTCAGTCTAACGATTCACCTAGCAACCTGTCAATGCAAATTTAGGGTATTCTTTAAATCAAGGTATATTAACAAAAGATAACTTACAATTGAAGTGAAATGTAATCACTTTCAAAGTGCATTTAATGATGTAGAGTGCTTTCATCAATTAAAAAGTTTCATAATTTAAAGAAAACTAGTGCAACCCCACCCCAGCACCTGGCTTTGAATCCCAGCTCTGCCAGTAGCCTCAGAGGATGATGCTGGGGCAAGTCACACACCCTCCCTTGACCCCAGTTTCCTCATCTCTAAAGTGGAGATGACTAGCACCCTTCTCTAAAGCTCTCTGGAGGGTTAAGTGATCTGGATGTGCTGTCTGGAGGGATATGCATGGTTTGAGACCCCCTGCATCATGCTCCCGGAGAAGGCAATGGCACGCCACTCCAGTACTCTTGCCTAGAAAATCCCATGGATGGAAGAGCCTGGTAGGCTGCAGTCCATGGGGTCGCTACGAGTTGGACGCGACTGAGCGACTTCACTTTCACTTTTCACTTTCACACAATGGAGAAGGCAATGGCAACCCACTCCAGTGTTCTTGCCTGGAGAATCCCAGGGACGGCAAAGCCTGGTGGGCTGCCGTCTCTGGGGTCGCACAGAGTTGGACACGACTGAAGCGACTTAGCAGCAGCAGCAGCAGCACCGTCATGCTCCAGTGCGGCCACCCTGAGAAACTGCACCAACAGCTTGGTCCGTGATGGCTCCACCTCCCGCAAGGCTAACTCGCTCCTTTTTATGGAGTGTCCAGTCTGTGCCAAGCCTGTGCGGCGCACTGGGGACCAGGAGATGAACGACACATGGTCTCAGCCTGGAGAGAGAGGAACACATGAGTCATCTTGCCACTCAGGTGCACATGGACAGGCAGAGGATGACACCAGCACAGCTGGGGCCCCAGAGGGGAGCCTGGGGCATGGACAGTACTGTTTAAAGGACAGTGTCTCCTTGGGCTGCACAGCAATGGGAATGTAGTTAATGCCACTGACCTCTGCGCTTAACCAATGGTTGAGATGATAACTTTTATGTGTATTTCACTAAAAAAGTATGTATATTGTATATGAATATGTAATCCATATTTTAATGGTCAATACCTTCCTGGGGAGTCCCCAGGCCCAGAGGAGGTGTTCTTACACTGGTTGTGCAGATGAAGAAATGGAGGCCCAGAGTGGGGGAGCAACCACCCCCTCCCCCCAAGAATAAGGCGGCTTCCTCAGGTCTATCTGATGGAGATGGAAACCCACCCAAGGCTTGACTCTCTGGCCTCAAGTCAACTCTGCTGCAAAGACAGAGCAGAATAGGACCACTTGACGTCCAGCTGGGGGCTTTTTCTGCCATAGCCCCCACCCGCAAATGCCTAGACTGGGCCCTGGAATCACCCCCACCTAGTCCCTGTCCTAGTTCTGGGACAAGCTCCAGACAAGGGAGAGGATGTAAAGAGGTCCTATTCCTTAATCCCGTGTAGAGAGGGAATGTGTTTTCCTGGTCGCCAGGGGCAGAGGATGGTCTCCAAAGGGTCAGCGGCTGGAGGAGTCACTGGGCTCCCATCTCTAGTCTCCCCATCTCCTGAGTGCTCGCATTTTCTGTTCTGGTGAAATCAAGCTTCAGGTAGAACCCTTGTCTAAGTGAGGCCTTGTCTGAATGTGGCTGGGGTGTTCAGGCAGGCATGGATATTTATGAGCCTCCCTGGGTACCCCCACCCACTGCCTCCTTAATATCTGTGTAGAGATCCTTCCTCTCCCAGCCACGAAGGGTGGGGCAGGAATGTGAGAGCCCCAGAGGCACGCTTTCTATGCCTTCCTTCATCCCCCAGTGGCTGAGACCAACTCAGGCCCTCCTTCCAGGCACATTATTCCTTCTTGGAACTCTCAGGACCATCTTGAGAGGGGAGAGGGATAAAGTCTGAAACGGTCAGTGCTGTAGAGAAATATTGATACAAAGGAAGAAAAGGGTTAGAAGTAGGAGTGGGTTGGGGGAGGGGCTCAATGTAAGTAGGGTGTTCCAAGAAGGCCTTGGCAAGAAGTTGACATTTGAGTTAAGACCTAAGGGGGTGAGGGAGTGAGCCATGGAGCATCTAGGGGAAGAACCATTCAGGCAGACACCCCCAAACAGAAACAAGCCTCGAAAGAACAGGAAACAGGCCAGAGGCATCCAGACTGGAAAGGAAGAAGGACACTGGCTTCATTCTCAGATGACATAATCCCATATGGAGAAAATCCTATGGAATCTGAAAGAAAAGTTTGACACTATGAGAACTAGTAAACAAGGACAAGGTCACATGATACAGGGTCAGTACATAGAAGTCAATTTTATTTCCACATAGCAAACAATGAGCAAGCCAAAAATGAAATTAAGAGTATAATTCCAGGGAATTCCCTGGCAGTTCAGTGGTTGGGACTCTGCACTTCCACTGCAGGGGGAACAGGTTCAATCCCTAGTCAGGGAACTAGGATCCTGCAGGCTACGTGTGACACACCACCACCACCACTCCCACCCCAATTCCTAATAGTGTCAACTAGAATAAAATATTTAGGAATTAATTTAACAAAAGAAATACGAGACATACACTATTACAATATTTCACTGAGGGAAATTAAACTGTAAGTAATTGGAGAGACATTCCATGTTCTTAGATTGGAAGACAATGTCGGTCTTCCAAGTTGATATATAGATTCAACATCGCTCTCTCAGTCACTTCAGTTGTGTTTGATCTTTGCGAGCCTATGGACTGTAGCCTGCAAGACTCCTCTGTCCATGGGATTCTCCAGGCAAGAACACTGGAGGGGGTTGCCCTTTCCTCCTCCAGGGGATCTTCCCCAACCAGGGATTGAACACAGGTCTCCTACATCGCAGGTAGATTCTTTACCGCTGAGCCACTGGGGAAGCCCTTAGATTCAACATAATCACTATCAAAATTCCAGCAGGCATTTTTTCCCCAGAAATTTGCAAACTGATCCTAAAATTTATATGGTAATGAAAAATACCTAGAATAGCCAAAACATTCCTGAAAGAGAAGAACAAATTTGTAGGATCTTCACTTCCTGATTTCAAGACTCACTATAAAGTTACTGTCAAGATGTTGTGGTACTGGCATATGGGTCAATGGAACAGAATTGAGAGTTCAGAAATAAATCCTTACATTTGTGGTTGATTGATTTTTGACAACAATGCCAAGGCAGTTCATTGGAAGAAAGGATAGTCTGCTTAACAAATAGTGATGGAATAACCGGCTCTCTGTCCACTTGCAAAAGGAAGAACTTACCCTTACCTCACACCACATACAAAAATTAACTCAAAATGGATCATTAACTTAAATGTAAGAACTAAAACTATACAACTTTTAAAAGGACACACGGGGGGGAAAATCTTATAAACTTCGTGTCAGGCAAAGCTTTCTTAGCTTGGTTTATAAAATAAAAAAAAAATCAATAAGCTGAAATTCATCAAGGTTCAAAATTTTTGTGCTTAAGAGCCACCACTAAGAAAATGAAAAGGTAAACAGTAAGCTAGGGCAAAATATTTGCAAAACCGAATCTCTTAAAGGACTCATGATCTGGTTTCTACAAAGAACTTCTGTGGCTCAACGATATGTCACACAACCCAATCAAAAGATAAGCAAGATGAACAGATATTTCTCCAAAGAAGACATACCCATAGGTGATAAGCACTTGAACAGATGCTCATTAGTCATTAAGGAAGCACAAATGTCAAATGAGATCTATATCATACCCACTAGAATGACTGTGATCAAAATGACATATAATAACAAATGCTGGCTAAGATGTGGAGAAACGAAACATTCATACCATGCAGATAGAAACATAAAACGGGGCAACATCTTTGGAAAATAGTTTGATGGCTCCTCAAAAAGGTAAACATAAACCTCCCACGTGACCCAGCAATTCCACTCCTAGGTCTCCACCTTAGAGAAACAAAAACATATGTCCACACAAAGAGGTGTGAGTCAGTGTTCATAGAAGTGTTATTCATAATAGCCCCAAACTGGAAACAACCTAAATGTCCATCAACCGATAAATGAAATGAATAGGCCAAATGTGGCCGATCCACACACCAGAACTGTCAGCAATAAAAAGGGACAGACAGATGACAGACGCTGCCACACAGATAAACCTCAGAGATGTTATGATGAACGAACGAAGCCAGACATAAGGGACTAAACAGTGTATGACTCTGCTTTTATAAGATGTCTGAAAAAGGCAAATCGGCAGAGACGGAGCAGATTAGCAGTTGTGTAGGGCGGGGTGGGAACAGGGACTACCTGTAAATGGGCATGGAAAAGGCTTCTGACTGGGGACTATCCAAATGTTCTAAAAGTGATTTATGGTGATGGTTGTACCAGTGGGTGAAACTACCCCCAAAAGCACTGAATTGTACTCTTAAGTGTCACGATATTTAAAGTATACCTCAATAGAGCAGTTTTTTTAAAAAGGCTCTGATCAAGATTCGGGTTGAGATTGACTTTACACCTGGCCCAGGCGTCCTTCCTGGGCTGCGGTAGGCTGGGACAGCGATCACCCTGTGGCCTCGGAGTGCCGTGGGTCATAGCTCCATAGCACAGCCCCAGTGGAGCGTGACTACTGGTTTACACATCGGGCTCTTCACTTTCGTATAAGCTTCTTGAGAACAAATATTTAGTGTTTATTCTCAGAATCCTAGTAATCCTGGGGAGGGAGCTGGGGAAGAAGGAAGCAGAGTGGCCAGACCCTGCAGGGCTTCACAGCAGGACCTTGGAGGCTGTGGGCAGAGCAGTGACCAGGAGGGTGTGTGTCAACAGGGTAATAAGGACTCACTTCAGCTGGGAGTGTGAGGATGAGATGAGCTCACAGTGCAAAGTCATAGCACAGTGACACAGAGTACACACCAAACTCACTAGTTGGTGTCACGATCACCGTCTCATCCCCAGTACCGCTGGCCCAGGGAGATGAAGCACAGCTCATGGAGGTCACGACCGTCTGTCTCATGACCTGCAGGAAGCCAGGTTCAGCAAACGCCCGTCCCTCGGGGGAAGCCCCGGGGCTGGTGGTCAGCTCCCAGAGGGCGCGGTGCCATGCAGTGAAGACAGGCGGAGTACAGAGTAACCGTGACCGTGTCACCCACCACCACCTCGGCTCCTCACCTGGAGATGGGCAAATAGCAGCAACACCTCCTACAGGAGTCATTGAGGGTAAGGCCCAGCCAGTGAAGTTGAAGTCCAGGGCCTGGAGTCAGCATCTCGCAAACAGCGCCACCTATTCAGAGGCCTTTATTTGGCAGATATTTACTGACACACCGCAGACCATGCCAGCCAGGACACAGGGTGAATGAGACATACTTCCCCAGACCACACACACACACACACACACACACAGATGTACACAGACACACACAGAAGCACAAACACACACAGACACATGGACATACACATACGTACATGGAGACACACATACATAGAGACACAAATACACAGATATATACACACATATGCGCATGTGAACACACACAGACCCAGATACACATACCATTCACTTCAGTTCAGTCGCTCAGTCGTGTCTGACTCTTTGCCTGTGGACTGCAGCACACCAGCTTTCCCTGTCCATCACCAACTCCCGGAGCTTGCTCAAACTCATATCCATTGAGTCGGTGATGCCATCCAACCATCTCATCCTCTGTTGTTCCCTTCTCCTCCTGCCTTCAATCTTTCCCAGCATCAGGGTCTTTTTAAATTAGTCAGTTCTTCGCATCAGGTGGCCAAAGTATTGGAGTTTCAGCTTCAGCATCAGTCCTTCCAATGAATATTCAGGACTGAGTTCCTTTAGGATGGACTGGTTGGATCTCCTTGCAGTCCAAGGGACTCTCAAAAGTCTTCTCCAACACCACAGTTCAAAAGCATCAATTACTAACATATACCATTCAGTTCAGTTCAGTTCAGTTCAGTCACTCAGTCGTGTCCGACTCTTTGCGACCCCATGAATTGCAGCACACCAGGCCTCCCTGTCCATCACCAACTCCTGGAGTTCACTCAGACTCACGTCCATCGAGTCAGTGATGCCATCCAGCCATCTCATCCTCTGTTGTCCCCTTCTCCTCCTGCCCCCAATCCCTCCCAGCATCAGGGTCTTTTCCAATGAGTCAACTCTTCGCATGAGGTGGCCAAAGGACTGGAGTTTCAGCTTTAGCATCATTCCTCCCAAAGAAATCCCAGGGCTGATCTCCTTCAGAATGGACTGGTTGGATCTCCTTGCAGTCCAAGGGACTCTCAAGAGTCTTCTCCAACACCACAGTTCAAAAGCATCAATTCTTTGGTGCTCAGCTTTCTTCACAGTCCAACTCTCACATCCATATATGACCACTGGAAAAACCATAGCCTTGATTAGACGGACCTTTGTTGGCAAAGTATGTCTCTGCCTTTGAATATGCTATCTAGGTTGGTCATAACTTTCCTTCCAAGGAGTAAGCGTCTTTTAATTTCATGGCTGCAGTCACCATCTGCAGTGATTTTGGAGCCCAAAAAAATAAAGTCTGACGCTGTTTCCACTGTTTCCCCATCTATTTCTCATGAAATGATGGGATCAGATGCCATGATCTTCGTTTTCTGAATGTTGAGCTTTAAGCCAACTTTTTCACTCTCCACTTTCACTTTCATCAAGAGGCTTTTTAGTTCCTCTTCACTTTCTGCCATAAGGGTGGTACCATTAATAAGTTCCATTTGTCAAAGCATCAAATTCCAGAATAGGGGTAGTGTTTATAAAATGCCTTATGTGGAAATGAACACAGTAGGTGTCCCATGGGGCTTACTTGGTCAAGGATAAGCTGGGTGGCTCTTCCAGGTCCTAACTGACAGGTTTCTTTGATGAAGAGGCAGGAGAACCTTCAACCCACTTGGTCCTAGCCCTGGCAAAGTAACCATCCCAAAGAGAAAGAGAGACTACGACACTGGGGATATTTCTCTGACTTTATAAAATAAAAAAAATTTTTTTTCATTTTCCCAGACAGAACTCAGCACTGTCAGCTCTAAAAAGCAGAGAGTCCTGGAACTGCCCTGACAGTCCAGGTTAAGAATCCTCACTTCCAGTGCCGGGGGGCAGAGGTTCGATCCCTGGTCAAGGAACTAAGATCCCATAAATTGACTGGCTTGGCCTTAAATAAATAAATAAAATAAAATCAGAGAGTCCTGGTCACATTAGTTCCCACCCCACATACTGCGAGGCAGGTTGGTTCCTGTTCCCGGGTGCTGGCGGGGAGCCCAGAGCAGCGTTCTCAGTCCTGGCCACACACTGGAGTCCCTGGGTTCAAAGTCCTGATACCTGGGTCCTATCCCCAGTGCTTCTAATGTAACTCACTTAGAGTGGGGCCTCAGCGCTGAGACTTTCCATATCTGCCCAGGGGCTCTGAAGTCCAGCCAGGGCTGAAAACTACAGCCCTAAAGGATTATCTCTGAGGTCCAGCATCTGTTGCTGAGGGAAAAAGCAGATAGTAGTTTACTGCATGTTCATTCAGTGTGATATATTCATTCAATATACTCAGTGTATATTTATTCAATGTAAGTGTTAGTTAGATGCTCAGTCGTGTCCGACTCTGCAATTCCATGGACTGTAGCCGGCCAGGCTCTTCTGCCCATGGAATTCTCTAGGCAAGAATACTGGAATGAGCAGGGGATCTTCCCGATCCAGAGATCGAACCCAGGTCTCCTGCATTGCAGGCAGATTCTCTACCCTGAATCTCCAGGGAAGCCCCATATGTATACAGATTGTATGTAGATGTATATAGAGTGGCTTCCCTGCTTTTATTTTTTCAAAGATAGTGTGTATGTGTGTGGGGTGGGGGATGGGGGCGCTACAGTCAATCCCTCAGGACAGAGCTGGTGGGGCTCCAGCCAAACCGACACAACAAACCGACACCATCCTTCTGGATGGGGAGGTGGGGCACTTTCAATTTTCAGAGTGTGTGCTTCTCAAGCAGTGACATTTTTCACTCCAAGCACGTGTCATTTTTAAAATTATTAATAAAGACAAAGCCACCATGCCTTGAGCTTCTCTCACTTCCCTTTTCTTTACCTATTCAGGGGACAGGAAACACCCATAAATAGCTGGTGAGAAGGAAAGGTCAAGGTGAGGATTGAGTCAGTGAGCCAAAGCCAGCTGGGCCGAGTTGTCTGGCTCAGCCCTCCAAAACCCCTTCCAAAGTGCCTGGGTCCCTTCCAAGGCCAGCAGGTTGGACACCGCAAAGGGTCAGGGCATCCCAGGAGCAGGGAGTTCCCGGAGCAGACCCCGAGAGCCAGGAAGGGGCCTGGGTTCCAGCTCTCGAGCCAGCTGGCCCTTGGAGACTGGGCTCGGGGCTCCACTGGGTCACGGTCCCGGGGCCAAGTCATCCTGGTGACCTCCCTCTGACACAGTCACCTGGCCCTGCCTCTGGTCATTTCAGAGGAAACTCCAGACAGGGCTGCAGAGAGCCCAGAAGGGCCATATTATCTAATGAGACCTCCACACAGCCCGGGGACAGAGCTCCAAGGGCTCCAGCAGGAGCCCCCCAGCTGCTGCTAGGGCACTGAGGCCAGGCTCAGGGTATCCGGGTGCTGGTCCTAAGCCACACAGGTCCCTGGTTTCAGGACCCACAGCACCTTGTCGCCCACAAAGGCTGGCTGAGGTCCGTTCCCCACTCACACTGTCCCAGGGACTCTGCCTGGTGGTCTCTCCACTGCTAGACAGAGAACAGGGGCCCTGGTAATGCGATCCCCTGGAGACCTAGAGCACTGAGAAACCCCAGGCCCAGCCCCAGGAGTGCCAAGGCCCTATCACCTGTTGCCCGGCCTACAAGAACAGGAAATGACATCACTGAGTCACCTGCTCCAGGCCAGCTGCTTAGAGAAAGGAAAGCGTCACCTGCCTTCCGGGTGACAGTGCTATCATTTCCCCATTTACAGTCAAGAAAACTGGGGCTGTCATTTGGGTACATGACCTGTGTCCCCACAAACGGGGTGAAGCCAGACTGAGCTCAAGACCACTATCCTGAAGGGCAGGCCCTACAGTGCTCTCAGCGCCTGGATGCAGCAGGGGCAGAGGGCTTCCCTCCAGCCCTGGCCGCCTCCCCCCAGTCCTCAGCCTCAGGCATCCACCAGGAAGGCCCGGAGAAGGCGCTGGATGCGGGCAGATTGCAGCTGGCCTCAGCCTTGCAGAGCATGTGTGTGGGCTGAGCCAGACTGGACCGGAGGAAGGGCCCCTGGAGAGCCAGCCTCCGGGCCAGGAGCCAGGCGGACCTCTGGCTCTCAGGCCAGGACAAGGGCGTCCCTTCCCGCCTCCCTCTTTCTTAGAAGTCCTCTCAGTGCTGCGCTTCCTGAAGTTTCTGCTGTGATGCCAGCAGCCTGCCTAAGCCCTCATCCCCTGGGCCTCCTTTCCAGAACCCAGAGGGGAGGGGACACAAGAGGCTGGTACCATGGGTTCAGGGGAAGAGAACATGCATCCAGGACCCTCCAGGGTTCTGTCTCAGCTTCACCTATTGGTTGGTGTAAAGCCACAGACTTGGCCCCTCAGAGCCTTGGTTTCTTCAGCTGTCAGTGGAGTTGGTGACAGCAGCTTTGCAATGCATGCTTGCAGACTGAATGATGACAGGCTTTGACAGGGAATCGAGCACCTTCCTTGAGCCACTTATTGTCGTAACTGCTGGGCATGGATGAGCATTTCCTAATGAATTCTTCCCAACAGCCAGATGGAGTAGAAATTGATATGTTCCCCATTTTATAGCCATGGCACAGAGATGCAGGGAGAGAAGGCAGTGGTCACAAGTGGAGTAGTGTCATTGGCAACAACATGGATGGGCCTAGAGGTTGTCATCCTAAGTGAAGTCAGACAGAGAAAGACAAATATCATGACATCGCTTATATGTAGAATCTAAAAAAATGTCACAAATGAACTTACAAAATAACAGGACTCACAGACTTTGAAGATAAACATGTGGTTAAAAGGGAAAGGTTGGGGGGTGCATAAACTAGGAGTTTGTGATTAACATATACACCCTACTGTATATAAGATAGATAACCAACAAGGCCCTCCTATACAGCACAGGGAACTCTCCTCAATAGTCTGTAATAACCTATGCGGGAAAGAACTTGAAAAAGAATAGATACATGTACATGTACAACTGAGTCACTTTGCTGTACATCTGAAACTAACACAACATTGTAAATCGACTATATTCCAATATAAAATAAAAATTAAATTAAAAAAAATTTTTAAAGGCTTGTGGTAGAGCTGGGAGGAGTTGAGCTGAGGGGACAGAGCTTTTTTTGCCTCCAACGAGTAATAACACTACCTCACAGACTTCTCGTGGACTGTGATCTACGCAGGGACAGACCTGGCCCATCACTGTACACCTGTCCCAGCACCCAGGAGGGCACGTATCACAGAGTAGGCACTCTGGATACAAGAAGGTTCTGGAGGGACAGTGCCGATGTTCGGAGAGGAGGTAACCTGGGCTGTGGAATGAAACACCCCCGTTTGCCAGCCCTGTCACTCCCAGCTCTGTGACTTCACATACCGCTCAGAGCCTCAGTCTCTGCACTGCAAAATGCAGTGATAATCACGATAATACCATGAAAGGGTCACTGTGAAGATTAGAGGCACATAGCAAGGCCCCTTTCATGAGGCTGAAGGGCTGCATGGGAGTTGACCATGAGATCACAGAGGTGAAAACCCGGTGAAACAGTGTGAAGGGTGACGCAGGTGTGAGTCATGGCACATCTGGGCTGCGTGCGGGCCACAGGCTCCGGGCCACAGGGCCTAGGCTTGAGTCCCCTCCACCATGGACCAGCAGGGGGGCCCTTGAACCAGTGTCCTCCCTCTCTGTGCCTCAGCTTGCTGGGTAAAAGAGTACTCGTCCCACGGAAGATCCGTGAGATGTACACACTTGGCCCAGGGCCCAGCCGACAGTCAGCATCACCAAGTCATGGCCATCATTATTGTCTAGAATAGTTGTCTCTGAGCCACACACTTGCACACGCACACCACTCCTGGATTGCTTCTAGAAGCAGGGCTGTCACCTTGAGTCAACTGGGACAGAACTTTCTGGAAAGTCATCAGCATTTCCCTGCGCTACCGTTGATGCCCTCCAGTTCTTTCTGGCTGACTCCAGCCACCCTAAAGCCCTCCATTCCTTCCCTGGCCATGACACAGCAAATCCTAGGGAGAGACCAAGGCTCGTGAGTGTCTTCATTCCAAATGGCCCCAGCCTGTGGGGTTAAGTGGGATCTTCCAAGAGCTCTGATTGGGGAAAGTGAGCTTGCGGTAACCTCAGGCTGGGTGTTCCTCCTGCATGGGCCTCCTCATCCTCTGTGGTAAAATAAGAGATGATCTAAAATAAGATTGTAATCGCCCTCTGGTGTTGCTTTGACGGCTGATATGCTATTTTTTGTCTTCTCTGTTAATAGCATCATCATTGCCACAATAGCTAGCACTGATTGAACAGCTGGCATATGCCAGGAACTAAACGCAGTGATGGAGATAACAGCAACTATCAGGTATTGAATGCTGACATCCACCAGCTGTGGCCAGTCTACTGATTATCTCATTTAATCCCCACAGCAACCTGACCATCCCCACCAAAAGGATGAGCAAGTAGGTTCCATGCAGTAAGATGGCCTCATTCACCTGGGATCTGAATCCAAGAGCCAGGCTCCTGATCAGTCGGTCATGTCCAAGTCCCTACAGACCTAAGAGGTGAGAATTATTATCTGTCTCACTGATTTAAGAAAACCAAAAACCTGTGGCCCAGAAGGGAAGTGAGTCAGCCCACGTCACACTGTGTGAAATGATGGCCTCTGAGGATATCCTGCTTCTATCTTCTTTTACTCTGATCGACTCAGCTGAGGCTTTAAAGAAACACGCTTGGACTTTGTGACTCTCACTCCCGACTCAGAATTCCTGTCCTGTTACTCTGGGCCTGTAGCTGAGCTTCAGATAACCAAGGGCTCAGCCTCAGGCAGAAGGTCTGACCTCCAGATAAGCGGAGCCCTAGGGTGGAACAAAGACAGGAGTCACAGGAGAAGCTCACATCACACCCACTTCCTGGTTCCTCATTGAAACTGGGGAGGGGGGGGAAGGGGGGCATTTATTCTACCAGGGCACACGCACCATGTTTCACGCTCATCATCTTCTTTTCGGTCCATGACAACTTTGTCAGCTCCATGTGGCAATCCTCATTTTGTGGGAAATGGAGCTCATGTGATTTACCAAAGCAGGGACCCAGTGACCAGTGTCCTCGGCAAACTATCATCTAGGATACTTGAAAATTCCAGCAGGTCGTAGCGGGTGGGTTGTTTTTCACTTTGAGGGAGAGAGTCTGGAGGTGGAGGCTGCGGGCCCTGCCTCCAGCCAGGCAGGAACGAGGTTGTGAGGCACAGCAAGGTTGCACCTACAAGCTCCTTCCCGAGATGTGATCCCTTTCAGGGGCTGCCCTGGAACCAATGGCAGCTTAGTTCCTCTTGTCAGTCCTCCCTCTTTATACTCCTCTTATCCCCTCCAAAAGTCAAGAAAAGAGGAATTGGCTGTTTGATTTCTGAGGGCCCAGGCTAAGTGAAAATAGGAGCAGTCCTGAGGGGTGTGTGTGTGACTCACCCCTCGACCGAAGGACCAGGCTGACCAGAGCAGAGGGGCCCTTGTTAGGACCTGGGCTTTTGTTCCCTGTGGGCCCGAATGAATCACAGCTCCCACCAAGCCACACTGGCCAGTCCCAAACTTTCCCACGCAGAATCGCAAATGAGTCCCAAGCATCACAAATGAGTCAGGGGGGCCCCATCAAGCGCAAAAAGGCTATGCTCTTCCTTACTCTTCACCTTCAACTTGGCCCCTGAAAGAAGCCAGACTGGACTTGGCGCTCTTTGGGGGCAAAGTGGAAACTGCAACCAGAAAAAGGTCGGCCACAAGGCCACTATGGAGACCAGCCGCAAGGTGGTGACCCACCTCTCTGAGGTGGCTGTTTGGACACCACGCAAGCTTGCTCACTTGTTCACTGACTCGGGCGGGTCAGGAGCATTGATGGGGTGGCCAGCAGCCTCCAGGCTTTCTGCAGACTCCTGCTCCTGCAGACCCTGCCGAACGTGACGCTCCTGCGAGGATGCGGAAACCAAGACACTGGCCAGGGTTGCCCAGCCAGGAATTGGTTCCAGAGCCGTCTGACTCTGGTGCCTTGCTTCTTCTGATCCTGTGTCTACAGAAACCCAGTCTGCATCAGTGGGCAAAGAATGCCCCCTTTATAGGTCACCAGATGAGTTGGGCCAGGAGAGTCTAGAAAGCCCGAGACTTTTCTCCACCCAGCAGCCTGGGTTATTTCGGAGGAGGAGCCTGCCCCAAAGAGCAGCAAAACCCCAGGCCTGTCCCCCGGGGTCTCAGCATTCCAGAGGCCAGATGTGCGGGCCTGAGGCGATTCACCAGGTCGTGGCCCGCTCCAGGCTGCGCTCCGCTGGCTTGTGACCTGCGTTCCTCCACGTTCCTCTCCTCCCTTTCCTCAGCATGAAGGAGACGGAGCTGCTGGCAGAGTCTCCTCAGCATCTGGCGGAACATTCTGGCCCACTGCTGAGCGCCTCTCACTCCCTAGCCGTCCCCGGGGATGGCTGGTGACTCATGTTTCCATTTTCAACACAGGGCCAGGGACCAGATTTTTCCATGACCACCAGGGTGGGCCATACGGCGTTGGAACCAAGGACAGGAGCTGTGACATCAGACAGGCCTGAGTTCAAATCCTCCTGGTGCTGGTGTGTGATTTCAGGCAACTGACTTACCAACCTTCTGAGCCTGCTTCCCCATTCATAAACGGTGATTGCAGCAAATGACTCTAATATCTTTATTGAAAAAATCTCTTCCCTTTTGCTTGCAATTCTAAAAAATGAACCCTTCCCTTCTATCAGTTTTCTTTTTTATATACTTGCCATTCATAAGCCAAGGAGAGAGGAAATCGATATTCTTAAAATGGAACAGTAATATTTATCTACCATTTACTATGTGCGAGGAATCTATTATAACGTGCTATCACCAACCCCATTTGATAGATGAGGCAACTAAGGCCCAGGGAGATAAAGTAACTTGCTTAAGCTCACACAGCCAGTAAGTGGCAAAGCTGAGATGCACACCCAGGCTGTCAGGCTGCAGAGTCTTGGCTCTTAATCATTATGCTGAGAAAAGTAAAGATGAAGCACATCAAGCGAGTGGCATGGTGCTGGGCACATAGTGGATTCTGAATGCTTGCTGGCACTATTATTACCACTATTGCTTTTGCTTTGCCATCAACATGTCTGAGTCTCATTTTTTTTTGTTTTTTTGGCTATGCCAAGTGGCATGTGGGATCCTAGTTCCCTGACTAAGGGTAGAACCTGTGCCCCCTTTGTTGGAAGCACAGAGTTTTAACCACTGGACTTCCAGGGAAGTCCTTGAGTCTCATTCTTGACCATGAAAAGAAGTGAGCGAGAGCTCCTTGCCCTTCCAGCTAAATCTAAGAAGCTCAAAGACAGTCATTGGCTCACCCAAATGTGTAGGTCCCTGAGTAGGCCAAGTCAGCATTCCTGCTGGGTGGCCTCGAGCAACTGACTTCATGTCTCTGGGCCCCAGTGTCCTTATCTGTCGAGTGGAGATGCTCTGTTCTAACTCATCTTGGGTTGGGAACAGGTGAGACAGTGCTAGGAGTGCACTGCGTGCCCTGCTGAATATTGGCAGGCCATCGACAGGCCCTCCAGCCCAGCCCCTGCTGAATATTGGCAGGCCGTCAGCAGGCCCTCCAGCCCAGCAGCCCATGGTAGCCACTGGGCTCCGTTGCTTCCCAGGAAGAATGCTCCTGTTAAAAGACGAGGCTTGCAATTTGGCCCCCAAACCTCCAAATCAAATGACCAATGAAATGCTGGTAACAGAAGACTCACCGAGTCCAAGTATCCCTGGGAGGTTATAACTGAAAGACATGATAATCAGGAAAAGATGAACAAAAGAAAGCAGGGCTGACAATGTTGATAACAGAGCATGATTTGAAGAAAAAAGCATTCAGTTGGATAGTAAGGGGAGCCTTAACTCTCTTTGCCGCCATGTGCTATCCTCAACTGGCTTTCTTAATTGATTTTTTTGGTTGCTCCAGGTCTTGGTCGTGGCACACAGGATTTTTGATCTTCATTGCCTCATGTGGGATCTAGTTCCCCGACCAGGGATCAAGCCTGGACCCGCTGCATTGGGAATGCAGAGTCTTAGCCACGGGACCACCAGGGAAGTCCCGTGGCTTCTTATTTTTAATGTACTTCCCAGACCTTTCAACCTCATCCAGGTCTTCATTATTGCTTCCTGGTCCAAAACCTGTCTTCATATTACTTGAAGCATGGAGCCAGTCTCCTCCAGGTCTCCACACTGCTGCTCACATCCACTTCTTGGAGGCTGTTGTCTTGTTGAGATCTTTCCTGCCTGGTTCCTCTTGGACCAGACAGAGCCACTGCCCATCTGTCCCCCTGTTTCCAAGGCCCCACCATTGCCTGATCTCAAGATAGTAGGGAGTTTGCATCGCAGAAGAGTGGAGGGGGAGTGGGCATCCAGAAGACCTCCACCTGGTGAGTTGCTCACAGAGCCAACTTCAGCACTTGTCTATGAGTGAGCATGGGGCCTGGCTGAGTAGACATCCATTAAAGATGGGTGGAGTGAGCTTAAATCGAACCCTTAGTCTGTTAAATGTTAGTTCAACCCGAAAAAGTGATGAGGAGGAGGTCTTGTCTGGCAGCATGGGTCCTGAGCTACAGAGAGAATTTTTTAAATTTCTGATTGAAATTTTTCAACTGGAAAATATGTCCACTGGACTCTTCCAAGCCCATGCCTTTCTCTTACTTCCTTTGGTCAATATGTATTGATTGTTTTGGCTACCAGGCTATTGATGTTGTAAGCATGCAAAGATTGTGTAAAGCTTGGAGCAGCTAACTCTATAGAAGGGACAGGAAGTCTCCTAGCCATTGGTCAACATCTATGGAACATCAGCTATTTATTGCAGATATTTATTGCGTACAATGCAATAGGGAACAAGGGCTTCACAGAGCTTACCGTCTGGGGAGCAGGGAGATGGTGGCGACAGGCATCGCAGTAAGAGGCAGGCACCCACACACAAAGAGTTACATTTCAAGACACTCCCTCTACAGTCGTGCTGGGCTTAGCATCTTGGCTTCGTCACTAATTTCATGTGACCTGGAGCAGGAGGCTTAGTAAGCTCCCTGAGGTTCAATTTCACTACATTTAGATGGAAATGATAATTACTTTCTTTCTAGAGTCACCATGAGAATGATAAGAAACAGTTCAAATAGCCGGCATATCATTTTTATTTTTAGGACAAGGATGATAGGGCAATATAATAAAGGCCAGATGAATGGTTCAGAAAGAGAGGGAGGGCAATATCTCTTCCTGGAGAGGGATGGTATAGATGAAGAGGGTTTTCATGAGAAGGGGGTGTTGGTGCTGAGTCTTAAAGGAGGGGTTGGATTTCTATACAAGGAAGTGGCCAGGAATGAATCAGTTCAAAAGAAGAAAAATGAATGATTCAGAAGGCCATTAAAATAAAACAACTAAAGAATCTAAACCAAATGACTAGGTTCCTTAAAAATAGGACATTGCATTGCCAAGTTAAGAGAGTGTTAGTCAGGCAGGGGAGGAGGTTACTGGGAAATTTCACCCAGTTCAGCATTATTGAGAAGTTGCGGGTTCTTGGAGCCCTTACAGAGTGTTGCACAATCTTGTGGGGTCAGGGGTACCCAAACTGTGGGCCAGAGATTGAGAGGGAAGTGTTTAGGACAGGACTGATGTTAGAAAAAAAAAGAAGCTACTTGTGAAGAGGAGCTGTCTCAACTCACAGACACTGAGAGCAGACTTGTGGTTGCCAGGGGACTGCAAGGAGATCCAACCAGTCCACCCTAAAGTAGATCAGTCCTGGGTGTTCACTGGAAGGACTGATGCTGAAGCTGAAACTCCAATACTTTGACCACCTGATACGAAGAACTGACTCCTTGGAAAAGACCCTGATGCTGGGAAAGATTGAAGGCGGGAGGAGAAGGGGATGACAGAGGATGAGACAGTTGGATGGCATCACCGACTCGATGGACATGAGTTTGAGTAAACTCTGGGAGTTGGTGATGGACAGGGAGGCCTGGCGTGCTGCAGTCCATGGGGTCACAAAGAGTCGGACACGACGGAGCGACTGAACTGAACTGAACTGAACTGAAGTGTTAGGGGAGACGGAGGGATGGACTGGGAGTTGGGGATTGGCAGATGCAAACTATCGCATATAGAATGGATGGACAACAAAGTCCTACCGTATAGCACAGAGAATGCTCATTAATGTCCTGGGATAAACCAGAATGGAAAAGAATATGAAAAAGAATGTATATGTGTGTATACCTGAGTCACTTTGCTGCAGCAGAAATTAACACAACATTGTAAATCAACTGTACTTCAATTTTTTTTTTATAAAGAACTGTCTCAAGGGAAAGCAGTTAAATGTATTGGAGGAGTCTGGGTGGGTCCACAGGCCAGCAAATGTCTGTTCTGGGAAATTCAGGCAAGGACGATGCATACTCAGGAGTCTGGGTCTGACCCACAGGACAGACGTATCCCATTCCTTCTCTGCCAGAGTCCTGCAGGCCCTTCTCACTTTCCCCCACCCTCTCATACTTGAGGACCACCCAAACTTCTCCATCCAGCTGGTGGAACTAGGCAGGCAGATGGGCTCAAATCCCAGCTCTGCCACTTGCCAGCTGTGTGACCTTAGGCAGATCACTTCACCCCTCTGTGCCCTCGTTTTTTTGTCTATACAAAGGAGATTGTAATACTCACTTCACTGGATTACAGTGGAGAGTTAATGAAACACATCCCTGGCACCTTTAGGTGCTCAGAAAATGCTAGTTCAGTACTTTCTCCCATTCTCTTCCTTCTTCTGACTTCCTCTTTCCCTATCTATTCTGATGATTTCTTGCTAAAGGTAACCAAGCAGTCTACAGCAAAATAATTCAACACTTCCTATCTGGTACCCTGAAACAAGATCATAGTATCATTTATGTCATTCAACTTACATTTATAAATACCTAGGAAATGGCAACCCACTCCAGTATTCTTGCCTGGAGAATCCCAGGGATGGGGGAGCCTGGAGGGCTGCAGTCCATGGGGTTGCTAAGAGTCGGACACGACTGAAGCAACTTAACAGCAGCAGCAGCATCATGTAATAAGCATTGTACTTGGAATAAAGACAAAGTGATGAGGGGCATACAAAGGACAGAGATGATGAGCCAAGGAATTGAAAAAGGAGGGACCAACATTTCCAGTGCCCCAGTTGGATGCGGAGGTGGACACGGAGGATAAGGAGGCGAACGTGGCAGCCCGTAGCATCTGGGGAGCCACACCTCAGGGGGAGAGAGACACACACACCCAGATGATGACTGTGGCGACCCACGGGAGGCTGGGACTTTATTGTCTCGGGCAAGCTAAGAAAGCTTCCAGCAGGAAGAGACAGAGAGTGATGGGTGCTGAAGAGTGAGTATTCACCAGGCAGATAAAATGAGGAAGTGCCTTTCAAACCGAGGAACAGCCTGTGCCAAGGCCCAGATGCATCAAAGGACAGAATGTTTGGAGAACAGTTGGGTGTCTCTTTAGAGGAAATGAAATAAAATCTTTTTATTTAGTGTAGGACTTGGCACAGAGTAAGTGCTCCATTAAAGTTGGCCATTAGTATTGACAAATGGTCCACGAACTTGACCTTCAGAGGTTAGCTAAGACTCCAACAGAGAGCCCAATCATCTTCCAGGGTGAAGGCAGGCTCGGGGTCAGAGGAGGGAGGGAAGTAAGCTTCCGAGAGGGGCCGTGGTGAGGGACACTTCCTGCTTCAGGGGGCCTGCGCTCATCGCTTCCCCACACAGAACCTCCAGATCAGCCTGCTGACCGAGAAGGCAGACCACGCTGGGTCCCAGTCATCGGCTTGTCCCGATGAGCCAGGCCCTGGGGATTCCTCGGCCCCTGGGAGCAGTTAGAAAAGTACCCTGCGAGTCATGTGCCCCAGGCAGTCACTGCGTTGTCAGAGCTGCGCAGAGCAGCTGGGGAAATGGCAGATTGCAGCACCGAGAGCGGTGGGAATGAGCGCGGGGGCCCAGAGCTGGCCCTGTTGCCGGAAGGCGGTTAGGTAACCCGCCTTTGACATCTGTGTGCTGAGTGCCCACTGTGTGCAAGGTGCTCTGGGAACACTGCAGAGGCAGACGTCCTATCCCCACTTCAGGGGGCTGCCGTTCTGGAGGAAAAATACACTCTAACCATGCCCTCCCGTGTTTGTTGAGGGTTTACTATTCATATATGCCAAGCCCAGTACCCCACATCGCGCCAGCAGGATCTCATCTCAACTCTTTAACTGCTTCACAAGACAAGTCTTGCCTCGTGATTGTTATCCCATTTTACAGATGACATTCTCCCGCTTTAGAAACCTACCCACAGGACTTCTCTGGCAGTCCAGTGGTTAAGATTCTGCGCTTCCAATGCAGGCGACACTGGCTTGATCCATGGTCAGGGAAAATAAGATCCCACTTGCCAGTTAGGGGTGGCCAGTACTAATACTAATACTAAAACCTACCGACAGGGACCTTCTGCAGACCTGCCCATCATCGCCTTTCAAAAGAGGGTGAGGTAAGGCGAAGTGCAAACAATGACACGGAGCCTTGCTCTCAGCTCACAGTGACCTAGCGGGGCAGGAATGAGGGGTCTGGCATCTTCTGATAAGAGTCCGGCCCCGCCTGCCCAAACCACTCTCCTGAACTCTCCTGAAGAGCTTTCGAATGCTTTTGGAGCCATGTAATGATGCCTTTTCCCAGCATTCCTTAATCATCATTACTCCGTGCTCAGGCATTTGATTGCTCATCTGTTTCTCAATCCTTTCATGAGTGGAGACTTTCTTTCGTGATTGGATCAGGGCTAGAGCAGCCTTCAACCCAATGGTGCCAGAGGTGAGTCCCCCCCTGCTCACCCTCCCATCCCCTGTAATTGCCACTTCACTCTGCCTTTCACCCTCTCTCCCGGTACCCATGTACGACCCCTTTGGTGTGCCAGGCACTTGGGTCGGGAGCCCCTAGGGAGGCAGAGGAAGATGCAGGCCTCTGGGAGAAGGGTGACAGATAGGAACCAGAGAGGGGAGCCCAGGAGATTGCAGGAGCCCAGGGGTCCTATCACCTGGCCAGGGGAGAAAATACCCCCTGCAGGAGTGAGCATTTACAGCTGTGCCTGGAGGCCAGTAAAAGCTATCCAGGGTAGGGTAGAGATGCGGGACATCCAGCTCTGGGGGGCTGGATGCCAACCAGGGTGTACCATGGCATCTGGAGGATAAGTCCACGTAGCAAAAGGCCAGTGAAGACACGAGTGGTCGGAAGGCAAATTCATGAAGGGTCTTCAGAGCTGGGTTAAAGAAAGTGCTTCTTCCCTCTTCAGCAAGCGAGGATGCAGCACACCCACCGAAATCAACTTCCATATTGGATTCAATTCAACCAATATTTAGTGAGCATCTCTGATTAACCAGGTTTCTCAGGTGGTACTAGTGGTAAAGAACCTGCCTGCCAATGTAGGTTAATGTAAGAGATGTGGGTTTGATCCCTGGGTCAGAAAGGTCCCCATGGAGGAGGATCACACAGAGTCAGACATGACTGCAGCAACTTAGCTCGCACACACGCCACGACTGGCCTTGTTCTGGGAATGCGTGTGCGCCGGGTGGTTTCAGTCGTGTCTGATACTTTGCGACCTACGGACAGTAGCCCGCCAGGCTCTTCTGCCCATGGGATTCTCCAGGCAAGAATACTGGAGTGGGTTGCCATGTCCTCCTCCAGGGGATCTTCCCCACCCAGGGGTTGAACCTGCGTCTCTTATGTCTCCGGCATTGGGAGATAGGTTCTTTACCACTAACGCCACCTGGGAATAATAGAGACTAAAAAGCAGCACGTAATAGTGATTAAAATAATAGAGATTAAAAACGCACTCATGGAGCTGGCATTCTAGTGGGAGGAAGAGGGGAAGACAGCCAGTAAAGAAATAAGCAAAAGGCATGACGTGTCAGCTAGGGGTGGAAATAAAGCAGGGAAGGAGAGTGGAGGGTGCCTGGGGCAGACAGTGAGGACTTCAGTGTGAACGCGACGCTGGGGCACAGACCCCAGGAAGGTGAAGAAGGAGCTGCTGATGTTGGGGGCGAGCTGTCCCAAGCTCAGTACAGCACAAGTGCTCAGGCCAAGAGGTGCAGGCCGATCTGAAGAGCAGGGGCCGGTCAGGGAAGCTGAGTGAGACAGGAGGGAGGGTGAGAATGTGAAAGGGCCTTCTTCACCTGTGAGCCCAGAGAGATGGGGGCTCTGGAAGCTTGGCTACGGTGAGAAGCCAATAAGGGCATCTGAGAAAATAGAATGGGTGAATGGCAGACATGAGACCTCTCTAACCTTAGAGAATGTTGCTCCTAAAACTGACAGCCTTTGTATAAGACGATCATGGGCTGGCATAGCTGTCCACGAGATGGTACTGAATTTTTAAAAAGTAGTTTGCAGCAGAATATAATCCACTTTGTGTGGGAAAAGTGAGTAAATGATAAATAGACGATAAATTGATAGGTAGAGATAGATACAGTGAAAGGAGAGGAGGAAATGGCCAGAGAGAAAGAGGAAGAAAGGGAGGAAATTGCAGACTTGTTACCCAGTGGGAACCAACCCTGCAGCTGCCCTGCTCTTGAACTGAGGCTAGACTCAGCATAGCCTGACTACCTCCCTCCACAAACCCAATCCTGAACTGTTACCAAGGGTGTACATTTTGCTTTTGATTTTCTTTACTTTCTTTTTTTGGCCACACTGCACAGCATATGGGATCTTAGTTCCCTGGCCAGGGATCAAACCTGCGCCCCTTGCACTGGGAGTGCAGAGTCTTAGCCACTGGACCGCCAGGGAAGTCCCTGTTTTTTCACTTTCTTTATCATGAAATATATGAATAAAGAATATGCACGGTCTGGCCCACTGTATTGCCAAAAATGGAAGTTTCAATAATAGGTTTTACTTCTGGTTTCCCATAGAGATAGAGAAGGGGGTTACAGGATGTAGGGCTTGTGGAGGCTTCTGGAAACTCCATATAAGTACCCTGCTCTTTTCCCAAAGCCCCTCTCTCCACCTCACCCCCAACTTTCCACTCAGCCTCCTTCTCCAAGCACCTTGGCTTCCTTTCCCTTCTTCTTGCTCTTCCTGGCATTTCCTGCTTGGCAAGACCAAAGCTCAGCGCCCTGAGCGCTTGACACCGCAAACAGTGGGCTGCTGGTCAGGCTGGGACCTGCTGCCCTTTGGCGTCCCGGGGTTCCACTTGAAACTGTTTAGAGTGGTCTCTTCTGTAGAGGCTTGGCATGCCATTTTCCACTCTTCTGAACAATTAAGTTCTTCTCTGAAAGTGTTGGCTGCTCAGTCATGTCCGACTCTTTGTGACCCCAAGGACTGTAGCCTGCCAGGCTCTTCTGTCCGTGGGATTCTCCAGGCAAGAACACTGGAGTGGGTTGCCATTTCCTCCTCCAGGAGATCTTCCTGACTCAGGGATCAAACCCGGGTCTCCTGCTTTGCAGGCGAATTCTTTACTGTCTGGGCCACCAGGGAAGCCCTTCTCTACACTAATTTTATGTTTTTAAAAAAATAATTATACTGCCATCTAGACCTGCCCTTATCATTACAGAGTTCAGATAAAGAGAGCAGAAAGAGGCTTCTGACCATTGCTTGCCCCTGCCCCTTCCCTTCCCATCCCAGATCCAGCCTCTGGGCAGCCGTGGGAGGACAGCCTAGCTCACATTTGCTCGGCTCACTCCCCACACTCGAAAGCAGATCCTTGGTCACTCCTCTGCACTAGGCCTACCCTTGTCAGGTAGGACCAGACACAGGCCTCTGCAGGCTCTGGAAGTGGACCTGGGAACGTTCAGGCTGGAATTGCACAGATCCGGCTGCCCAGACACGCAGGAAGTCTTAATACCGCATCCACCCAATGGCAGGATTACGACCGTCTTCCTCTGACATTCTTTGGTATTGCTGGAACCTTTACATCTAGCAAAACATGTATGATCTCTGTGGCCCCCAGAGTACTTGGCCACATTTTGGGGAATCTATTTGACTGCAGGATGGCACAGTGGAGGGCTGGGGCACCAGGCAGATCTGTAGGGTATTCTGGGTTTTTTCACTTTCTTGCTGAGAGACCTTGAGCAGGTTCTCTCAGCTGTCTGAGCTTCAGTTCCTACTCTGTAAAAAGGCAAGAGGAATGACCACTTTTCAGAGTCACTGAAAGGATTGAGTGGCCAGGCAAATGAGTGGCACGTGTTAAAAATGTAACTATTACTATTTTTTAAATGCCATTTGATGCCAGGAATATTTTGACGATCTTCCTAGGGTGGTTTCAGAAAGCTTATTTCCTGGTCATAATCACTTCCTCCATCACCCCCTACGTCATTCTCAGTCCTTACTTCACTCACTGTCCCCGCCCTGCCTCTCCCACGAGCCACATCACCGCTCCCTGCCCCAGGCTTAGCCGACTCCCCACCCCACCACCAACTCCAGGGTTCAGCTTGAGAAAAAAAAGTGCCGAGAGGGCACACTTTCTCTTTTTCTTCAGGATGCTCTTTTGACCTTTTCCCTCTCCTTGACCCATTTCAGACCCTTTTACTCACTTCTGCAGAAACGCTGTGAGTGAGCAAAAATCAACCCTCCCAGGGTTATTTGCAGGTTATACTGGATAAGCTGAGGCTTTGCCACTCACTCAGGGGAAAAAAGCTGTCTGGGAGCCAGAGACTTGGATTCAAATTTTTGTGTCTGTGCTGCCTAATTGTGGGGTCTCTGATGAGGTCATTTTTACCTCTCTGAGCCTCAGCGCTCTCACGTACAAAATGGAAGAAGGATTCCTACCCAGCAGTTTTGTAGCACAGATCACTGACATGTGTCAGGTACGGAGAAATAGGAGTTTGGTCAGCATTAGCAGTTAGGTGGAGGTCAGATCATGTATGGCCTTGAAAAGTAACTAATGGACTTGGGCTTCATCCTGAGGGCACTGGGGGAGCGATGATGACTCTCAGCATGTGGTGGTCATACTCGGTGCTGGAGCTGTGGCGGGGGACGTCTTGCTCAGTGTGACAAGATGGGGAGAGGCAAGAGGTAGCGGAGCAGCTGTGAGACCCGAACTCAGGCAGTGGCTGGAGAATGAAGAGGAGGAACAGATTCGAGAGCTGGCCTGGAATTGGCATTCCCTTGGGAGGAGGTGTCCTCTTTCTCCACTCCTGTCAACTAGAGGGTCTGAGAGCCTCCTTGCAGCACTGGTCTCCTGGATTTAACCCTGGACGGGGGGACAAGAGGAGCAGAAGGAGGGAGATCCCGAGAGGGGGGCAAGGTGAAGTCAGGGGACACCTGACTTTTTTCTTCCCCAATTTTTCAAACACTGATTTTTAGCTAGAACAGTCAAAACCTGGCAAAAAATGAAGGAAAACAAATATTTTACTGAGAAATAATCATATCTAATTTTCACTGAACTCTTACTGTATGCCAGGTTCCACGACAGTCATTTTACTCCATACGCTCACCTGGCGGCTCAGACCGTGAAGCGTCTCCCTACAATGTGGGAGACCCGGGTTCAATCCCAGGGTTGGGAAGATCTCCTGGAAAAGGAAATGGCAACCCACTCCAGTACTCTTGCCTGGAAAATCCCACGGACGGAGGAGCCTGGTAGGCCACAGTCTATGGGATCGCAAAGAGTTGGACATGACTGAGCGACTTCACTTTCTTTCTTTCTCATATAATCATCATGATTAGCCCATGGAGCAGGTATCATCTGTGATCTCACTCTTAGAGATGAGGAACACAGGAACAGAGAGGTTGAGGATGTTGTCTAAGGTGAGAGAGGACAAGGACCGTGATTCAAGGTCGTCAGACCTCACACCTCCCAAGTGTATAGAGGACAGTAAACCATCTATTGAGACCAGAGCAAAAATAAAAGCAGAAGTCTGGCATGTTCGGTAACAGTGGGGTAGTCACTCTTCCCTACGAATAGTCAGCAACCCTTAGAAAAAATTGTGCAATATGATATAAGTGGGAAAAGCACATTATATGCAGTGTGACTACAAGTACATTTTATAAGTCCATGAACACAAAATACTATTCACAAAAGCAATAAAAAATATAAGGTACCTAGGATAAGCTGTGAAAGCCTTTTAAAGAAAGTTATAAAATTTCATCGGAGAAGGCAATGGCATCCCACTCCAGTACTCATGCCTGGAAAATCCCATGGACAGAGGGGCCTGGTGGGCTGCAGTCCATGGGGTCGCTAGGAGTCAGACACAACTGAGCGACTTCACTTTATTTTTTCACTTTCATGCATTGGAGAAGGAAATGGCAACCCACTCCAGTGTTCTTGCCAAGAGAATCCCAGGGATGGGGGAGCCTGGTGGGCTGCCATCTATGGGGTCGCACAGATTCGGACACGACTGAAGCGACGCAGCAGCAGCAGCAGCAGCATAAAATTTCATTAAATGACCTTAAAGAAAACCTAAATGGAGACACATGCTATGTTGGTGGATAGGAAGGCAGTTTTCCTCAAAATATCCTAACACTATTTCAGGCAAAAACCCAGCTCAGTTTTTCGTATAACTTGGCATGCTGTACCTTCAAAATATACAGAAGAGCAAAGGGCCCAGAAAGGCTAAGACAATCCCAAGCAGATTTCTGGGCAGGGACTTAGCCTCCCAGATATCAAATTAGTAAAGCAACCACAAGTTGAACTGCGTGAAGTTGGTACAGTGATTGGCAAATAATAGATTAATGGGACAAAATGAGGGGCCCCTAAAAGGGATCCACACGTATTAGAAAGCCTGATTTTGTTAATTATTGCTTTTTAATTTTATTTATTTACTTTTTAGAAAATTTGGATGGCAGATGCCCTAAAGCCCAGAGAGGAAATAAACATTGATTCCACAAATAAATCTGGGAAATTTGGCTATCCAGATGGGGAAAACAATACCCTTAGCACATAAAAGATCAACTCCAGGTGGCCCAAGGCCTTAAATGTGAAAGAAAAACCTTAAAATTCTTAAAAGAATTATTCAGCCATGAAAAATAAGGAAATCCTGCCATTTGTGACATGGATGACCTTTGGGGGCATTATGCTAAGGGAAGTAAGCCAGACAGAGGAGGACAAATGCTATGTGATATCATGTATGTGTGGTATCTGGCGGCAGAGCTGGGGGGTGGATGGGGCAATGTTGGTCAAAGGATATGAACTTGCAGTTACAGATGAATAAATGCTGAGGATCTAATGTACAGCATGGTAACTGTGTTTACGATACTGTATTTTGTCCTTGAAATGTGCTGAGAGTAGATCCTAAATATTCTCATCGCACACACACACAGATAGTAACTATGTGAGATGACGGATACATTAACTAACCTTATTGTGGTGATCATTTCACAATATGTGATACATACAGTAAATCATCATGTTGTAGACCTTAAACTTACACAATGTTACTTGTCAGTTATGTCTCAATATAGCTGGGGGCAAAAGCCTTAGAAGAAAATATAGAATATCTTTATGATCTCAGGTAGAGACAGATTCTGAATCAACAAAAGACAGAAAGTACAATCATAAAGAAAAAGATTTGAAAGAAAAACATTTAACTAAATTAAAATAATTTCCTTTCCATCAAAAGACATCAAAAGAGATGAGATGACAAGCCATAAATTTGGAAAAGACATTTGTACTGTATACTCAATAAATATTTAGTATTTAAAAGAGATAAAGTCTTCCAGTTCGTAAAACTAAGGCAAACAATTTAATAGGAAAATGGACAAAAGACTTAGATATTTTACATAAGAGGAAATAAATATGACCAAGAAACCCATGGCAAGATACTTAATATTGTTATTACTCATGAAAATGTAAAATAAAACCACATTGAAATATCATTTCACACCCACCAAACTGGCAAAAATGGTAAGTTTCACAATAGTGTGATGAAACGAGAACAATCATCTGTTCTCGATGATGAATATATTGACCCTGCCACAATGGAAAATAATACACATACATATATCTTCAGTTCAGTTCAGTTCAGTTCAGTCACTCAGTTGTGTCCGACTCTTTGCGACCCCATGAATCACAGCATGCCAGGCCTCCCTGTCCATCACCAACTCCCGGAGTTCACCCAGACTCAGTCCATCGAGTCGGTGATGCCATCCGGCCATCTCATCCTCTGTCGTCCCCTTCTCCTCCTGCCCCCAATCCCTCCCAGCATCAGGGTCTTTTCCAATGAGTCAACTCTTCGCATGAGGTGGCCAAAGGATTGGAGTTTCAGCTTCAGCATCAGTCCTTCCAATGAACACCCAGGACTGATCTCCTTTAGGATGGACTGGTTGGATCTCCTTGCAGTCCAAGGAACTCTCAAGAGTCTTCTCCAATACCATATTTCAAAAGCATCAGTTCTTCGGCACTCAGCTTTCTTCACAGTCCAACTCTCACATCCATACATGACCACAGGAAAAACCATAGCCTTGACTAGACAGACCTTTGTTGGCAAAGTAATGTCTCTGCTTTTGAATATGCTACTGAGATTGGTCATAACTTTCCTTCCAAGGAGTACGCATCTTTTAATTTCATGGCTGCAATCACCATCTGCAGTGGTTTTGCAGACCAAAAAAATAAAGTCTGACACTGTTTCCCCATCTATTTCCCATGAAGTGATGGGACCGGATGCCACGATCTTCATTTTCTGAATGTTGAGCTTTAAGCCAGGTTTTTCACTCTCCTCTTTCACTTTCCTCAAGAGGCTTTTTAGTTCCTCTTCACTTTCTGCCATAAGGGTGGTGTCATCTGCATATCTGAGATTATTGATATTTCTCCTGCCAATCTTGATTCCAGCTTGTGCTTCTTCCAGCCCAGAGTTTCTCATGATGTACTCTGCATAGAAGTTAAATAAACAGGGTGCCAATATACAGCCTTGACGTACTCCTTTTCCTATTTGGAACCAGTCTGTTGTTCCATGTGCAGTTCTAACTGTTGCTTCCTGCCCTGCATATAGTTTACTATCCAATAATTCAATTATCAACTGTATAACTAGAAAAATTCTTGCATATATGTACCATGGTATATGTACTAGCGTGGTCATGGCTGTTTTGTTTGTCAAAAATTCTGAAATCACTTTATATGCACATTAGAATGGCTATTACTAAAAGAAGAAAAGAAAGAAAGAACAAGTGTTGATAAGCATGTGGAGAAACTGTCATCCTTAGGAGCTGCTGGTAGGAATGTACCACGGTGCAGCCACTGTGGGGAACAGTGTAGCATTTCCTCAAAAATGAAAAGTAGAATTAACACATGATCCAGCAATTCCACATCTGGATATACACCCAAAAGAACTGAAAGCAGGGCCTCCAACAGATATTTGTACACCTGTGTTCATAAACGCATTGTTCTCAGGATCCAAAGGTCAAAACAACCCAAGTGTCCATCAACAAATGAATGGATAAACAAAATGTGGTATATACACACAATGGAATATTATTCAGCCTTAAAAAAAAGGAAGTTCCGACACCTGGTCCAATGTGAGTGAATCTTTAGGACATTATTCTAAGTGAAATAAGCCAGACACAAAAAGACAAAGACTTCATGATTGTACTTACATGAGATATTTAGAGCAGTAAAACCTGATAGAGAGGGAAAGTAAAATGGTGGCTGTGAGACGTGGAGAGGAGAGAATGGAGAGTTACCGTTTAACTGTTACAGATTTCACCTTGGGAAGATGAAAAAAGTTCTTCAGATGGATGGTAGTGATGTTTGCATAACCATGTGAATCGCTTAATGCCATTGAACTATACACTTAAAAGTGGTTAAAAATGGTAAATTTTATGTTAATATATATTTTATCACAACAAAATATATCTTTAATCATTCCATTTAATAAAATGTTTAAAAGAAAAAAAATCCTGGAAGCTATCCACATGTCCAGCCGCAGGAGAATGGATAAATAAACGGGACTGCGACATACACGTGCAATGCGCCACCACAAGGGCTGCGAACGAGTAGTTCACACTTGCCCACATCAGTGCGGCTGAATCTCGCAAAGATCATAAATGAAAGAAGCAAGCTGGAAAACAACGCACTTCAATTATATCAAGGCAAAAAGCTTTACACTGTATGTTTACACAGCACAAATACAGTAAAACTAAAGACGAGCAAAGGACTGACACAAAATTCAAAATGGCGGCTCCCTCTGAGTGGGCTGGGAGACGGGGGCACGTGGGGGCTTGCTTTAAGCTATTGGTGAAGTTCTATTTCTTAAAACGGGTGATGGATACATGAGTCTTCACTCTGTAATTCTTTAAGTTATACATCTGCATTATATATACTTTGGGTGTATCTATATTACATACATTTTTTAAAACCTGACTGAACAACAGCAAATTACATAGAAAAAAAAAGACGGAAAGAACTCTCAATGTGATGGTATCTCAGGACTGGTACTCTTTTACTTTCTCTTTTTCTCTATTTTTAAAATATTCTTTCACCCTTTCATACTGAAAAGAGCACTAGACCATACTAAGGAAAAAAAAAAAATGAAGAGAGCTTTTACCTCGGATTTTCTCAGAGAAAAAGGAAATGAGAGAAAATGGGTGAAAGCTTTGGGCTTTCCCTAATTTTAGTAGTAACAGATGACTTTGGGATTTTGAGGCAAAGAGATATGAATTTTAACTGTTATCTTGAGGAGGGGAACCATTCCTCCCAAAGCGAACTCCCCTGTCCCTCTTCTCAGGAAACCCCTGCCAGTTTCAAGAGTGGGCAGAGGTTTCAAGAGTGGGCAGAGGGCTCTGATGCCCTTTGGAAACAAGGGACATCACTAAGGAGATGAAGCCTTGGTGGGATTGATTTCAGATCCCCTGAAATCAGGGCATGGATCCCTTTTCAAGAGCATGAAAGACCAGATGAAAGAGAAGAATAAGAGTAACATCACAGAGCTAAGAGAAACATTTGAGCTAGGAGATGGCTTGAGAAAATATGGTCCCATACAGTCGCCACACAATTGTATAGTATGATTGCGTTTGGGCAAATTTACTTCAAGAGATTATGGGTTTCTCTTCCCAGCACTATTATCTTGTGTATCTCCTCTCACATCAGTGAAATCTCAACATGAAGATTCTGTTCACTTAGGATGTGTGAAGATTCTCAAGATTGCCTCAAGATTCTGTTCACTCTCTTGAGGCATTCGTGTACTCCACAAACACTGTTTGGGACCTGGAGGTGCAGGTGAGTGAGACAGTGACCCTCACTTCAAGGACCTAACCCCTGTCAATGAAAAAGTTAATATTCAATCTAAGAAAGGAACTGAATATTTTATTGGAGCCAATTATAATCTGGGAGATAGTCTTTCAGAACGCTCTAAGGACTGCTCTGCCCATTAGAGGTCAAAACACGGTAATATAAATTTTTGAGACAAAGGTTATATGTCAATGACTCATTACTGACGGTTTACACAATCCAAATCTACGCATACAAAGAGTATTGCGTCATGGATCATCTTGGTCCCAAGCTGAGCCTGAAAAGGACTGTTATCTCCAAAGGACGTCTAGTTAACACAGCTGTACAATACTTACTAACAGGGAGGGAATGGGCCCAAACAGGCAAAGAAAAATTTTATGTTTACATTTTTCTTACCTTGCCATAAAATATGAATTTTATGTCATCACCCTTAAGAAGAGGAAGGCAAATATAGTGGCAATTAGAATAGGAGGGGAAATGCTTTGATAACAATAAGTACAAGACATTGAGGGCACACAGGAGAAACAGCTAGCTTAGCCTATGGGCGACAGGAGAGGTGCCCAGGAGGGGATGACCCCTGTACCAAGGTGCACAGGATGAGTTACAGTGAACCAGGCACAGAGGGGCTAAGATGGGGAGCTGGTCTGCCACACGCAGAGCAGACTGCATGGGCAGGGATGAGGAGGAGAGAAACAACGGGCCTGAAGAGAACCCTAAGTACCTTGTTTTTTCTGGAATGTGATACTGTGATTTATAATAAGAAATATATATTTGGTCATTGTCCAGTTTCTGGTGCAGGGCTTCTAAAACCCTAGGAATTTCCTCAGTGATTAAAGTTGTCTTTTAATTTTTTTTAATAAGAATTTAAAAAAATTTATTTTAATTAATTTTTGATTTTTTTAAAGTCTTTGTTGAATTTGTTACAATACTGCTTCTGTTTTAGGCTTTGGTTTTTTTGTTGTGAGGCACTAGCTCCTGATCTGGGATCGAAGCCTGCATTGGAAGGGGAGGTCTTAACCGGTGGACAGCCAGTGAAAAGAAACTGCAAGTGAAAATCGCTCAGTCGTGTCTGATTCTTTGGGACCCCATGGAATATACAATGCAATGGAATTCTCCAGGCTAGCATACTGGAGTGGGAAGCCTATCCCTTCTCCAAGGGATCCTCCCAATCCAGGAACCAAAGCGGGGTCATCTACATTGCAGGCGGATTCTTTACCAACTGAGCTATCAGGAAAGCTGGACAGCCAGGGAAGCCCCTAAAGTTGTCTTTAGATATTCATAGCAAATTCCTTTCAACCATACCTGGGTTTGTGTTAATGAGGTGGCTTGGAAAGCCTCTAAGATGAAAGCTGTTTGATAGGGGACCCAACTATGTAATTAGAGGGGTGTAACTTAGCTGTCTCCCTGAGCTCCAGGAAGGCGAGAGGAGCTGGAGATTGAGTTCAATTACAAATGGCCAATGATTTAATCCATAGTGCTTATGTAATTAATGAAGCCTCTGTAAGAACTCAAAACGATGAGGTTCAGAGAGTTTCCAGGTTGGTGAACACGTGGAGGTGCTGGCAGAGTGGTTCCTTGGAGAAGGCATGGAAGCCCCTTCCACATACCTCGTCCCAAGTACTTCATCTGACTCTCATCTGTATCCTTTATAATATCCTTTATAATAAACTGGTAAACCGAGAGCCACTCTAGTAAGTTAATTGAACCCAAGAGGGGCTCATGGGAACCTCCCCTTGCTGACCACTCAGAAGCACAGGTGACAACCTGGACTTGAGAATGGAATTGAAGTGGGCAGTGGGCACTTAGCCTGTGGGATTAAATGCTATCTCCAGGTAGACAGTGTCAGAATGGAGCGAACTGCTTGGAGGTGTCAGAAAACACACGCTGGATGGAGAACTGATGACAAGGTGGGGCCTGGCCACAGGGAGCTGGAGAAATGACAAGAAGCCCTCTGTCCAAAAGATCTATTCTTACCCAGTCGAGGGACTTAGACCCAATCCTTTGCGAACTGGGGGGCCATGTAGGTATTTTAACAGGGAATGGAGGTAGTTGATTTGTCTTTTGCATTATGATTAATCTGCCATTAAAATAGATGATATCATAAACCAGGAAACTTAGAGCATAAACCACAAGCAGATTGGGTCAAGGGCAGGTACAATCCAAATGCAGACAAATCCGCGTCTGAATCCTGCTCCCCTTCTCACCCGCTGGGGTGAGTCACCTGGCTCTCTGGGCCGTGCTTGATCTTCTGGAGTGGGGCTGACGTGAAACACCACCCATGGAAGCCCTGAGCATAGATCTGTATCCGCCTGAAAAGAAACCTCCCAGGTATATTATCAATCCAAAAGTGAAGTGGCAGAAGAATATGTATGAAACAAACACAAGCCAAAATGCAGAGAAAAATGTTAGCAAGATTCACACCAAACTGAAAATAGCGATTCCTTCTAGAGAGGTAGAAGAAAACCAAGACTGGAGTTAGAGATCAAAGGAAGATTTAGCCTTATCTGTAGTTTTCTTTTTTTTTTTACATGAAAAATGTATTCCTATACTACTTGTGTATTTAAAAATTAATTTTAAAATAACCTAAAAAAAGTCCTTGACAGTGAGAAGATGTTTGGTCAGTGTTCCCTCCTGCTTGCTCTCACAGTGAGATTTGGGGCCTTTCCAGCCCCATTTCCCAATTCCTACCCTAGGTGAAGGCCAGAAGGCCTGTCATAGTCACTCAACAAATATTTGTAGAAGATCTCTCTGATAAGGTGGTGGGTCTCTTGCAAGTGGGTTAAAGGTCTCCCTTGGTGAACCTGAGACCCCACAGTCTCCCCAAGAGACCACCTGAGGGACTCAATTCCATCCTCAGTGTCCCCACCCTGCCCAGGATACTGCCCTCCCTGTGGCCTTCTGGTAGACCCTCGGCTCCATGGGACGCTCCACTCTGCCTCCTCTCTCCTGGCCTCAGAGCTCCTGGCTGGCAAAGTAGAGAGATGCTGGCTTCCATTGCCTTCCCAAAAAAGGCTGGGGTCACCCCTGGCCACCAAAAGGCCCAGTCCACTGAAGAAAACCTTCAGAAGTGGGTGCCCTTGCTGGGGGCTGGGAGGACAAGAGAGACTTCATTTTCCACTGTGAACCCCCTTTCCTGTTTGAATATCTTTTTAAATAGTTACTTTTTAAATTAAATTATCACTGTTTCTTTAAATAATTAATTTGAGAAAACAAAAACATCTCACAAAAGCCAATCCTGTTTTGAAAACCCTGACTGAGGCCAGATTAGAGTCTTTGATCAATATAGACTTGAATGGAGTCAGGGCAGAAAAAGCAGTGGTCTTTTGATGACTCTAAGTGTGAATGATGAGTGGGGTGACTCTTCTGGAGTGGAAGCTAGAGTTAATGTCTCCTTCATCCAAAATATCTAAACACTGGGCTTCCCTGGTGATCCACTGGTGAAGACTATATGCTTCCATAACAGGGGTCTGGGTTCAATCCCTGGTTGGGGAACTAAGATCCCAGATACCATGGAGCACAGCCAAAAAAAAAAAAAACAACAACAACAACCCACTGACTAGAGCTCAGTGAGGATTTCTTTCATTTATACTTATGTATTTATTTTATTTTATTTTTTAGGATTTCTTGAATTTAACTCACATAGGAAACCACGTCTCGGGTCTGCTAAAAATGTACTTGCTCTGGAAAGAAGGAGAAAAATGAGAGGATAGAATGAATTCACAGAGCAAGGAGAGGGCTTGGTTGTCCTTCAGATCTCTTCACTTCACCGATACAGCCATGAGACCGGAGGGGCGGATGGGATTTGGTATCCAGCTAAACCCAGATCCAAGGCAGGGGGAGTTCACATATGACCACTGGATAAACACTCACCTCCTCAACTATCCCATGAAGTGAGCATTCTCTCCATTTTGCAGAGCAGGAAACGGAGATCATGGTGGGAAATTAGACAGCCCCAAGGTGACTCCAGGGACAATGGAGCCTGGTGGGCTGCCGTCTATGGGGTCGCACAGAATCAGACATGACTGAAGCGACTTAGCAGCAGCAGCAGCAGCAGCAAGGTGACTCAGACAGGTATCAACTGAACTAGGCTTGGGATTCTGACCTCTGACTTCAAAGCTTTCCCTTCCATCTTTGACCTCACCTCTCATCATGCAGCTCTTGGGGTTCCAGTGAGCCTGATTTTCATCTGATTTTTCTCCATTTGCAGGCACCTTGGAATACATGAACCTTGCCAGAGGCACATTATTATTGGGCTTCCCTATATTTACCACTATTTTGGGGGTGCTATACACTCCTGTGTGAGGGGAATTTCGGCCTTGTGCTCTAGCAAATTATCAGCTTGAGTGATGAGTGAACAACTGGAGATCCAGGATTTACAGATGAAGAGGCTGAAGCTCAGAGAGCTGAAGGGATTTACTTCAGTTACATGGGAGTTGCACCCAGAGCCTTCCAGGGTTTCCTTTTCTGTTTCCTCCTCAGAGTCAAGGTTGGCTTAACACCCAGCCCGCCACCAGCCCACCATGAGGAAACACAGCTCCGCCCTCAGCCAGGAGAACAGCCCCATCTGCTCCCTGGGTGTCCCACACACCATGACACACACTCATGCCCGGGCCACACAAAGGCCTCCCCAAGGTCCCCAGGTTCAGCCAAGGGGCAGGGATGGAGGGAGGAGCCATGGGGGATGAAGCCGCTGGGAAGCCCCAAACCACACCACCGACTGCAGAGGAAAGGGTCCAGGTGACCTCCAGGCCAGAAAGAGATGAGGAAGATGCCCAGGTGATGCCGAGTCACCAAGCCAGCAGAGCTGACTGCTGCTGGCAGAAAGGAGCACCGAGTTGAGTGGGACCTCAGCCTGGTGAGCTTCTCAGGTCTTGAAAAACATGGGTGAAATGCCACAGCAGAGGCAGCCAGATACGCCCTGTCTAAAACTTGGCAGATGGCTGATGGGGGGCGTGCTTGCGTTCTCCTTTGATTTTCACGAGAAGGGGTTTCCCTCAACAATTATGGGGTCCCCTCACCTACTGTGTGGGGAGATGGGTGAATTCTGATTGGCAAGTTGTCACCTGAGGTCTGTGACTATACTGTCCACCTCTTTGGGAAGGAGGCTGCGCACAGGGAACCGCGTTCTGCTCTGCCTTATCCCAGATCACCCCAGGGAGGCCTGACCTTTTCCTGCCCTTCCTGTGCCTGCCTGGGTCTGTATGCCACATTCAGAGATTCACTGTCAGGAAGCCCCCATGCAGATAGCAGTCCCATTTGTTCCAAGCACAGCTGGGAAAGAGAGGACATATACTGGGCTCCCACAAAGCCTTAAATCAAAATATTGTGACGCAACCCCGCTTTATATACTTCAGGGTCCCTAACTGTCTGTAGAAGAAAGTTCACGCTTTGAACACATCTCTCAAAGCCCTTCACAACTCAGTCCCCACCTACTTACTCTCCAGCTTGACGTAACCCACGGCCACAGCCTTGCCGCCTGCTCTCCCAGCACCATGCTTTTGTGTCCTTCCCAGGATGTATCCGGCCCCCAAGATGACCCCCACCTCCTGGTATTACACCCTTGTGAGATTCCCTCCCTTTGAGTGGAGGCTGGACTTACGAATAAAAGAAGGTGGAAATGACAGCATGCACTTTGGAGAGACTTCATAGAAGGTTGACTCTCTCTCTTGGCAGGGAGAAGCCATGTCATGACCAGTGTTAAGGACAGGTCCACGTGGGGAGGGCTAAACTCTCCTCCAACAGCCCCGTGGATGAGCCTGGATCCACCCGCTCCAGTCGTCTTGAGACTGCAGCCTTGGCCAACAGCTTGACTGCAGCTTCATCATGGATCCTGAGCTAGAACCACCCGGGTAGCTGCTCCTGGATTCCTGACCATCAGAAACTGCAAGGCAATAAATTGCTGTTTAAGTTTGGGATAATTTGTTACACAGAAATAGATAACTCACTCAATCTGCTTTTCTCCCTAAAATCTACTTATTCTTCAAGGTCTCCGCTCAGATTCTTCTTCTTCCTCGAAGCTTCTCCTAACTCCCCGTAGAAGATACCGGACAATTTTTCCTCCCAACATCCTCTCCTTCTTTGGCAATGCCGCCCTGACTTTCTTTCTTTTTAAAGGCCTTGCTCTGGGATCTTAGTTCCCCGACAAAGGATTAAATCTCAGCAGTGAAAGTACTGAGTCCTAACCACTGGACCACCAGGGAATTCCCACCCCTGACCTTTCTTTAGGAAACCACACTTCTTCCATCTGAATCTGTGTGTGTTGAATAAGGCTGATTCCACTCCAGGCTCGAGGGTGGGCATTCAGTCTAGGCTTGGCCTATCCCTGCTCCTGAGCCCACTATTCTGGTCTGCCACCAACGAGAACCCCTGAGGGTCAGCCCAGGAGCCTTTGCCTGAGGCAGCAGGAAAGAGCTTGCCTTCAGCTGCTGGAGTTGCAGAGCTGGAAAAACAGCCTGGAGCTCCAGGCAAGCATTTTGCCAGCACAAAAGGAAAGCCTCTCTAGAGACAAAGTCAGAATTTAAAAGATAAGCCTATGGGACTTCCCTGGTGGTCCAGTGGTTAAGACCCTGCACATCCAAGGCAGATCCCACATGTCTTACGGCACAGCAAAAGAAAAAAAAAAATTTTTAAAAGGTGGGCCTAGGGATGGGGAGAGAGATTCCTGATGCAATTATTGAAGTGCCTGAAACCAAATCTACGTCTGGACTTATCTTTCTTCTTTCTTTCTTTTTTTTTTCTCTTTGTTTCTCTCTCTCTGGCCCGAGGCAGGATATGTTAATTTGAGATGATCTCAGCCACCTTGAACTGAAAGTGTTGAGACCAATTTATGTCCATGCGTAGAATTAGGAACACTGTACCAGCCTCCTAGAACCTCTGGTGCTGCCCCTAACACAGCACTTAGCATGAAACTGTACCTGCACAGGAGTTGGGGCCCCTGAGCTCGAGTCTTTGTCATAGCAGCACACTTCTGCTTACCTACTCCTTGCTTCCTAAACACAGGGACGTGTCGTGCTTCTTTCTGCAGCCAGAGGACCTGTCATAGAGAGGTGTCCACTGAATAACTTAAAATGGATGAGTGAATGAATGACAGTCTTTTAGCTGGCCAGGAGACTTTCCAGAGCAAGAAAGGAGAATTTGTTCAGAAGCCTGTTATGAGGCCCAAGTTACCCTCAACACCTCTTCAAGCTGACAAAGGACTATTATTTCTTAAGCTCTTCATCCAGGCCACAGTTGAACCAGCCACACCCCTAGAACACAAACCAGGCTCCTATTACAGAAAAACAAATCTGACTTGGGCATTTCCCTGCCTCAAACAACTTTCCGTGATGTGTTTGGCAAGAGGGGGTAGAGACCAGTGAGCATTTGGAGCCAGGGAACTTTCTACATTATAGAATGTTCATGTGTTTATCAATTGATTCATTCAGCAAGCATTTAATTAACACCTGCTATATGCCTGGCCCTGTACATGTTACTTCATTTTTACAGCAAGCTTTTAGGGCCATGTATTTGTTACCTGTTGCTGCCTAACAAATTGTCCCAAACTTAGTCGCTTAGAACAACAAACTTCTCATTTCATGGGATCCAGATGCAGCTCAGCCGAATGCCTCTGGGTCAAGGTCTTCTGGGAGGTTGCAGTCAAGTTGTGGGTCAGGGCTGCGGTCATCTCAAGGCTCAACTGAGGCTGAGGGATCTGCTCCAAGTTTAATCACATGGTTGCTGTCAGGTGCCAGAAGATTCACTAGTGAGCTCTCTCACAGGACCTCTCCACAGGGCTGCTGGCTTGCCCAGAATGGTTGATCTGAGAAACAGTGTTCAAGGCAGAAGCCACAATCTTTCTGTATCTTAGTCTTAGGAGCGACATGCCACTGTTTCTGCCATATTCTGTTCATTCAAAGTGAATCACAAGTCCAGCCTACATTGTAAGGACGGAGATTATGAAAGCGTTTGGATACAAGGAGGTGGGTTTATTGGGATGGTGATTTTAGAGGTTACCTGCCACAGGAAAGGTATTTTTATCCTTCACTGCATACTCAGACAACCAGCTAGTTAAACTGTGTGTCCATGTCTCTCAGCTAGACAGTCATCTGATTGCAGTGCTTTACCATTTCACTAAGCCTGTTGGGGGTGAGGCAGAAGAAGGCAGGGAGAAGGTGCTGGTAGAACAAGGATGTGGGGATGGAGTCTTTATTGACTGTCTACACTGTGTAACTGAATACCCACGAGTTAGTGGCTTACACTAAACATTTATTATCTCACAAAGTTTCTAAGACTCAGGAGGAATCCAGGAGCGACTTAGATGAGTGGCTCTGGATGAGGGCTTCTCCCTTGGCTGTAGTTAAGCTGTGGGCTGGAGCTGCAGCTCTGAAGACTTAGAGGCTAAGGATCCACTTCTAGGATGACTCGCTCACATGGCTGTTGGCAGGAGGCCTCAGTTCTTTGCCATCCAATCCCTCTCTAACCGTGCTTTAGTATCTTTATGACCTAGAAGCTGGTTTTCTCCAGAACAAGTGATTCAGGAAAGCCTAAGGAGAAGCCTCAATGCCCTTACTACCCAGCCTACAGAGTCATATGAGGTGATTTCTGCAATGCCCTGTTGGTTACCCAGCTTGGCACGTCACATTGTGGGAGGTGATTACACAAGGGCATGGGAATATCAGCCACTTGAGGCTGGCTACGATAGGGTCCTGAAAGATTAGCAATCCTAAAACTCAGTTTGTAGTAAGTTACTCCCTTGGTCAAGAGATGCAGGGTTTTCTCATTTACTGTAACACAACGTCTGATTTCCTTTGTCCCGTCTTACACTGTCTTCTGAGCACACAGGCCATCTGGAACTGGCTTACAGACCTCAAGAGTCCCCACAGAGATCTTTGTTGATGTGTCCCTTCCCCCTATTCTCTCTGGGAATTCTTACAGAAGGCCTGCCTCTCTGGGAAACTGCCATTCAGCCTTCAATACACAGTTATGGTCCCCTACCACCTGCCGAACCATGTGCAGGCTCTGGTTGGTTGCTAGGATACAGTGATGCGCAAACAGACATCCACCCTCCACGGAGAACTTCCAGTCAACATAGGGAGGTAGACACTAGCCAATTAATAATAATCTGAAAATACAAAATAACAGTAACTTAAACCAGACATGTGTGTTTCTCTTTGGCTTAGAAGTTTGGGGAGATGTTCGAGGACAGGTACTGTGTCATTCAAGGGCAGGGGCCCAGGCTCCCTCTATCTTGTTGCTCTGCTCTACATGACCTTCACTGAATGGAGCAGGATGGTGGCATCCACACTCTGGGTAGCCAGAGGGAGAGAGGGACACAGTGGGTAACGTCCACCGAGAATCCCTGAAGCAGCTACGTCTCTTTACATCTCAGTGGCCAGAACTTAGTCACATGGCCACGCCTAGCTGCAAGGGAAGCTAGGAAATGTAACTTTCATTCTGAGCACCCATATGCCCAGCCAAAAATTGGGAGTTCCATCTTCATGCAAAAATAGCAACCATAGTCAAACCTCTCTTACATTTACTCTGTGCCAGGCACTCTCCTAAATCCTTGACATTCATTGACACATTTTATCCTTACAACACGTCTATGCGGGAGGTAGTATTATTGTCCTAATTTTACAGATGAGGAAACTGAGGTACAGAAGTAAGATAAATTAGTAAGTAGACAGACTAGAATGTGACACCACGCAGTTTGGCTGGAGCATGGACTCTGTTACCATAGCTAAGAGTTATGAAGAAAGGGAGAATCTACTGGGAGGCATGCACAGTCTCTGTTCAATACAGCAGGGTGCAACACAGAGAGATGAACGTGCTCAAGGCAAAAGAAACAGCAAATGCAGAAGTCCCCTAACCCCCCAAAACGTGGTCCTTTATCACAGTGTCTCTAGGAATTAAATGTGCCAATGAATCTTTTGGAGACCGTGTGAAGTGCACACTTAATTCAATAGGTCTGGGCTAGGGCTGAGAATGTGCCCCATGACGCCTTTGCAGTTGGCTGGTGGACCAGCACCAGGCTGTGGACCAGACTTTGAGGGGGAGGACTCATTGTCAAATGTTCACCACTGTGTGACTCCCCTCCTATAGAGGGCCAGGCAAACAGTCTTTTGGGCTCCGTGGCTACTCAAGGCCCCTTTTATGTTTCTACTGCTCCTAGGACTCAAGTTCCAGCTGAGATTTCCTTCTCTCTCCCAAGGGTGCCAGGCCCCTTGCTGGCTGAATGAATGAATGAAAGAAAAGGGAAGAAGAGGCAACACTGTATAGGGTCCAGAGGAAGAGTGTGGTTCACAGCCCACACCCTACACCAGACAGGAACTGGCACCATGCATTCTGAATCCTCCCAAAGGAACAGGTACCACCATTTCCCTCTATTTATAGACAAGACATGGCCTGCTGGCCCTGCTTTTTGAACATGAGCCCCACCGCCCCCCTTCCTCCCTTGGGATTTTTTAGGCTTCTGTGTTAGCAAAGCCTTGGAGGTGGGGCCAGTCATAGAAGGGGAAGTTCAAAATGGGTTTCCTCCACCTGGGTCTTGTATTACAACTACCAGCTCCTCTCATTCAGCAATCCTGAAAGGAGATGCTGATTACCTGTGAATTTCACAGAAGGAAACTGAGGCTCAGAGAGGTCCACCCTGGGCCAAGTCACACAACAGGTCTTGGTCTGCCATCCACAATAGACTGGGCTCAGAGCCAGGCTCAGTGAATACCACTGAAATGAACCATGTACTGAAGATGCAAGCAGAGAAGTAGAGCTAGCAGGCCAAACACAACAGCTTCAGGTGACAAGCCTTTACTAGGTGCCAGGCATCACACTATGCACTTTCCCAACTTTCTCACTGGATCCCCAGGAAAAACCTCCTCTGGTAAGCATCATCAGCTTCTTCCTGCAGATGTGGAAAGGGGTGTGGGCTCAGAGAAGCCCAGCGTGTTTCCCAGAGAGGCTCAGCAGGGATGTGGTTGGGTCCACTTTACAAATCTAGGCCTGCCTGACCTCCACCTTTCTGTCACGGTATTAGGCCCTTTACTCAGAGTTAGATGCTGTGCATAGCCCAAATCTGTACCATGCCATTTAATTTGCACAACTCAAGAACGTGAAAGTCGCTCAGTCGTGTCCAACTCTTTGGGACCCCGTGGACTGTACAGTCCATGGAATTCTCCAGGTCAGAATACTGGAGTGGGTAGCCTTTCTCTTCTCCAGGGGATCTTCCCAACCCAGGGAATCAAACCCAGGTCTCCCGCATTGCAGGCGGATTCGTTACTAGCTGAGCCACCAGGAAAGCCCAAGAATACTGGAGTGGGTAGCCTATCCCTTCTCCAGCGGATCTTCCCGACCCAGGAATGGAACCGGGGTCTCCTGCATTACAGGCGGATTCTTTACCAACAGAGCTATCAGGGAGGCCTCAACTCAGGAAAACTGGTTTGCAAATACAAAATAACGGAGGCAGTGGGATTTGCTCAAGGCCACAGAGAATTGATGGAAAACAGTGGGGGGCGGGAGCTGGGAAGGCATGAATAACTGTACCTTTGGGTGCTCCCTCCCTCTCCAAGCCTCGAGCCCCACCGCGCGCCCCGCTAAGGCCCGCCCCTCCGTCCCGGCACCCAGCCCCCTAC
>NW_011494873.1:1724749-1731517 GCF_000754665.1 Bison bison bison
GGCGGCGACGGCACGATGCCCTTTGACTTCAGGAGGTGAGTGTGGCAACACCCGCGCGGGGCGTGCTCGGGCACGCTGCGGATCCCTCCCGCCTGAAACGCAAAAGCAGTCCCCCACCCTGTGCATGCCTCCGCCGGCCCTCGGGGACTCCAGGCGGGCCCCCTGCCGCACACAAAGCCAGCCGGAGGCTCGGAGGGCCTCCTCGTGCAGCGGGAAGCGAGGCCACCCACCTCTCGGGCCGCTCCACCCCTTCCCTCTCGGGGTCCCCCTCCCCAGGCTGCCCTGACACCTCGCAAAGTCGCATCCCTTTCCCCCCATACTGGGAAACAGGTTTCTTCCCTCCCCTAGATGGGCGCGAGAGAGCTAAGAAGCCATCTCCTTCCTCCCCTCTACAGAGCCTCTCCTGAACCCCACCCCAGTGACAGGTGCGGCCAGGGCACCTTGGATGAGCCCCCAGGGGTCCACAGGGCTCTGCAGCCCCCTCCCACCAGGCAGCTGCTGGAGGGTTTCAGGTTTCCGTAGGCTCAGCCTCTCCCCACTGGCTCCAGCTGGAGGCCTGTCCCTCCGCTGGTCCTACTCCTGTGCTCTGGGTCTGGGGGCTCCTTGGGGGAGACGAGGAGACCATATCAGGGACCTGTGGGCAGGGCTTTGCAGAGAGGGCCCAGCCGGGTCTGGCCTTGGCTTTCTGCAATCACCACAGTGAGCCCTTTGTGGGGTCTGGCCACCACCTGGTCCACGTTGTGCTAGGCTAGGCCTTCTGGAAGCCTGACTGACAAGGGTCTCCACCAGACTTTCCCTTGAGGTATGGAGCCCCAGGGGCTGCCCTGGCCTGAGGCAACATTGCTGGATGTGTATACCAGGGAAAAAATAGCAGTGGGTTAGAATTTAGTGCGAGCTGAACTAGAATCCTGTCTCTCTCCCCTCCCCTGAGCAGGTTGGTATATTCTAGAAGTTGGGGCGAAGGCTCTGGGTACAGACCTCCCCTGAGCTGCTCAGCTGGATGACTTGGGCAAGTGTCTGAGCCCTGTCAGTATCTCTGTCACCACCTGCAGATTGGGGCTAAAAATAAAGTCCCACCTGGTAGGGCTGAGAGCCTGAGAGGCGCTTAATTCAGAGCCTGGTGGGGTGTGGAGTTCAGAAGTGGGATATTAGTGGACAAGCCGCCTCTCCATGAGGCCATTTCCTCACCCACAGACTAGGGCTTCTGGTCCCTCCCTGCAGGTGTGAACGAAGCCAGGGTAAAGTGCCAGCCTTCCTGCCAGAAAAGCCTGGCAGTGCCCCCCAGGCGTGTGGGCGTATTGGGGTGTCAGCCTGACGAGCACAGTGGCCTGGGAACTCTTGCACTGGCGGGCGGGCTCGGCCTGCAGTGGGCACTGTCTGCCCCTTCCACGCAGCCCTGGGGCTGCAAACAGGGTAGTTTTCACACAAGGAAAGGCTCCTCTGGTGGAATTCAGGGGCAGACCTCATACCAACAGTTAACATTCAGGTCACGAGAGAGCTGTAGTTGGCCCTTCGATCCCTGGTTCCATAAAGCCTCCCCTTACCCAGGCTGATAATTCCTGCCCTCGCCTCTGTCTTCTGTGTGGTTCAGTAGGTTCTGGTGATTTTGACCTTATTGAAGAAGTCACTGCTTTGGGGCATACAATTCATTCACTCTGCACCTAACCTCACATTTTAAGGGAAGGAAGTTGAGGGCTGAGGGTCTTGCCCTAGATTGAAGGGTGGGCCAGGGTCCCAGGTTGCACAGAATTCCTGACTTGGTGCCCCTTGAGTTGGAGATTGGGCGTGTCCAGGTGCCATGGGAGCCCCAGCTTAATGAGGTGTTTTAATCAATTTCCTTGAAAGCTTGTGCTACTCCAGAACAGTGAGAATGTATTCAACACTTTCCACTCGCACCTTGGAGGATGAGCCTAGTAACCTACATTTCTAAGATGTGCTCCTTTCAGGGCTCAGATTCAAAGGAAGGGTCCTCCGTCCCATGCACTTCAGTGTTCACTGATCAGACATTTACTGAGTGTCTGCTCTGTGCTTAGCCCTCCGCCCGATGCCCCACTGCAGAGCTGGGCGACATGTGACTTGTTTGCCCAGGGCCGGGCGGTAATGGAGCTGGGATTCAAACTGGGGACTGCTGGCTCCAAAGCCTTGGAGCTTGGTCTGTTAGCCGTGGGTGAAAAGGGAAGACTTGGAGGGTCCCCAGCCCTGTCAGATCTCTTAAAAACCATGGGGGAGAGAGAAGGAAATGGCAACCCACTCGCCGTATTCTTGCCTCGGAAATCACATGGTCGGGGAGCCTGGTCATCTACAGTCTGTGTGGTCGCAAAAGAATCACTAAACAGTAACTACAGAGGATTCGCTCCACCAGCAATATGGGCTGCCCCAGCAACCCCAGAGACGACCTGCAGTTTTACACGTGTCTTTTTGTAGTCTCTTCTACGTGTACGCGTAGGTGACGTTTGAAAAGTTGTCTTGCCACTTGCCACTTGACTCATCTCTTGTTCTGTAGTTTGTATAAACCTATTGAGAGTATAAAATCCAGCCACTGAATTGTGGTCACAACTGTATGGAAGTTTAAGAACGTATATCAGTTTTTTTATAGGTATATAGTGGTGCAATTTATGCTCAACTTATGTTGAGTGAAATGTACATACTGCAGTTAAATAACCCTTCATACAAAAGAAAAAAAGACCACGGGAGATGGAGAGGGACATAGTCTGGTTGAATTCCCCCTCTCCCAGTTCGAGGCCAGGGAGAAAAACAGGCTTCCTGCTCATTTTGCTCTCCTTAATACAGAATAAAATGAAGAAGGGGGAGAAAGGAATCTCTTGCCCTTTCTTATTAGCACTCCTTGCTTTCTTAGCGCCTGTGGGACCTCACCTCCTGTGTGCTTTCCTGTCTGTGAAATGGGGATGAAAACAGTACCCATTGTTGAGAAGATTAACTGAGCCACTGTGTGCAAAGCATTTAGATGCAGAGTAAGCACCCAGGAAATTTTGATCACTCTTTTCGTTATTGGTATTATTTCATCAAAGCACCTGTTGCCTAACACTATGTAATTCACTTCATTGTTTTGTGCTTATTTTCTTTCTGCCTCCCATGAAAACATGAGCTGCCTCAGGCAAAGACTTTTATCTGTTTCCTTCATTGTTGTAACTCCAGTGCCTAGAAAAAATTGCCAGGGCCACCCTTGCCCTGAGGACGTGTCTCTCAGAGTCTGTCAGGGAAGCCAATTATAATTTGATAATGCCATTTCTTCCTTTACTGGGCACCTTTTCAGATCTGGGTCGTTCATTTCCCCCCTTTCTTCCTTGAACATGTGCTTTTCTAAGTTGTACTCAGGGGTAGGGGAGTAGGCAGACCACAGAGGAGGGCCCCCGGACTTTCAAAGGTGACTTGTGTTTGCCTTGCTCCCAGGGCTTTGTTTCGTTAGTCGCTGGACCTTGAAGTGGTGGAACTGGCCTGGTGACCCAGTTCCGTGGGTGTTGGCCCTGCCGGGACCCAGTTCCGGCTTGCAGGGGCCAGAACACCTGCTGTCTCTGCCTTGGCCCGTGGTGGGGGGCAGGGGTGCAGTTCCCGTTGCCCAGGCCCAGAGGAGCCTAAGCAGGACGCTCAGGCATGCAGAGGTGGCCAGCTCCCCCACAGCGGCAGCCCCTGGGTTGAAACCCGAAGACGTGGGGTATGATGCTCCCCTGTCACTGACCATCGAGCCCTGGAAGAGTTAACTTAACGTTCTCTGAGCCTCAGTGTCTTCATTTTCAGGAGATGGCAACCTTTGTTGCCTTCCCCGGTAGGGTCGATGCAGGGGCAAATGAGCTGTCTCTGTAGGGTATGGTCAGCTACATAGTTTGTGGGGCCCAGTGCAAAATGAAAATGCAGAACCCCTTGTTGGAAAAGGTTGTCGGGACAGTGACAGCAGAATGTTAAGCCAGGTCTGAACGCAGCCCTCCGAGCGTGGGGCCCTGTGTGACCACACGGTTCTCAAGCCGGTGATGCCAGCTCTGCTGTTGGCATCTTGGTTCAGCCTCCATCGCCTCTCAGTCTCGCCTTCCGAGTGGTCGGGCATCTCCAAGAGGCCGTAGATCTCCTCAGAGCCCCAGGGGAACTTTCTGAAGTTGACATGATTTTTTTTCACATTCGGGTTTCAGCCGTCGAGTGGGGCCTGTGGCTCTGATCAAGGACAATTTCCTTAGCTCCCCGTGTGGCCTTGCCCCAGGGGGTCCCTGCAGCCCCCCTCACTCCCTACACCAGTGTCAGCACTCTGAGGGCTCTGAGCACACAGTCAGCACTTGGCAGATAGCAGCTTACCTGAGTGCCTGCATTTCTGCCCTGCTCCGTCCCGGAAAGCACTTGGGTAAGCTGATGGAAACACATACTTTACAACAAGTGTAAAAAACATAAATAGACTTAAAAATGAGGGCAAAAGGGAAATAAAGATCAGACCAGAGGAGCATTTTAGGTGAAAATCAAGCCAGTATTTTGTGTTTATTGAGCACTTACTAGTGCCTGACTCTTGTAAGAATCCTTCCTGTGCTCATTTAATCCCTCAGTAACCCTGCAAGGCAGACACTGTTGTTATCCCAGTTTACAGACGAGCCAGTTGAGGTGCAGCGGAGGTAAGGGACATGATGGATCATGTCCTGGGGGTTGGAATGCTGCTCTCTGCCCCAGAGCCCCGCTTGTATCCTGTGGGCTCATCTCTAAAGCTTTCCCCTCCTACTCACCAAGTTCAGAGAGAACCGAATCCCCCTCTGGTTGGACTCGTTGGTTTTCTCATCTCTGACCCTTTCCCAGAAGTGCTCATTAAGAAAGTCACCAACCCTTGTTTTTTTTAACTAGCCTCATGTGGTCTGACACCTGATTCTAAAATTGTCTTTAAAGACCCCCCTGACCCCCTACTATGGTCTCACGGTAATTTAGAGCAGTGGTCCCCACCCTTTTCAGCACTGGAGACTGGTTTCATGGAAGACTGTTTTTCCTCGGACGGGCAGGGAGGTGGGGAAGAATGGTTTCAAGATGATTCAAGCGCATTACGTTTGGGGTTCACGCTCCTATGGGAATCTAATACTGCCTCTGATCTGACGGGAGTTGGAGCTCAGGAGGTAAGGCGAGTGATGGGGAGCTGCTGTAAATACAGATGAAGCTCGCCCGCTGCTCACCTTCTGCTGTGTGGGCCCGTTTCCTAACAGGCCACGGACCAGTGTTGGTCTGTGGCCCAGGGGTTGAGGATCCTTGACTTAGAGCCTCTCACTCTGGAAGGTCTAGGTTTTCCTGCTCCAGCCCCTGGGGCTCTAGAGTGTAGGGCATACGTTTATGTGCTCATCCAGACATGGAAGGAGATGGAAAATCTCTCCTCCCGAGGCAGTTTGGATTCCTGACCTCGATACTGTAGTATCTTTAGCCAGCTGTGGATTCATTAAGTTCTGTTTCCCATCTGGTAATCTGTTCATTTTTTTAATTTTGGAACTGCTCCTGGGCGGTAGTGGAGAGGCAAGCAGGATGTGAGAAGGGTGTTTGGGTTGAAACTTACCCATACCCACTCCCCTTGTATCAGTAACCCTCAGCTCTGGCGGAATGTTAAGACTCACTGGAGGAGTTTTAAAAATCCCCAAACTCAGGTGGCTCTCCAGACGCAGTACTCAGGACCTAAGGGTGGGAGGCTGAGGCATCAGTATTTTATAAAGGCCCCTGTGTGATCCCAGTGCACAGCTCAGACTGAGGAGATTCCTCTGTATCAGGAGAACTATCTTTAGTAGGCTGAGAGCACAGGGAAGGCCAGATGCTGGAGTGGGTCCCTGCAGGGGAGGTTGGGGGGCAGAGTCTGGTCCCACTGGTCAGCCCTGCTCATTCCCTCTTCTGGGTTGGTTCTTCACTAGTAAAGCCCATTCCCTCGCCTGGGTTGGTTCTTCACTAGTAAAGCTGTCAATATGGTAGGTCAGTGGTGGTGAGGGTTGGGGCGTTACCTTACCACTGATATCCTTACTTTTCACACTGTGGTCCCACACTAACAACTTCAGCATCACCTGGGAGCTTGCTTGCTGGAAAGGCAGCGTCACAGGGCCCACCCTGAATCTGCATCTGTAGTCTACCAGGGTTCCCAGGGGCTTTGGATGTACGTAAGGTTGACTAGCTCAGCATCTCCTGGTCTGTGCTGCTCCATAATGGGTTCCCTCCTGGGAGATCCGTAGCATGCTCATAGCTTACTAAAGACTGAGAAGTCCTGCACAAAAGGAACCCGAGTCACTTGATTCAGTCCAGCTTTTGCCATATGTACTCTGTAAGCCACCATGTGGTTCATAGGGCGGCCACTACCATTTCTCAAAATATTGTTTGGGAAACACAGCTCTAATTGATCCTTTAAGGAAGTGGTAATTAGCCTAATTGTTGTCAACTTTAACATTCAGGTCTGTTAACTTAATTACATTGGTCTGTGCAGGAAAAATAGGGCTTCCCTGGTGGCTCAGTGGGAAAGAAGAATCCACCTGCCAACGCAGGAGACCCAGGTTCTATCCCTGGGTTGGGAGGATCTCCTGGAGAAGGAAATGGCAACCCCCTCCAGTATTCTTGCCTGGGAAATCCCATGGACAGAGGAGCCTGGCAGGCTGCAGTCCATGGGGTCTAAAAAGAGTCAGACACGACTTAGCGATTAAACAACAACAGCGTGCGGGGAAAGTACCAGCCAGGGAGAAAAGCCTGCCAACGCTTCTATGAGTTCATTTTTAAGAGAGGCAGGGGGGACTCAGGGTTCCCTGTGCTACCAAGAGCTAGGGGAAT
>NW_011494873.1:1731617-1733402 GCF_000754665.1 Bison bison bison
GGAATATGGAAGGTGCTTTACAAATCTCTCCACTCTCTGGACATTATTCCTATTTTACATCCAGGGAAATTGACCCCCAGAGATGCTGGGTCACACAGATGGTACTTCAAAGGGGCCCCAGGGGACCAGCTCAGCTCAGACACCTGAAAGCATAATCCTTTCCTTGAACGCTGCCTCTTGGAACCTTCCGGGCAGCACAGCTGGATAGGAAGCAAGATCCGTTCGAAATGGACTGAGTGTTCTGTTTATCCAGAAGGTGGAAACCCTATTTGAGATGAGTGGCCTGGCTGTTACCAAACTTTAGTCGCAGGTCCCTGAACATCGGGTGCTGGCAATACTTTTCTCTTGAATTTTGGTCTGCGGCTTGCATTTCTCAGGGGGAAAGGGGGCAGTCCGCATCTTATCAGAGGTGCCTGACAGTTCCTGACAGTTCCTCAGCTGCCGATGTGTGTGCTCTGTGCTGGGCCTGTTATTGAACTGGAAAATCACACTGGTCACACGAGATAGATACGATTATAGTCACTTATTTTTCTGTGGTTTATCTTTTTAATTAACATGCAGTAAAAGTGGCCTTTTTTGGGTGTACTCTTCTGTGGACTTCATGTCATGTGACCGCCCCACAATCTGGATATAGAACAGTTTCATCCCCCCAAGAAACTCTAATTCTATCACTTTATTAATTAAATTTTTAAAAATTGTGGTCAGAACACTTTAAAATGAGATCTGCCCTATTAACAGCTTTTTAAGTGCCCCATCCAGTATTGTTAATGACGGGCGCAGTGTGGTAGAGCAGATCTCTGGAACTTATTATTTGTCTTGCGTAACTGAAACTTTATACCTGTTGAATAGCAAATTCCCATTTCCTTCTCCTCCTCCAGCCCCTGGCAACCACTGTTCTACTCTCTGCTGTAGGTTTAACTATTTTAGATGCTTCCTATAAGCAGACATAGTAATTTGGTCTTCTGTGACTATGACTAACCACTTCGCTGGTGGCTCAGACAGTAAAGAATCTGCCCGCAATGCGGGAGACCTGGGTTCGATCCTCGGGTTGGGAAGATCTCTTGGAGGAGGGCATGGCAACCCACTCCAGTATTCTTGCCTGGAGAATCCCATGGATAGAACAGCCTGGCAGGCTACAGTCCATGGGGTTGCAAAGAATTGGACACGACTGAGCAACTAACACAGTTTCTGTGACTGGCTTATTTTACCTAATGCAGCGTTCACCACGTTCATCCATGTTGTCACACATGGCAGACTTTTTCCTTTTAAAGTCTGAGTAACACCGCATTGCGGTATACACCACATTCTCCTTATCCACTCATCTGGCCATGGACACGCGGGTTATTTCCACATTTCGGCTGTTATGAATAATGCTGCGGTGGGCTGTATATACCTCTTTAAGACCCTGATTTCAGTTATTTTGGATAAATACCCTGATTACTGGTTTGGTATTTCTATTTTTAATTTTTTGAGGACCCTTCTTACTGTTTTCCGTAGTGGCTTCTCTGATTGACATTTCCACCAACAATATACAAGAATTCCAGTTTCTCCACATTGTCCCCAACACTGGTTATCTTTTATTTATTTGGGGGATGGCCATCCTGACAAAGTGTGAGGTGGTATCTCACTGTGGTTTTGATTTGCGTTTCCCTAATTGTTAGTGAAGTTAAAAAGCAGAGACATTACTTTGCCAACAAAGGTCGGTCTAGTCAAGGCTATGGTTTTTCCAGTGGTCATGTATGGATGTGAGAGTTGGACTGTGAAGAAAGCTGAGTGCCGCAGAAT
>NW_011494873.1:1733502-1741207 GCF_000754665.1 Bison bison bison
TCTTTGGAAGGAATGATGCTAAAGCTGAAACTCCAGTACTTTAGCCACCTCATGTGAAGAGTTGACTCATTGGAAAAGACTGATGCTGGGAGGGATTGGGGGCAGGAGGAGAAGGGGACGACAGAGGATGAGATGGCTGGATGGCATCACCGACTCGATGGACTTGAGTTTGGGTGAACTCTGGGAGTTGGTGATGAACAGGGAGGCCTGGCGTGCTGCAATTCATGGGGTCGCAAAGAGTCAGACACGACTGAGCGAGTGAATTGAACTGAAACTGAATTGTTAGTGATGTTGAGGATCTTTCCGTATACCTGTTGGCCATTTGTGTGTCTTACGTGGAGAAGTGTCTATTCAGGTCCTCTGCCCAGTTTTAATTAGGTTGTTTGGTTGTGGGGTTGTTGTGTGTTTTGTGTGTGTGTAATTTGCTGTGGAGTTGAAGGAATTTCTTATGTATTTTGGATATTAACCACTTTTCAGATACATAGTTCACAAGTATTTTCTCCCAGTGAAAAAGGTGCCCTTTCACTCTGCTGATTGTTTCCTTTATTAATGTAGTTTGGAAACAGGAAGCCTAGGTTCAGAGCTGGGAAGTGACCCGGGTGCACAGCTGAGGAAGTGTGGGACTAGGACTTGAACTTGGGGTCTGAGTCAAGAGCCAGGTGCTTTGCCATGCGCTCCCTGCCTCGCTGGCACCCAGACATTGTTGATTTTTATGACTCCCCAGCAGGTTTGCACCGTCCTTTTCTCTCTTGCTTTCACACCAGGAGCCACTGTGACAGCAGAATTGAACTAAAATGCCCCTTCCCCACTTTGGAAGGACCTGGTGACGCTTGCCTTGTTTGGGTGTTTTGCTGGCCCGAGCGCACCTGTATGACGTGGAGCAGGTGTCTTCAGGGGCAAGGGCTAGGTTGTGGGCCCCCTTAGGAGTGGCTTTCTTCCCTGCGAGTCCCTCCAGGGCTGCCTTCGGAGTGCCTCCCTTGGGAACAGACCCTCACACTCAGCCCATTTGGCAGATTGCCCTGGATACAAAGCCTTTCCCCGTGTGCACTGGGCTCCAGACCCTGAACAAGACGCCTGACTCTGAGCCTCCCTTTTCCTCATGTGCGTGTTGGGGTGCTCACACTTTCCAGGCAGGACTTCTGTGAGGATGGGATAAACCGTGTGGATTGCGGGACAAGTATGCTTAGAAAACAGGGTGTGTTTCTCTCATCCTGGCCTTGTCTGGCCGCTCTGTGCTGTGCCCCACGCTCGGCCCTGGTGGATCTGCTCAGAGGGGCACCTGATGGGCAGACATGGTAAGGCCAGGACTCCTGGGGTGTGCAGGGCAAAAATGTGCCCTGGTGAGGACACCTGGGGTGATTCAGCCGGGAGGTGGGCTCCCTTCTCTAAGTGGCACCCACATGGTGACTCCGGACACCGAGACAGTAACCTCTAGCTGGAGACAAAGCGGTCACAGGGTCACACATGCAGATGCCCCCAGGATCCCAGAAGGTACTTTGGGGTGGGGGGTGCAGTTGGAAGCAGGGGCTGGAGCCCGTCAGAGACACGGGGTGGGAGGGCAGCTGGGTGCAGGGGCTGGAGTCTGTCAGAGAGTGACGCTCTGTTGGGAAGGGGCAGCTCCCTGTGGCTTGTTGCCCTGCAGATCACCCTGTTTTTCAGGAAATGATGAAAATCTCATAAATTGCGTGAAAATGATTAGTAACTGCTTTCAATTTTATTTTTGTTGAACGTTATGCTGGGCCAAACCAAAGCCTTCTGAGGGTTGACGACGGCCTGTGGCTGGTGGGGGGTGGGCTGTGTGCCACACGTACCAGGGAGCCAGCACATGCTCGCCCGGTGGACAGGACTTGGGGTGGAGCCCTGGACTCAGGAGGGGGTCTGGTGGGTCTGGACTTGGAGCCGGAAGCAGAGGAGTAAGGGGCCCCCAGATTTGGGCAGAGGCATCTCAGGGCACGATTCCTGGCCTGGGGCTTTCCTCCTGTGGATGGTGCTGGGGGTGCATGGCCAGCTCTGCCACCAGACCTGCCTTTCCTCCTCAGCAGTCTGGGGCTGGCCAAACGTCAGTCGGAGTGGCACTCCCTTCTCCAAATCCCTGAATACCTTCAGCCCCCAGGGTGTCTCTCTCAGGTACCTTCCAGCGCTGTGCTGTGCCCACAGGGCCCACGATGGTCCCTGCTTATCCAGTGCCATACTGGAGGCCTTTCTTGGTTCAGGTCACCCTCAGGTCAGGTGGGAACCCAGGGTCATTCCCACTTGCCTGATGAGCATGCTGGGCAGAGGAGATGAGGCTTGGCCAAAGTCGCACAGACCACGGGCAAGTGGAGCACTCGTCTGTGATGCCAGAGCTGGTTTTCTTACCCAACTTGTAAGCCCCAGAGGGGAGTGTTATCACCTTGGTGTGGGGGCTGCTCCGTGGGCACTCCCGATGCCAGCTGCTGTCTGCTCGGTTGTGTTTGCAGTTTGCTGCCATGGAAGCTGTGTTGGGGGAGTGGAGGCCGGGCCTCAGAGGCTGTTTCCAGTATTCAAATGTGTACACCTAGGCAGGGGACCAGCTGCAACCCGGGTGGGGCCGCCCAGCCCGCCCTGGCTCTGGTGGCCTCTGGAGCCCCAGTCAGCAGGCCAGCCCTGGGCTGCGGTGGTGGAGACATTGTCTGTTGAACATATTTCTTGGGTGCCTGCTGTGTGCCAGACACTGTGCTCAAAGCTGGGGATACAGTGCTGAGCCAGCCAGACAACTCCTGCCCCCCAGCCTCATTGGACATATGTTTTGTCGGGCTTCTCTGGGGGCCCAGACAGTAAAGAATCTGTCTGCAGTGCAGGAGACCTGGGTCCGATCCCTGGGTTGGGAAGGTCCCCTGGAGATCGGAGTGTCGCTTCTCTCTCTTTTTTTAATTAAAGATGCTTTTAAATTTTAGAATAGTTTAGAGTGACAGGAGGGTTGTATAGGTGGTACAGAGCCCCGCCAGTGTTCCCCGTGGTTCACACATCTGTCCCAAGTAGGAAACTGACACGGGTGTATTATTATTAAACTCCAGACTTTATTTGGATTTGCCTCTTTTCCGCTAATATCCTTTTTTTTGGGGGGGGCGGTGTGGGTGGAGACAGGCTTTTTATTTCAAAAAGATAATCAATTTTCAGTATCCAAATAGTTATACTATTGGTTTTCCTTTCTCCCAACTGACTCCCCAAGAGACCACACCGAAGGAGAAGGCACACATGTAGCAGACCTTTCTGGAGCCTCACCAGAAAGGGGAGACTGGGCAGGAAAGAAACGTTTTAAAAGATCGTACATTGCCAGCCCACAGACCATAGCTTTCACAGCCAGGTGGGGTAACCAGTGCACCCCAACCTGAAGGAAGCAAAGTTTCAACACAAGATAAAACTTAAAAACACCTGTTTCACTAGTGCCCATTTATTGCTCCAGGACGTAATGCATTCAGTGATCACGTCTCCCCCAGCGCTGCCTGGGGACAGTTCCCTTGGTCTTTCTTGTTCTTCGTGACCTTGGCAGGCTTGAAGAACCCTGTCCAGGTGTCCTGCAGAATGTACGCCACCCTGGGTTTGTCTGACGTTTTCTCAGGGTTAGGCTGGGTGGAGGGTGGAGTGCCTTTCTTAGCATGTCCTGTCAGGGTTACCTGATACTTGCGTGGCGTCACATTAGCATTGACCTTCAGCTGGATCTGACGGTGTTTGCCAGGCTGCCCCCGTGACACTCCTTATTGATCAGCAGTCTTTCCCCCCTTCACTCTCAAGTGGCCCTCCTGCGGGGAAGCAGAGCACCAGGTTCTGGGATCCTCGAGGAGTTTCACATGCTGTCAGCAGAGCCTCTTCCCACTCCGCTGGTGCAGGACGTGCTGAAGCAGACACCTGTGTCACTTCTGAGTGGGTCGGAGGTGTCTCACCATGCCCGCTTCAGTTCTTTCCGTTACACCTCATGCCCTTTGAAAGAAGAGCCGGTAGCGAGGCCTGGAGGAGCCGTAAGAGGAACTTTGAAAGGACTAGGCGTGTTTCGTCCAGCTCAGGGAGGCGCTTGAAAGACTCGTCGCTCGTCCTCAGTCTTTCAGGCCCCTCCGTAGACAGAGTGGTGGACCTGGCCCCAGCCAAGCCCTGTGGCTCCAGGAGGTTGGCTTAGATGAGGCACATCTCCCCACTCATCTCTGCGGGCTGAACTCTCACCCACCCTCCTGGGCGGCCTCGAGCACCACGTCCTCCGAGAGACCCCCTGTTCTTTGGGGGGTGACGCGCCATGCTTGCTGCAGCCCTCCCTGACTGCGCCATCCTGTGTCCATCCATCTCAGGGCCAGCCGCCTCCCTTCTCCTTTCCCGCCTGCTTGCGGGGCTCCAGGCCATGGCAGTGCCACTCATGCCATCTCCTGCAGGACCCTGCCCGGGGACTGACACATAGTCAGGGCGTGGCAGTCCCTGGGGGATGTGCTTAGCAGGGGCTACGAGGCATTGTGACTCTGACAGCCCTGGATTCAGGTCTCAGCTTCATGGCTTCCCAAACGTGTGACTTTGGGTAAGAAGCCCTCTGGGTCTCCATTACCTCATTGAGACATAATAAGCCCGCTACTCGGTAGTGCCTGGCTCCCCGTCCTGACATGAGGACTAACTGAGCTCATCTCAGTGAAACCCTCGGGACTGTGCCTGGCATCTGTTAGCTGCTCAGTGATGTCAGGCTGGTATAGAAGATTCCAGGTTGGCAGGAAACTGGACTAGAGATGCCCCCTTTGTATTAGCCTCAGTCAGCTAATTCTCATAAGCAGACTGAAAACCTCAGTGATTTAATGCACCAGACGTTCATCTCTCTTGAGAAGTCCCGAGGCGGCAGGGCCTCTGCCCCACGCGGCGCCCAGAGCCTCAGGTGTCTACCTTCCTGTGGGTCTTTCTCAAGAGTGTGCTGGATGCCCTCTGCAGCCTGGCAGTGGGGAGAGAGGGAGGCAGTGGGGGCCTCATGGCAGGTCTGGGTGTGGCTGTCACTTCTGCCTTGACCTGGGGCCCTGGCCTCACCCAGCTCCAGAAGGGGTCAGGAGATCCGATTGGGCTGTGGGTCCCAAAAGAAGGGAAAAAGGACGGTCCTTGACACATATGTCACTAGCAGAGGTAGGAACTCAGTCAGCATTTTCAATCTTCCCACCATCCTGCGACCATTTCCCTACTGTGGGGGTGTGTTCCTAAACAGCATATGTTATATATTCAGTAACTTTTATTGACGGAGAAGGCAATGGCACCCCACTCCGGTACTTTTGCCTGGAAAATCCCATGGACGGAGGAGCCTGGTAGGCTGCAGTCTATGGGGTCGTGAAGAGTCGGACACGACTGAGCAACTTCACTTTCACTTTTCACTTTCATGCATTGAAGAAGGAAATGGCAACCCACTCCAGTGTTCTTGCCTGGAGAATCCCAGGGATGGGGAAGCCTGGTGGACTGCCGTCTCTGGGGTCACACAGAGTCGGACACGACTGAAGTGACTTAGCAGCAGCAGCAACTTTTATTGAAAGTACTCAGCTTCCCAGGTGGTGCTAATGTAAAGAACCCCCCTGACAAATCAGGAGACATAAAAGACGTGGGTTCAGTCCGTGGGTTGGGAAGATCCCCTGGAGGAGGGCATGGCAACCCACTCCAGTATTCTTGCCTGGAGAATCTCATGGACAGAGAAACTGATGGGCTGTGGTCCTTAGGGTCGCAAAGAATTGGATATGACTGAAGTGACTTAGCATGTCAACACTGGGTTTTTTCCTGTAACACGTTTACTTATTAAAGGTAACTTTATAACATCTTTGAAAATGGACAAAGGTATCTCCTACGGCAAGCAGATACAAATAAATAATTGCAAGTTTATTCCTTTCTATCCAGCTGGTGCCTGCTACAGTGGCTGGGTCTGTTTAAAAGGGGATGTTAGCAAGTGCTAGAGAAACAAGCAGGTGACGGCCAGATAGCTCTGCTTCAAGATGTTCTCTTTGATGTTCTCAGTGCCCTCAAGGGAGTTGGACGGGGCCTGGCCTTCTCACTGTGAAGTCGGATGCCATTTAACCACCAGGGCCCTGCCTGGCCTGAAATCACCGTGGGTCACTCGGGCGGCTTAGGTGCCCCACTTTGGGAAATGCTGGCTTGGGGGACAGAAAGCCCACAATTTGTGCACAGGCAGATCCAAAACTTGGTGCAGAGAGAGGTGGATGAAATCACCCTTTCACCTCCTAACACTCATCCCCTTACAGTTTTCACTGAGACTCAAGCTATTAACTAATGGTGTCACTTAACCAGTGGGGAAACTGAGGCCCGGAGCAGAGCATGACCCCTGGCTCCCACAGGACTCACGCCGCCTTCTGTCCCTGGTTGCTGACTTTGGTCAGAGAAGGCTTCTTGCCATAGGTGTGACCATGCTGGGCAGGGGTTACGTGTCTTCCTGATGCTCTCCCACCTCCCTGCCGTGCTTACCATTGCCTGCCTGGGACACGTGACTGTATGTGCACAGGAATGCCTATCTCCCAGGCCTGCTTCAGGGAGTCGGGAAATCAAGAGATGCCCCTCGGCGTGCTTGGGAACTTGTCACACGCTCACTGGCGCAGGAAGTGACACGAGATTCGTGTGGGGACTGCAACAGTGGGTGCTGTCCTTGGGGACTGCCTCCCTGCCTGCTCTTGAGGGGAGGGCTCCCTGTGTGCCCTGCCACGTCTTACTGAAGTTGTTTTACGTTCTTGACTTGGGGATGCTCCCCGAGTGGTTTGTTCTCAGGGTAGAGGAGCTCGGCTTCCTCTCCTGCTCCTAACTCCCCTCTCCTTTGTCCCACCCACTCCCTTGTTAGGCCAGCGCCAAGCCCACCCATTGAAAACAGGCAGTGTGCCCTGGATCTCCCAGCAACGTGGCCAAAAGTATTGTTACTCTCTCTCTCTGAGGAGATCGAAGCCCAGGGAAGCAGGGTTCATTCATTCATCCATTCGTGCACTCACTCAAAGGTTGATTGAGGAGGATTCCAGGGACAATAAGACTGACATCGTCTTTACCAGCATGGCATTTCCAGGGTAGTGGGAAGGGTAAGCAGAGTGACGGTGAACAAATAATTGCACAGATTATGGTGAGTACTGAGTACTGTGGTGAGGACTGAGAGGGAAGGATGATGGTGAGTACTGAGTACTGTGGTGGGGACTGAGAAGGAAGGATTATGGTGAGTACTGAGTACTGTGGCAGGGACTGAGAAAGAAGGATTATGGTGAGTACTGAGTACTGTGCCAGGGACTGAGAGGGAAGGATGATGGTGAGTACTGAGTACCGTGGTGGGGACTGAGAAGGAAGGATTATGGTGAGTACTGAGTACTGTGGCAGGGACTGAGAAAGAAGGATTATGGTGAGTACTGAGTACTGTGCCAGGGACTGAGAAGGAAGGATTATGGTGAGTACTGAGTACTGTGCCAGGGACTGAGAAGGAAGGATTATGGTGAGTACTGAGTACTGTGCCAGGGACTGAGAGGGAAGGAAAAGGAGGCAGGGTGAGAACGAGCTTGTGGAGGAGGAGCTCCCTGGATTAGCTTGGCCACCCAGTGCCCTTCCTCCAGAAGATCTCTCTCCAATTTGTGTCGACCCCTGTCCCTTCCCTGGCTGTGTCTTTGATCACACCTGGACGTGTCCATCAGCTCACCTAGCAAAATTGCAGTGATCTGTGTGCCATTTGTCACCTGACATCTGTCTGTCTGAGTGGGGTCTAAGC
>NW_011494873.1:1741307-1741413 GCF_000754665.1 Bison bison bison
TGCGTTTCCCTAATTGTTAGTGAAGTTAAAAAGCAGAGACATTACTTTGCCAACAAAGGTCGGTCTAGTCAAGGCTATGGTTTTTCCAGTGGTCATGTATGTATGT
>NW_011494873.1:1741513-1741820 GCF_000754665.1 Bison bison bison
CTCTGTCTACGGAGGGGCTTGAAAGACTCGTCGCTCGTCCTCAGTCTTTCAGGCCCCTCCGTAGACAGAGTGGTGGACCTGGCCCCAGCCAAGCCCTGTGGCTCCAGGAGGTTGGCTTAGATGAGGCACATCTCCCCACTCATCTCTGCGGGCTGAACTCTCACCCACCCTCCTGGGCGGCCTCGAGCACCACGTCCTCCGAGAGACCCCCTGTTCTTTGGGGGGTGACGCGCCATGCTTGCTGCAGCCCTCCCTGACTGCGCCATCCTGTGTCCATCCATCTCAGGGACAGCCGCCTCCCTTCTCC
>NW_011494873.1:1741920-1742452 GCF_000754665.1 Bison bison bison
TTATGGTGAGTACTGAGTACTGTGGCAGGGACTGAGAAAGAAGGATTATGGTGAGTACTGAGTACTGTGCCAGGGACTGAGAAGGAATGATTATGGTGAGTACTGAGTACTGTGCCAGGGACTGAGAAGGAAGGATTATGGTGAGTACTGAGTACTGTGCCAGGGACTGAGAAGGAAGGATTATGGTGAGTACTGAGTACTGTGCCAGGGACTGAGAAGGAAGGATTATGGTGAGTACTGAGTACTGTGCCAGGGACTGAGAAGGAAGGATTATGGTGAGTACTGAGTACTGTGCCAGGGACTGAGAAGGAAGGATTATGGTGAGTACTGAGTACTGTGCCAGGGACTGAGAAGGAAGGATTATGGTGAGTACTGAGTACTGTGCCAGGGACTGAGAAGGAAGGATTATGGTGAGTACTGAGTACTGTGCCAGGGACTGAGAAGGAAGGATTATGGTGAGTACTGAGTACTGTGCCAGGGACTGAGAAGGAAGGATTATGGTGAGTACTGAGTACTGTGCCAGGGACTGAGA
>NW_011494873.1:1742552-1744079 GCF_000754665.1 Bison bison bison
GTGGGGTCTAAGCTCCGGAGGGCAGGGACCAAACCTCTGTCATCCCTGGATCCTGGTACTGTCTGGGGTCTGCACACAGCAGGTGCTCATGATGGTTGTTATATGAAAGAAGGTCTAGGTAAGCTGGAATCAGATCCTTAATCTGTGGGAGGTGGGGCCCTGCTCTACGAAGTTCACATCTCCCACAGCTCAGAACCCAAAACAGATGAGACTCCCCAAGACCTGGCAGAGGGGTCCAGGTCTCCTGGAATTGGGGGCGGTCGTTGCCATATCTCTGTGTTTGGAAAAATGTTTTCAGTTTTCTTATAAGAGTCTGAGTGCATCAGAAAGGATTTATTTCTCTAGCAGTGGTAATGGGAAATGTTCTACTGTTACCATTACCATAGTGGGTAATGGTAACAGGAAATGAAGGTGTCCTGAGGAATTGGGAAACCCCTCATTACTCAGGGCCGCCCATACTGGGAGTGGGTGGCCAGCTGCCCGTCCTAACTGGAGGCTCCCAGGGTCCCCTCATCCCCGCTAGCTCCACTTGCTTGAAATGACCCGTGAGCCTCTGGAAGCTGAGGTGGGGAAGCTGGGAGGGAGCAGACACCTGACATTCCACAGTCACCCCAGCCAGGGGCCTCAGCCTAATTGTTTCCCATTTTGAGAAAACAGAGGCTCAGAGAGGTTGAGGGCCTGGCCCAGAGCCACACAGTTAGCCAAGTAACAGCCAGTCCCTAACGTCAAGACTTTCCAGCCCCCAGAAAACGAGACTTTCTGTTAGATCACCTGATTGTGGGCATCCTAAATGCCCCTTTTCAGTTTCAGTCCAGTAATTCTGTCCTCTCTAGATCTGGCTGTTTCTCTTACTCACCAGGGTGCTGTCCGGGCCCCACTCTCAAGTCCAGCCCATATAGGTCTGGGGGTCTGCATCTTTCAGAGTTTCCTCAGTGATTCTCAAGGTAAGCTGGGGAACCTGAGGAAGGGTCCCTGTTATTATTCAAGTGTACTTCTGAGACTGAGTACCACAAGTCTTAACTAACTTAATAATGATCATCACAGGAGCGTCACGTGGGGCTTCAGAGTTTAGAAAGCCTTTAGAAGATGCGTGGGGCCTGGGGATGATCGTTTTTCTCTGCAGATGTGGAAGCAGAGGTTCAGAGGGGCTATGGGGATACGGCTTTTCTGCACTGGGATCCTGTACCTTTTCTACTTTTCGTAGGAGGTGTTTGCGTCCTGGTGAGTGTTAGGTCCTCAGCTCCTGCATAACGACACGTGGGTTTTGACCGCTCTTTGTTCCCAGTGCGGAGAACCAGTCCTGACCCGTCCTCTGCAGGCAGATGTTTCTGGAAGGAGGACAGAGAGAGGCTACAGGTGCTGGACGGTTGGAAGGGATGGTGATAGAGGTAAACATTTACTGAGCACTTCCTGGGCGTCCGGCACAGTGCTACGTGCTGTGAGTCTATCACTGTATTCAGTTCTCACAACAAACCAAAAGTGGGGGCTTTTATTTCCCCATTTTACAGAGAAGACTTATGGGTGTTC
>NW_011494873.1:1744179-1744417 GCF_000754665.1 Bison bison bison
AGGCCGGGAGATGGGTGGAGCCAAACCCTTCCTTTTGGAGCGGAGGGCCCTGCCCCCAAGCCCCGCAAGCCAGGTGGCCAGGCTGGTTCCCCTCTCAGGCCTGCCCACTTTCCCCAACTTGGCTTCGGGTGGCTGAGCTTCGAAACTAGGGCATTCTCAAAGCCAGGTGGTTTGTCAGAGCTGAGTTAACCCTGAGTCAAAGGAGGAATGAGAGGGCTCACTCACCTCCTCCCTGCCC
>NW_011494873.1:1744517-1748250 GCF_000754665.1 Bison bison bison
TGGAGAGTCAGCTGCCCAGGACTCAGCTTGTTCTTGAACCACTGTTGAGAGGTGCTAGACAGACGTGGGGCAGCTGGGCTTTGAAGACTGGTGCACCTGGGTCCCGATCCTGATGCTTCTGCCACTCGCTGTGTGTCCTTGGGCAGCTCACTTCACCTCTCTGAGTCTGCTCTCTGGGGATGTGCACCCTGACCTCACAGGATCACCAGTCTGAGTTGAGAGCGCCTCCCACAGCTACTGGCTCATTGTGGGGCCTAATTCACTGACAGGACCCTCTTCTCCCTTTCCCCATTTATGAAACTTCTGTCACACTTGATCCTAAAGCAGAGATTGTAAACTGGCAGCATTGGGCATCAAATTCTGCCCAATCACAGACATGATTATTTGGTTCTCCCATCTAAAACCATCTAAAAAAAATTTTAAGGTAGATGCCAGCATTTCAGATAAGGAGATTTCACATAAACATCTGGATTTCCAGTGCCTGTAGAAGAATGGGGCTCCAGGCTTCACTGGCCAAAAGTGAACTGCCAAAGAATCAGAATCGGGTATATTGTCATCGTTTGGGAGGTGGCAGTACTGTATTTCTCGTGGCTCCACTTTGAGCCCCATGCTTAAAGGTTCTATTAGGGCCACTCTCCAGGGAGGGAGTAGACTCAGAAATGGTGTAATCGTCCACGACACTGTTGCAGTCTGGCATGGGCCACGTGTCGTGGCTGAGCCGGCAGGGCTTGGCTCCTGTTGGCCAGTGTCTCTAACCCAGCCCACCTCCTCACAGGGTCTTTCTGTAGGCCTCCTGCCCACCGTGGACACAGGGAACCCCGTCAGGGAGGTCTCCCTTTGGAAGGAGCCAGTGGAGACCAGGGCTGGGAGCTTGGTCTCCGAGTCTCCCACCTGGCTGCCAGTGGCTTGCTCTGCCTAGGTCCCCAGGGCCTAGGATAGTGACGGGCACACTGAAAAAGGTGTATTGAACTGCGGTCTCTCTGGCAGTGAGCCACAGCCCCGCTCCTTGCAGAGCTGGTTTGCCAGCACCTTACCCACGTCATCAGCAGGGTTGGTGATGGTACCTTTGTCCTGGGGGGCAGTGGAACTACAGTGAGGTAACTCGGTAAACCGCTCAGCATGGCAGCACCCACTGTGTTAAGTGCCCAGCACATGTGGCTGTGACGATTATTTAGTTGGCACAGATATTTCTGTGCTTGAACCTTGATACAGGCCACCACTTGGCACTCTGCCCCTGCAGGTAGTGGGGTTAGAACTTTGGGATCTGCCTAAGCATGCTGGTGGTAATAGCCCGGAGGAGAGGGGGCACACGGGCTCGACCAGGGGTGCAGGTCCCCAGGGAGGACCAGCTGTTTGTCGGCCGGTGTCACTTCCTGGCGTGGAGACGTGGGGCGCAGACATGGTGTCCGCCCTCCCACAGGCTGAACTGGTTCGCCGCATGCTCTTGTGCCTGAAGGTGTTGCACGGAAGACACGATGAGTAGGAATGTGCCCTGGGCCCAGCAGGCCCCATGACGTGTGAGCGGCTCCTGGGTCTGCTCCTGCCCCAAGCTGGAAGCAGCTACAGCAGTCCAGCTGCAGCCCCCACAGCAGTGTGTGCTGGTCTTTAGAGACCCTTTCTAGCCCCCAGGGCTCCAGAAGTGGAAGGGCTGGTCAGGTGGCCCAGAGCGCCTTCTGCAGGGGGACCTTGTGCTCAGTACCTTGTGGCTGTCTCCAGCTCACATGCCCTGATCATCCGCCGTGGCTCTGTGGGGAAGGGGCCACCCCTTTCACAGATGGGAAAGTTGAGGTCCAGGGAGTTACAGTCTGCACAGTCAGCTGGGGCAGTTGCTGGTTCAAATGCAAATTTCCACCGAGAGAGTGTGGTATGGGGAAGCAGGGCCCCAGCCTCTGTATTTTTAAGAAACCTCTTTGGGACATTGTAATAATCAGGAGAGGAGGGGAAACCCCAGCACACTCAGGGCTTGAGCTCTGGCCCTGCTGTTTGCTCAGTCAGCCAAATCATTGACTTCTGCAGGCTTCCTCAGTGTCCCCCGCTGTGTGAGGTGAGGAGAGTAAGGGGTACTTACCGCACAGGGTGGTTGTGAGAATCCCATAAGCGGTCTGTCTAAGCCTGTTTGGCAGTTAGTCATGTAACATTCTTAGGATTCAGGGAGTATTCATTTGTTGCTATTATTCCAAATGCGATTTCTTGCAAAAGCGATTTAAGAAAGAAAAAAGATAACCTGTGCGTTACTTACAGCCGTGTCTTCTCTTCTCCCTTAAGTAGGAATCTCAGGACGCTGGGGTCAGGGTGGCTCCGCCCCACTTTATTTAGTTCTGTATTTGGTGCCGAAACCCAGGAATGTCTGCCGCACCGTAGGGATGAAACTGCTGAGGGACAGGCTGGATTTGGGCCTCCCGTGGGGGCGGGGTGGGCGTGGCTGGCGGCTGCCCTGGGTGACCACAGCAGCGGGCTGGGATGGTCCCCCGCACCACACCCCGACCCCCGGCCCGGGTGGTGTTTCTCAGAATCCCGGGAAACACCTCCGGGCAGAGATGGTGATGCTGATTTCCAGGAGGGCCCTGGGCGTGGGAGAGGAAGCACAGCCACACCTGCTCTGGGTCCAGGGAACACGACCTCCTGCGTTCCCCCTCACTTCTCCACTGGTGGCTTGACTGGGCCGTAAGTTCCCCCAAAGCATGTCTGCGGAGATGGTCTCCGTCCAGCCAGCACCCTGCCTGCGTATTTGGCCGTTTGTTCATGTAACAGTTACCTGTTGAGCACCTGCTGTGTGCCATGTTCTGTGCCTGGCTCTAGGGTGCAGAGCTGAACACCATAGACATGGTGCCCACTCTCAGGGAGCTTCCATTCCCACAAGGAAGATGGACAATCAAACCATCAAGAGTTATCTGAGCAAAAATGTCCGGGGGTCTTTGGGGACCTTCTCATCTAACTTGGTGCAGGGCTCTGGGCAGCCTCCCCTTCATGCCACCTCGAGGCCTTGTGGAGAGCAGAGCTGGGTAGATGCCCGGGGCTGGGTAGATGCCCGGGTGAGGGGTCCAGGCCCGTCCAGAGGCAGGGGCAGCAGTGAACCCTCAGCCCGCGGGGAACTGACCGGAGAATGCATCGTGGGCGTGATGAGGAGCGTGCCCTTGACCCTCAGCACAGCCAGGCAGGTTTGAGTGGGCAGCTGGCATCCGTTTGTGCCGTGGGCAGCCTGTAAGTCTCTGCTGCGGACTCGGGCCTGGGTGCAGCCGGCGGGGGCCAGGCCAGCAGCCGCTGGCTCTTGTGGTGTCCAACCTTCCTGCCAAGAGGCCTCTTTGATTCACATTTTCCACAAGGACTGGATGTTTTGGAAATGTTGACCTGCAACTAATCAAATGTCACTTATTAAATTGCAAGTCATATCCTTTTCAATTTACAGAAAGGACAGTGGATTGATGACTTAGTTCATGGCCTGCGGGCAGGAACTGGATAGCACTTGAGACCAGAGAACAAATAGGTGCCTGATCCGTGAACCCCCAGCCCCTGTCCCCAGGTTCCCCAGGGGGTGGCAGTGTCTTCTCTGTGAGAAACTGGGTTGAGAGTGAGGCTGGGGTAGCAGCCAGGCTGGAGAAGTTGTGGCAAGGCTGGAATGCCAGGTCCAGGTGGGTGAACTTGAGCATCACTCGCAAGGAGCCGAGAATCCCCTTAGAAAGGTGAGGTCAGTTCATATGGGCTGGAGAGGAGTCAGTGCCACACCGGCAACAGC
>NW_011494873.1:1748439-1751032 GCF_000754665.1 Bison bison bison
CCTGCAGGACGGACCCTCGAGAGAAGAGTCAGGTCAGCAGCAGGCTGGGGGCAACACTCCCCACGCGGAGCCATGGGGCTCCTTGGCTTGATGAGACTGGAGGCAGGGGCAGCAGTGTGGGAAAGGGCAAGGGATGCAGCGGGGCGGGAGGTGAGCCTAGAGTGTGGACCACCCAGAGGAACCTGGCGCGGGGCTTGTGTCTGCTGCATCAGGCACTGGGGAGCCATGGCAGGTTCTTGAGCAGGGATGGTTCTTAGGAAGGAGAAAGGGACCGAGTGAATGTAAAAGCTACTTGGGGCATGGGCAGAGGGGAGCTGAGAGCCATCGGCTTGTGTTAGGATGTTTCCCAAAACAGTGCGGGACCGTTCTTCCTGATGGAAGAATGCTCCTTCTTCACACCCTCAAGGAGACTGAAAACAGATTGTGGAGGCTTACCTGAGACCGAAGCCCTACATACAAAAGTGCCTCACATTGAAGACATGTGGGCCACTGTGGGAACTAGAGCCAAGGGTTGGAGCCTCTGAAAACCCCAGAGCAGGAAATTCACAGATGGAGAATCAGAAAGCATTTGGAACACAGCATTGGGGTCCCAAGGCCACTCGTGGGCTTGAGGAACATATTGATGTACGTTGAATTTCACTAGAATAATACACTAAAGAGAATATCTGCAGTGCACTAAGCATCTCAAATTAGGAATAACGGGAACTTGTAACTTCAGTTTCCTCATCTGTAAAATGGTCCTAAGGATAGTGCCTGCTTCCAAGGGCTGTTCTGAGGATTAAATGGATTGATGCAGATGAGACGCTTGGCATTGAACTTGGCTGGGGTAGGTTCTTCAGTTGATGGCCTGGAGAGTCCAGTTCATCCCCTCTTACCATCCTTTCCTGCTAAAAACCATGCGCATCTCTGTTCCAGCAGTTTCAGGGAGATACTAAGAAACTTGTTTCATTTTCTTGCAGGGATGCTTGGTGTAAGAGACTTCCCCCCTTGAGTCTAGAACTGGACTAGTGTCTGGACTCTTCCTTGTGTGCGGCAATGAACAGTCACAGCCCTGACTCCACCTCCTCCCAGCTGTGGGATCCCGGGCACGTCCTCCATCCCCGTGGGTCTCAGTTTCCTCATCTGTAACAATAGGCTAGTAACCCTCACTACGGCCCAGCGCCAGGCACTGTGTGAGGCAGGATGAAATAATGTGTGGATTGTCAGCAAGCATGCCATCATGGCCACCTGGCACCCAACCCCCTCCTCTTGGGGTCCCCTCAACCCCAGGACCCCAGGCAGCCCTCATGAGTTCCCAGCTCATGTTGCTTTCTTGTCCCTTTATAGCTCCTTTTGGGGGTAATAAAATCTGGGGCTCTCCATCTGCTCTTTGCTTTCCTTCCCATTTCATTTTTCTTTTTTTTTTTGTTTTTAACTCTACCCAGCCCAGAGAGAGCAGAAAACTCAAGCCTCTCCTCTGTCTGGGCGCCGGAAGTCCAACCTCCCTCCCCATTTCATTTTTCATACCCTGGGCTGTTTGTTCAGTCAGTCATTCGTCCATTCACTCACTCATTATGTACACGTACGGATGCTGGTGGTTGTGCTAGGCACTGGGGGTGGGGAGCAATGGTGAACGGGAGGGATATAGCTGCTCCTGTCATGGAGCCTCCATTTTCAGCAATTACATCAAGCATCCAATTAAATTTGTACTAATCAGCTGCTGTGAGACAGGAGGAACACAGGGGCTCTTCTGAGGTCAGGGGAAACCTCACAGCAGTGATGCTTGAGTGGCTTTCTGAAAGATGCTTCGGGATCACTCGGGGAGGCCCGGGTGGAGGGGTCAGCATGGGCCCGGGCCCTGCAGGGAGGGAACATTGTCCAGGTGCAGGTGGCCGCGGGGCAGAGCCCCGCAGACCCCGGATGGGAGGGCTCAGCCGGGCCAGGCCGCTAGGGCCTCACAGGGCACAGCTGGGGGGGTGACCTTTATCCTAGAGAAGTCTTTGCCCCTTGAAGCTTTCTAAGCAGGTCTTTGTGAACGGCTCACGTCAGAGTCTCCTTCAGTGTCCAGGTGAGGGTGGTGACGCGCTACGGCCTTTCATCACACGCTAGAGGAGCCACTCACGACTTGCCCTTGGCGCGACCAGAGTCCTTGTGTTGATACAGAAGAAAGTCACAGAGGGCAGGACTGTGTATACCGGAAGCATGGGGTGGGGCCCAGGAGCCTTTGTCGAATCACCGCCTGTCACAGTGGTGATGCTGGTGGTGTCAAGGCAGCTCAGAGGAACCCAGGGAAAACCTAGTGTGTGCCCAGCAGGTCCAAGTTCATACTCTCAGCTGACCTTCTGAGTGCCCTGTGGACCAGGGGAGGAGTGCCCTGTTGTCCAAAGAAAGCAAAGAAGGTTGGGCGCTGGTGAGGGATCTGCCCAGGATCCCGAGGCTCCTACGTGCCAGGTTTGGGGCAAGGTCCATACTTCCTGCCTGTAGGTAACACCTGGGAGAGCACGTCTGTTTCCGAAGCACTTTGGACGGCAGCACCTGGTCAGGAGGTCCTGGCGGCAGGAGAACCTCCCTGAGATTGTGACTTCTTGAATCTCACATCGCCTGCTCATGCCAC
>NW_011494873.1:1751132-1753366 GCF_000754665.1 Bison bison bison
ACCCCCCAACCTCCAGTTTATCTTTCAGGCCTTGGGTTGAGGCAGGGCTGTTCCCTGTAAATACCAGTGCCCTTACATGCGCATTTTTCCTCTATGATTTTTCCTGTTTTGATGAAACACTGCTCTTGGCTGTGCAGGTTCCCAAGAGGGAACTGGGGCCCTGACCCGGCCAGCCAGTCATTCAGGAACTTTGCTCCCAGGCCCAGCCCCACACCCAGCCCGCATTCCGCCGGGGCCAGAACCTTAACCTCCCTGCACTGTGTGAATGGGCCGTCCCTCCCCACTCCCAGTCCCCGGATTCCCATGGCCACCTCCTTATCGCCTTTCCCAGCTGACTGAAAAAGGCTGCATTCCAGCCCCCAATTAGCCTTGCCCTCTCTGCCTTTCTTCCCGACTGAGGGGTGGGCAAGTGTACTAGGGTTCATGGTCGAGCCCCCTGCATCCATCAGGGCCTGACTCACATACAGGCCGCCTGTGGGGAAAGGGTTGGGTGGTACCTTAGCCCGGTCACTCACTCGTGTGTTCAGCAGACACACTAATTGTCTACCGTGTGCCAGGCGTTGTTCTAGACCCTGGGCACAGAACGCGTGGAAATAAACGAGTGTCGCAGAGGTGACAGTGCCACCTGCCCGCATGGTGAGGCCCAGCAGCTCTCCTTGGCTCCACTTTGCAGGTGGGCACGGAGGTGTGGAGCACTGGGGCAGGTTTCCAGGGGCTCCTGGCCGCCTCTCTGCCACCTCTGGGGGGAGTCGTGTTAAAAGCCCCTTGGGTGGGGCCCCTGGAGCCTGATACAGCCCTGACACCTCTTCTGACCAAGTGCGGGCGAGACTCCAGCCCTCATGCCCTGCCTCGGTCAGGTGTCCTTGGGCAGGACAGCCTGCCCAGGTGGACATGGTGGCCTCGCCAAGACCACAGCACAGCCAGTAGGTGGTGGTTCCTGGACGTGGGAGCCTGATTCCTCTTACCCCAAAGCCAGTCCTTTGGGGTTCTTTACTGTTTGTTGGCTGTTCCCGCGGTGTTTCAGCAGTGCTGTGCCTCAGGCCTTGTCTTCCTCCCCCAGCTCTGCCGGAGGTGCTGTTCACAGTGTTTGTCCTGAGTAATTACAAGTTTTCAATCTTGCCTTTGACGCACATTTACCCACCCCATTCTCCTACATGTTTGTTCATTACTTATTCATTCTTTCAACAAACAGCGTTTATTCAGGACCAGGCCCCTGCATGCCAGGGAGGGGAGAGACAGGTGAAGCGGACTCGTCCCTGTCCTCAGAGTGAGGACGAGGACAGGGTCCCCCTGCTGTGTGCGGCAGTGGGGCTGGTACTCTGAACAGGGGGCAGGCCGACCTACCTGGCCCTTCATGCTGGTGACGGGCAGAGCTAACCCTGAACAGCGGTCTCAGGGCACCTGCATGGCCTTCTTGCATCTCTTAACTGATTTCATCACGACTGTTGCTGTGAAGTGGTACAGGGTCTGTTATTATGAACGCTGTACGTTTCAGGAGCTAGGCCTTCCCTGGTGGTCTAGTGGTTAAGAGTCCGTGCTCCCAGTGCAGAGGGTATGGGTTCTATCCTTGGTCAGGGTGCTAAGATCCTGCATGCTGCATAGCAAGGTCATAAAACCATAATAGTAACAAATAAAATGAAACCCACCTGATTCTTAAAATACATCGGGAGCTAGCTAACTTACCCAGGGACACCTGGCTAGTGGCAGAGGCGGGATTGAACCCAGGCTTCCTGGCTCCCCAGTCTGGGCCCTAACTGTGCCAAGCTGCATGACTGTGAACTTGTTACAGAAAGAAATGGGAACAAGAGTGTGCAAATTGCAGAACTGCAAAAGAAGCAGACTGCCCCGAGGCTCGTGTGGCAGAATCGAGACCAGCTTGGGTGGGAGCTGGTGCCTCGTGTGCGTCCAGGGCTCAGGTCCTTCCAGACCGAGAGACCCAGAGTGATCTTGAGTGAGCACGGAGCCAGGGTGTCGGCCGCACCCGTGTGTCTCACTGAGCACAAAAACATACTCCAGAGCCAGACCCTGAGTTCCACAGTGTTTGGAGCCCTGCCTGAGGGCCTGGGCCGGTCCTGTGTGGAGGAGGAAGGGCCTGGCCGGGGCAGACGGAGGCCGGGCCAGCCTCAGCCGGAACCTGGCGCTGTCACTGACCGCTGGGGTCACTCTGGGTAAGATGGGGTCCGCCCTTCTGGGCGCTCAGTGTGCCGTTGCACAGCCACTGCTGAGGACAGTAG
>NW_011494873.1:1753480-1791336 GCF_000754665.1 Bison bison bison
AGAGGCCTTCCCCCGCCTGCCGGGGCCTGCGAGACCCGCCCTCCCCTGTCACCGCCGAGCTCATCCTACACCATCCCTGCTCCCCATGCCCCAGCCATGCGGGCACTGATGCTGGGTGAGCAGCTCGACCACGCTTCCCCCTTACCCTGCCACTTGGAGGCCCTTCCTGGTCTCGGCATGGCCGACTCGTCCTCTCCCCGCAGGTCTCTGCTCAGAGGTCCCGCCCTGACCACTCAGCCTTGCGGTGTCCCCGTGATCCTCCCCACGTCACCCTGTGTGCTCCTGTGTACACTTAGCACACTTCAAAACAGCCACGTCTCTGTTTTGTCCATCCCGTCCACGAGAACACCAGTTCCTCAGTTCATGGGCCTTGCCTGTCTTGTTCACTCTCCTTTCTCAAACACCATCAGTGGTACCTGGCACTTGTGGACACTAAATGTTTGTTAGCTAGACGAATGAGCCTCAGTTTCCTCATCTGTAAAATGGGAAGGCGCTTGCAGCTCTGATAAAGGTGGTGTAAAGATTAGAGTGTGTTTAGGTTAAGGTGCCTCATGCAGACCTCGCACTTAGAGTAGGCACTCAGGATTGGTAAACGAAGCATGTGCTACGACCCAGAAGTGAATGAATGTCCATCCTAGTTTAGACTCCATGGATGCTGCATAGCTAGGTTTTTTTGACAATACCAGGCCAACCTGGTGCTCACCAGCTCTGAAAATCGAGGTGATGGGTGAGGCAGAAGCAGGTGAAGGAAGGAAAGAGCAACCATGGAAAGGAAGAAGGCCTGGGTTGTGGACTGTTTTCTAGTGGAAACGTAGAAAGAAATGATTTCTCTCAAGGCCAGCTTTACCTCCTGGAAAGTTTGTAAATTTCTGCCAAGATATATATAATATATATATATTTTAAGACCACAAGAAAAGAGGGAAGGCACAGGTAATTTCAATTAGTAAATCTGGAAATGACAGAATTTAAAAGTCACCGTTAAAACCCCACAGTAATAATTGTTTCAGTTAAAGTCTGCTAATGGATGCTAAAATTAGTGGGTGAAAGTTTAAGTAGAGACAAAATACTTTTATAGTCTCAGAGTATCTCCCCCCAGATATTTAGTAATTACAAAGTAGGAAGTAGTAATGGCCGGGAGAATCTTGCAGACCTCATCTTAGCCGAGTGATCGAGGCTGACAACGGCCGGGAGAATGTTGCAGACCTCATCTTAGCCGGGTGATCGAGGCTGACAGTGGCCGAGAGAATCCTGCAGACCTCATCTTAGCTGAGTGATCGAGGCTGACAACGGAAGGGAGAATCCTGCAGACCTCATCTTAGCCGAGTGATCGAGGCTGGCAGCAGCCGGGAGAATCCTGCAGACCTCATCTTAGCCGAGTGATCGAGGCTGGCAGCACAAGTGATGAGACATACAGCCTCACGTGCCCAGTGTGGAGCTCTCAGGAGGGGACAGCCCTGTGGGATTCGTCCCCGAGATGCACAGCCTGGCTTGGATCACCGGAAGACGTCAGGCAGTCCTGGCTTGACAGGGATTCTACAGAGTAAGTGGCAAACCCTCTTCAAAAGTGTCACAGTCATGACAGATAAGGAGAGACTGGAGACTAAGGAGGATCCTGGATTGGGTCCTAGACCAGAAAAACAAGGACATTAGGGGAAAAACTGGTAAAATCCCAGATAAGTTTGTCTTTTCCTTAATGGCATTGTACCAGGCTTCATCTCCTGGTTTCAAGAACTCTTCTGTGGTTTTCTCTGGTTCTGTACGATGTACCACGAGGGGACACTGCTGAGGACTGTGTGGGAACTTTCTCTACTGTCTCTGTGCTTCTGTTAAGACTCAGATCTCAAAAAGTTTAGAAGGGCAACTCTAGTTAAAGGGGGAGAGTAAGAAGTATGGCAGGACAAATCTAATGGAGACTTTGTTACATGCTCAGGTGCTCAGTCGTGGTTTGTCTCTTTGCAACCCCAAGGACTGTAGCCCGCCAGGCTCCTCTGTCCATGGGATTTTTCAGGCTACAGTGCTGGAGTGGGTTGCCATTTCCCACTCCAGGGAATCTTCCCCACCCAGGAATCAAACTTGTGTCTCTCCCATCTCCTGCACTGGCAGGCAGGTTCTTTACCTCTGTGCCACCCGGGAAGCCCAGAGACTTCGTTATTGCCGTGCAAAATGAGTGTGTATTTGCAGAAAGGCCTGGTGATGGTGACCTGAGTTCTAAGGCACAGAGGTAGAAACCATTCTATTGAAAAAATCCTGGGTCCATGAAGAGTTCTCCACAGCTGGTTGGCTGGCTGGCCTTGACTTTGCTCTTCCTTAAGGGTCTCTGATTCTTCTCTCCTGAGCTCTGTCACCCCTTACTCAGCAGAGGGTGTGTCCTTTAGTGACGCCCATTGATGTCAGGCTGTAGAAAGCCACGGTAAGACTCCACAGATTTCAGAAGATTTTAGCAGGTTTTATTACATTTATACCATTCCCGGGCCATTTTGACACCTTTTGCCATATCTACCTCCACCCATACTGTTATAAACTTTCTATTTTATTTATGTGGACTTACTTTAAAGATTTAAACAGATGAGTTAAAAACAAAAGGTAAGACCAACATCATCTGCTGTGAATGCGAAGTATCCATAAAATTCAAAGACGTGAATTTCAAAGAAAATTCGGCTATTGCTGGTGGAAAGTTCAAAGCCTGAAGCCTGCTCTTGGATTTATTAAAAAGTGAGATTATGCGGTGTTAAAAAGATCCACAGACCCAAAGTGAGACTCTCTCCTAGTCTCATTCAGGAGATTGGTGGAGAAGCGGAGTGCGGGGAGCTCCCTCACCGGGTGATTTAATGCCCTGTCTCGGTTCCACCTAAAACCATCTCACGCGGGACTACAGACACTCCCCTGGAGCCACCTCGCTCTTCCTGAAGGGCAGACACCCGGCTGAGCTGGCCACACCGTCAGGGTGTGCAGCCATGAGACCTCTTTCTTCCAGCCCCAGGGATTCAGGTCTGAGCGTGAGTGCTCACGTCTAAAGCCACCTGCTCTGACCAGCTGTCCCTCATCTGCCCTCAGTGTCAGAGCATGTTGGCTTTAAAAAAAAAAGCAAACATCTGACTTTCTTGGAGATACTAGAATTATTCTCATATTACATTATTGTTCCTATTTGATTCCAAGAACCAAGCTTTGTCACGTTGAGGTGGTACCTGCTGTGTCACAGAGCTGTGTGGAGTTCAGTGGAACAGGGCTCTTAATCACTTTTGACATCTACCCTATGTAAGAAATACAGTTTATAAGGACTTCCCTGGCATTCCAGTGGTTAAGACTGACGAGGGGACGAGGGTTCAATCCCTGGTTGGAGAACTGAGATCCCACATGTTGCAAGGCATTGCCAAGAAAAAGAAAGGCATTCTGTATCGCAGCCCAGTGGACAACATGAGTGATTCCTTTATACAGGCAGTGCAGAAAGATGCCTTTTACTTTATTTTGTGTGCATGCTCAGTCACTTCAGTCCTGTCCAATTCTGCGATGGTATGGACTGTAGCCCTCCAGGCTCAAGGCTCCAGCCCTCCAATTTTTAAATATTGTAGCATTTTTTAAAAATTGTATTTGTTTATTTGGCTGCACCAGATCCTTATTAGTTTGGGCATGTGGGGTCTAGTTCCCTGGCCAGGAATCGAACCCAGGCCCCCTGCATTGGGAGTGTGGAGTCTTAGCCACTGGGCCACCAGAGAAGTCCCATGTAATATTTTTTAAAATGCTGGTCATAGCCCACTAAGTTGATTTCTCAGCTCCCTGTAAGAGTTGCTCAGTCGTGTCTGACTTTGCAACCCCATGGATTGCAGGCCAGAATACTGGAGTGGGTAGCTGTTCTCTTCTCCAGGGGATCTTCCCAGCCCAGGGATTGAACCCAGGTCTCCCACACTGCAGGCAGATTCTTCACCAGCTGAGCCACAAGGGAAGCCTAAGAATACTGGAGTGGGTAGCCTGTCCCTTCTCCAGCGTATCTTCCCAGCCCAGGAGTTGAACTGGGGTCTCCTGCATTGCAGGCGGATTCTTTACCAACTGAACTATCAGGAAAGCCCGCAAAAGTGAAAATGAAAGTTGCTCAGTTGTGTCCGACTCTTTGCGACCCCATGGACTGCAGGCCAGAATACTGGAGTGAGTAGCCTTTCCTTTCTCCCTGGGATCTTCCCAACCCAGGGATCAAACCCAGGTCTCCTACATTGCAGGTGGATTCTGTATCAGCTGAGCCACCAGGGAAGCCCCTCAATTCCCTAGTCAGTCTCAACTTGGAGTTGGTAAAACATTGCTCTGGAGGGCGAAAGCATGACCCATAGTAACAGGCCCCATTTTTTTTGAGTGCCTGGTATGTGCCCAGAACAGTGCTGAGCACTATCTCATTTAATCCTGACCGCGTTTGCTCATCAGATCACTGAGTCTCAGAGAGGCGCGTCACTCAGCCCAGCTCACACAGCGAGTAAGGGCAGAATCAGGATTCCCACCTGGTTGCCCACGTCCTTTGGGCTTGGGAACACTTCCCCTGTGTATCTGCCTTTTGTACCTTTTTCAGATGGTCCGCAGAGGAGGTATGGGTGGATGTGTGATGGAATCAAACATCAAGTTGGAAAGAAACTCAAAAAGAATCTCTTTAATTTTTACGCTAAGCCCATGTGGGGGTTCAATGGCCAATTATTTGATGTTCTTTCTTCTTAACTTTTAACTTCTTAACTTTTTGATTACTTTTTAAATTGAAGTATAGCTCACCGTAAAGCGTACAGCTCAATGGCTTTTTATGTACATATGCCCACCCCCAGATCCAGACACAGAACATTGCCCGCTCCCGAGAGGGCTCTGTCACGTCCCGTCCTGGTCAAGACCCCAACCAGAAGGGGACCCTTCTCCTGGCTTCCCTCGCCATGGGTTAGTTTTGTCCATCCTTCAAGGTCACAGAAATAGAACCCTGCGGTGTGTGGGTGCCGGCCTTCTTTCTTTCAGTCTGTGGGGTTCATGCATGTTGTGTGCGTCAGTCATTCACTTTTGTGTTGTAGCATCTGATTTCTTTTTTGGTACCTTTAAGCTTTTTTTAGAACTTTTCATACACTATATTGGGCATATCAAATAGCATAGAGACTCTACCTATCTCCCATTTCCATCTTTTGACGCATCCCCTCCACCCCACCGCTATCCCAGGATAACTGCTCTCCCAGATGTGGTATTGATCCTTCCCACACGGTTTGGCAAAGCTTTACTGTTTGTGTATGAAGATTCTTAATGGGTCTTTCATTTACGTGTGTGCGCATGTGCGCACATACTTTTTTTCTTTTTTGCATTGCTGAGCCCAGATAAAAAATATTTTAAAAATGTTCCAAGTCCTTCTGGAATTCAGAACCTCAGCTCTGTGCTATTGAGGTCAAGAGAGCCTGGGCACGGTCCAGAAGGAAAGGCCAGGCAGGGAGAGGTAAGCAGAGGGCAGAGTGGGGATGGGAGCCTGGGGCAGGAGAAGAGGGGGGTGGGCACTCCCCGCCGTGTGAAGCAGCTGCAACCTTGGGGCCTGGGACCCTCCCTTCTGTCTCATTCTGGACCCATAGGGACCTCACTGTGCCCCTCTTTCTTTTTCAAAAAAATGTTTGGCCAGACCCCACGGCACGTGGGACCTAGCTCCCCCACCATGACTGAACCCGTGTCCCCTTCATTGGAAGGTGGAGTTGTAACCACTGGACCGCCAGGGAAGTCCCACTGTGCTCTTCTTTCTGACCTGATTTCCTGGGTCCAGCGGTCCCATCTCTGCTGAGACCGCCCTCCCAGGGATTTGGTGAGGAGAGAATGAGATTCTCCTTTGGGAAGAAGAAAAGGCTTGTGGTCTTCTCTACCTTGCGCCCTGATGCCTGGTAGTAATAGGTGCAATGGTGGGCACTCACTCATGGGGCTAGGCGCTGTGCTAAATTAGCACTTTCCATGTGTTAACATGTGGACCGCCTCAGAGCCACGCAGGGAGGGGGGCATTGCTTGACAAACTGGGAAACTGAGGCACGAGGGGGTGGGGCAAATTCCCAAGGCCACTCCCAGCAAGTGGAGAATGTGGACTCACAGAGAAAGGCCAGCCCCTCTGGGACTGTGCACCCCGCAGCCTCGGCTCTTCTACGGTGGGGAGGCCTTTTCCTGGTACTCATCTCCTCTGTGACTACACATTTGTTACAGACCTCTGCTTGACTCTGGCTTCAGGCAGGCAGGGGCTCCCTTTGTTTGGTTCACACTGGGTCTTGAGGTCCTAGCTCAGCCTCCAGCACAGAGTAGATGCTGCTGACAGCTGCAGAATGGATGCTGAGTGAATGAATGAATGGGAAGCCGTGCAGGAACAGAGCTGGGGAACTGTGAGGTGGATTCTGCACATGCCAGTCTTGCCTCTGGGCTTTGGGGAATCTGAGAGCCAGGGGTCTGGGTGCAGCTCCACGGTGCCCGAGCAGCACCACCTTGACCTTCCTCATTTGGAACATGGGGCTGGTGACAGTCCCTCCCTCCCAGGGTCACCGACACCGCACGGTTAGGTGTGCGGCATCACAGGCCATTCTGGGTGCATGTCGGGCAGCTGGGTCTCCCAGGCAGGTGGGTCCTGGGTAGACAAAAGATCAGGGTGATTTCATGGGAGAGGAGTCCTGGTGCAGGCCCTGCAGTCACATGGAACTTGCATGCACATGTGAGCTGTTTGATGGGTGCTGTCCTGTAACTGACCCTGTGTCCCCCGTCCTGCCCCTCAGAAAGTGCAGGAACACTGCCTGGCTTTGGCCACTGCCTCTGAATTTCAGCCCTCTGCTGTCATTCGCTACCAAGAAGACAGCCAGCCAGCGAGGCTGCATAGGACTTACCACCCCCATTCCTGGCTGACGTCTGCTCCGTCCTGGCTGGGCAGGACAGCAGTTGCCTCTCCCCACAGGCACCCTGCTTTGAAGTCGCTCCTTCTGGTCCTAGTACTAACCAGCAGGCTTGCATCTCCATCCTCTAATACACCACTCTTTGCCTTGTCTGCGTCAGGAGCTCAGCCAGGCTGTTAACAGAAAATGCGGGATCTCTCCCTCATAGCATTGAACTCACCTTTTGTGATTGCCTATTGGGTGCTAAGGGCTCTTTCTGCATTCCAGTTAGTGGTCCCATTTGTTTCTCAACATCACACTAGAGTCAGGGTGTAATCCACAGGAGTTCAGAGAGGTCCGGCTAGTTGCTTAAACAGAGTCAGCATTAGAATGCCAGCTGGTGTGAGACAGAAGCCAGGGTTGTCTCCACTCGCCTTCGAGCAACCCGTGCCCCCCCCACCCCGCCATGCTGCTCTGCAGAGAGAAGGCAAGAGTAAGCCCACGAGGGGCAGTGACAGCCGCACCATCGTGGTGGTTTCATCAGTGATGAAAATTGCAGCTGACGTCTGTCATCTGCCGTGTGCTTGCTCCCTGCTGTGAACTGTCTTCAGTGCCTTACATGTCCTTCCGCTTACAGTCCTTACTCCCATGAGGTCGTCAGTAATTTTATTCCCATTTTGCAGATGAAAAACACTGAAAGCTCAGGGGAAATTTTGTCCAAAGGCACACAGCTAATGAATGAGGCAGTAGAGCCCCTGGCTTTGCGGACCCACACCTCAGGGGTTGAAAAACCAGGAATGCTGTGGTTTACCCAGACACTGGATTATTATTCAGCACTAGAAAGAAATGATCCACCAAGCCATGAAAGGACATAGATGCTGCTGCTGCTGCTGAGTCGCTTCAGTCGTGTCCGACTCTGTGCGACCCCACAGATGGCAGCCCACCAGGCTCCCCCATCCCTGGGATTCTCCAGGCAAGAACAACGGAGTGGGTTGCCATTTCCTTCTCCAGTGCATGAAAGTGAAAAGTGAAAGTGAAGTCGCTCAGTCGTGTCTGACTCTTAGCAACCTCATGGACTGCAGCCTACCATCCATCTATGGGATTTTCCAGGCAAGAGTACTGGAGTGGGGTGCCATTGCCTTCTCCGGGACATAGATGGGGGAAACTTAAATGCATATTGCTCAGCGAAAGAAGCCAATCTGAAAAGGTTATATACCTATGTAATCCAACTGTATGACATTCCGGAAAAGGCAAGAGTGTAGAAAAAAGAAAAAGGCAACAGTGGTTGCCTGAGGTGGTGGGGAGAGGGAGGGATTCTGTTATTCAGGCAAAGTAAGAGGATTTGTATAGTAAGCAGAACTTCTCTGCATGATACTGTGATGGTGCATGTATGTCATTTTCCATTTGTCAAAATCCATAGAGTGTTCAATGCCAAGAGTGAACCCTAATGCAGACTGTGGACTCTGGGTGATAATGGCGTGTCAATGCAGGTACCTGCATTGTAACCAATGCCCCACTCTGTGGGAGAGGTTGATAATGGGAGAGGCTCTATAGGTGTGGAAGCAGGGGACATGTGGACAAAATCTCTGTGCCTGCTGCTCCATTTTCCTGCGAACCTAAACCTGCTCTAAGCAGTGGTCTAGTTTTTTAAAAAGTAAACAGATACACAATGCACATGATGTTTGAGCCGCTGCCAGCCTGACCTCCAGGCCGTGTTCTTCCAACCGCCCTCAGCAGTGATGTGAGTGGGGTGGGTTGTAGAGTGTGGGGGCGTCCCTGGGTTACCTGTGAGATGGCAGGCATGCCAAGGGACTGTGCCTGGGGATGGACTGATCCTCCCGCTTGGGGAGGAGGAAGGAGGAGGTGAGGGAGGTGATAACCACATTCTTTGGTCTTCATTCCCTGGGACAGTGTGTGCTCAGGGAGGCTGGCCTTGCCCCTGCCAGGGCATTGCAAAACTCAAGTTCAGTTGAATCAGTGTCCTTTGGAAAAGTACATTCTGCTCAGGAGCCAAGTAAAACTGAAGGTCTTGCAGCCAGCACACTGGAGTCGAGCGCTGTGACTCACGCTGAGTGGGAGGGAGGCGGGCCGAACTCAAGGCAGGCCTCGGCTCCCAGGTGGGCCCAGGCTCGCTCTGGTGCCAGGCCTCTCTGCCAGCTCAAGGCCCTCAGCTGGGGCAGTGTGCGTGCTCTGGGGAGCATCGTCATGTGGCTTCGTCAGGGCTCAGACCCCCTTGCTGGTTAGAAAGGGTCCCGACAGAGCTATGGAGAAAATGAATCACTGTTAAAATCAGATTTTCTTATTAGCTTGCATTATTGACTTAGAGATGACTCCTCTCTAAGGTAAGCCTTTGGTAGATGTAGGGGCACCTTGGTGTCATGGGAAGAGCCCCAGATAGGATTCGCAGGTAGTTCTCATTTGTGACATTAGGGAATTCAGTGTTGCTTCCTGAACCTGCGTTTTTCTAACGTTAAAATGGTCTGAACTAAATCACTTTGTTGAATACCCAGGAAGCTTGTCACCAGTGCCCCCAGTTCCTCGGCCTTGGCAGACATTGCGAATCCATCCCAGCACACACGCACCACATCCAGTCCCAGCTGTTGCATCTGGGCAGCCACTAGAATCGATGCCTGAGAAGCCCTGGTTTGGCCACGCAGGGACTCGTGGTCTCAGTGTCCTAGCTCTAAGCGTCCAACTCCTGCTGCCCTCTCGCTGTCTTTTCAGTCCTGCTGTGTATTCTGTAACAAAAATACTTCAAGATTGAAGGCCAAGTTCACCAACAGTCCCCGGGCTGAATCTGAGCCATAGGAATGTTTTCTTTGATGTGCATATTATTTTATTTAAAAAACAAAAAGCAAATTAAAAAAACCCTGGAAATCCCAGTTGCCATCATTTTTATTGTATTTATTTTATTTTGGAGTTAGCTAGGTCTTCACTGCTGCACGGCTTTTTCCCGGTTGCAGAGGGCAGGGTCTGCCCTGTAGTTGCGGTACAGAGGCTTCCCACTGCCGTGGCTTCTCTGTGGACATGGGCTCTGGAGCGCGTGAGCGTCAGTACTGGGCACATGGGCTTAGTTGTGCCACAGCATATGGAGGCTTCCTGGACCAGGAAGAGAACCTGTGCCTCCTGCACTGGCCGGTGGATTCTCTACCACTGATCCCCACCATCATGTTCAAATTGGTAATGTCATGTAAGACCCCAGATTTCTTTCTGGTTTCCTCTGATCTGGCTGCCCTTCTTCTGGCCACAGGCCGAGCTAGGAGGCTTTCTCCCCTCTTTAGGTGGGCTGTGGATCCTCTGGTTGCCACAGGCTCCACCGGCCCACCTCTCTCATCCAGTACCTGTCCAGCCTTGGTGGGCGTTTTCCACTGGGGAACATATAATGCCTCGTTGCCCCTCCTTGGGCGCTGTGAGCAACTCGGGGATCAGTGTCTGGGCCCATTTGGGATGCTTGCTGTTTCCTGGATCATTTTCAAAGGGAAGAGTGTTCTCTCTCCGTGAATAATCACCCCCTGGTGAAGTGGTTTTAAATTTTTATTTTCCCATGTGGGCTTTTCTGAAAGCGAGGGCTCAGCTAAGCTGTGTGCTGGTGAGGGAAGCGCAGGTGGAGGCAGATGGGGGAAATGGGGAGTAGGGAGGAGGCCCCCTGCCCGCCCACTGCCAGTCACGCACCCCCCTGCCTCCCGTAGGTCTCCTCTGTGATGTCTCATTGCTGGGGGCTGGTTAGGAAGCCACGAGGTTCTCTGAGGAGAGTCGCCTGCACATTTCAGGTGAGCTCTTGGCCCAGAAAGACCACCAGGCTTATGTGACTCAGTGGATCTCTTATTGCTTAAAAATTATGCTCCCCACTCATGTGCCGGTACTGAGGCCCCCACAGTGTGTAAGACCAGCTCCTGCCCTTGAAGAGTTCGTATCTGTGAAAATAAGACGACACCAGTGTATTTTTTTAATGGATATGATGCTGCACTATAAAGGACAGATGGAGGGAAAACAAGTGATAATAAAGTAACACAGGTTTGGTTTCTTACTGTTTTTGTATTCCCTAGTTGTATTTTTTAGATTCCGCACGTTGAATGACAGTAGGCACTGTCTCCTTCTCTAGCTGACTTATTTCCGTTAGTGTAGTGCCTCAGGTCCATCCCTGTTGTCGCAAATGGCAAACCTTCATACTTTGTCATGACTGAGTTGTAGTCCTTTGTATGTATATATCCCGTAAAGAATCCGCCTGGAACGCGGGAGACCTGGGTTCGATCCCTGGGTTGGGAAGATCCCCTGGAGAAGGGAACTGCTACCCACTCCAGTATTCTGGCCTGGAGAATTCCATGGACAAAGGAGCCTGGCAGGCTACGGTCCATGGGGTCACAAAGAGTCGGACATGGCTGAGCTTCTTTCACTTCACTTCACTTCGTGTGTGTGTGTGTGTGTGTGTGTGTGTGTGTATATCTATATATCCTTGGATAAATGGATATATACATATATAAGTGTGTGTATATATATATCCTTTATCCATTCACCTGTGGGTGGAAGACACCAACAATAGTAATGAGACAGAGTTAGCTGTGTTGTTCATTCATGATTGCACACACATGATGTGCCACACATGTATGACACACACCTGTATATTGTGTGCCAAATGATGAGAGAGAGCAGCTCAGGGGCCGTGGCCAGCCTGATGCTGATTGGAGATGGCTTCTCAGAGGAAAGGGTGTGTGAGCTCAGTTTTAAAGAACTACCTGGGGCCTCTGACTTCATCTTCCATTCCAGCTGTATCTGCCTCCTTGCCATTTGGGAAACCTGCCAGATATGTTCCCTGCCTCAGGGACTTTGCACTTACCATCCCTTCAGCCTGGAGCTCTCACCCCTGGACAGCCAGATGGCTGCTGTCCCACTTGAATGAGATATCTGTGTGCATGTCACCTTGTCAGATGAGCCTTCTCTTACACCCACCTAAAGCAGCACCCACACGACATTCTGTCTCTCTAGCATGGCTTATTTTTCTGCATGGCACTGGCATATATGAGTTCATTATTGTTTGTGTCCCCTGGGATGTGAGCTAAGTGAAGGCAGAGAGCTTTATGTCTTGACCACTGTTGTACTCCTAACACCAAGAACAGTGCTCTGTCCGCAGTGGGCACTCGGCAATGGAGCGGAGTTGAGCTGGCAGAGAGAGGGGTGGTGCAGATGAGAGCACAGTCTGTAGAAGGGACAGAGCTGGGCAGCAGGAGCCTTTCTGAAACCAAGAGTGGGGTCATGGGGTGAGGGGCCGATAATAGAGAGGCAGGGGTGGCGAGCCCACAACAAGTCTTGTGAAGACCCTGACTGCCATTATCTTCCTGCTTGTAACCTGTTTATTATGGAATAACTGACAAGTACCAGGATATGCCCAAGGGACCCTAAGCAAGCTCTCCCCCAGGCAAACAGGGGAATACTTTGATCTCTTTCCTGCGTCTTTTTGCCTGGGACTGTCTGAACATCCCACCTTTTCACTTGTGAGCCAGACCTCTTTCCCTAAAGCACACAGCCACTCCCAAGCTTGGCGCCGTAACTTCATGTTTGGACAGACGGAGACACAGACCTCGGCCTTGCCACTTGCTGAGTGCGTGACCTCGGGCATCCAGAGCCGTGACCCTTGGCCAGAGCTGTCACTCTGTCTGGGGCTTCTCTCTCCTCGCTGCCCTGGCCTCGTGTCCGCTCGTCTTCTTGCACTCAGGGACCCAGCCCAAAACTCAGCCTCTCGACCCAGTCTTTTCTGAGCCTCAGTTCCTTTTCCTGTGAAAGTGGGGACGAACCTCATTTTGAGACATTGAATGGTTTTGAGGCTGCGTTGGGGAGATGTGAGCTAAGAGACTGGCTCATGGGAGGTGCTCAGTGCATGCTCTTTCCCCTCCCATGACACCAGCTTTTTCTGTGATACTTCCTTGCCTGCGAATCTCTTCAAACCTTAATCCTGTCCTAGGCTTCTACCCCAGGACCAGCCAGAACTCAGCCTTCACTTCCCCAGTAGCTGAACTGTTGTCCAAAAGGAGGTCTCATGGCTGAGTGATTCTGAATCCCCCGAGCAGGTGGAGGTCAAAGGGCATTTGGGGTCCCTTGAAGGGGGCCCCTTCCACAGGTGTCTTCAATGTTTTCTTCCTTTTAAATCTCTGTAGAAGGCCGTGCCCTGGCGGGGAGCCATGGCCATGAGAATCTAATCCCCGAATAGCTCCTGCTGCTCAGCATTTAAAGGCCGTCTGTATTTTTATCCGATGATGGGTCACTTCTAAAAAACTCCGCTCAGGTCCTGCCCCTCTAAGAATACATTTCCATTTATAGCGTCTGCGCTCGGGATGTTGTCGTGTCCTGGTGTGGAGCCGCCGGCTGCGTCCTGTTTCCAGTGATCTGGAAACACGTTGGGGGCCGTAGCTGTTTCCCCCAGCCCTGGCCCTCGTTCCATGGCCTGGACGCAGGGGAAGCGGACTCCCAGCCAAGCCCTGGCTGCCTGACGGCCTCGGGCCCGACATCAGGCCTTTCCTGTTGCTGGGGGAGCGTGGGCTCCTCGGGCTGTTGCTGGGCGGGGGAGGTCAGGGGGGTGAGGGACCCCTGTCCTGCTGTGCTCTGCTGGGGCCTCAGTGGCACTTCCCTGCAGTCTGTAGCTCCTTGGCACCCTTCCTCCTTCCCTCGCTCACCAAGTGCCCCCAGCCTGCTGTCGGCGCCAGGCTGTGCACAGATGGCCAAGGCCCCCAGCAGCTAGTATGGAGCTATGGGGAGGCCACAGAGGGTCAGTGTACAGCCTCCAACCCTGACCCTGCTTCCTGCTGGCTGTGTGAGCTTCAGCCAGTGGCTAAGCCTCTCTGAGTGTCAGTTTCTACATTGGTTGATGTGGGTGAGGGGGGAGGGGTTCAGTGGGATAAAGTAGGTCAAGGGTCTCAAGTAGTGCTTGGCCCACAGGGTAGGACCGGGAAATGCCAGTCCCTTTGCCTGTCCCTCTGTTGACCCGTGGTAATTCAGATGGGTACAAGCAGAATGTCTTAGGAAATACATTTGAAGTTGGAAATAAACATACGACTTAGACGTTAGCAGTCCTTGCACACCAAATGTCTCTTAAACTGCAGTTTTTTTGGCCATGCGACTCCTTGCCCTCCCCACCCCTGTGCTGGTTTAGTCCATTCTGCAGCAGAGCCCTGGAATCTGCACATTTTACCATCCTCCTAGCGGGTTCTGAGGCAGTTCCATGGACCAGACTGAGAAACACTGCCTCCTTCATCCATTGCAAAGCACTTCTGTAGACCTACCGTGTGCTGGGTGCTTCTCTGGGCCCTGGGCATATGCTCCTGTTAGTGATGGAGTGGAGCAGTGAGCAGATACACATAACACAAGGTGGTGATTGCAAGTGTGGTGAAGAAACAGGCAGCAGAGTAAGGAGTGTGCGGAGTGCTGTGTTTTATTTGGTCGCCGGGACAGGTCTTTGAGGAGGTGACATTTGAATATAGACCTAGAAGAAGTGAAGGAGCAAGACAGGAAAAGATCTGAGGGAAAAACATCCCAGATACAAGAACTCAAGGGCAGAGGGTCTGAGATGAAAGCCCACTTGCCTGACTGTTCAAGGAACACAACACTACTGTGTTAGGATTTCGAGCTAATGCTGCTAAACATAAATTATAAGACCGGTGCCCCCTCCTTGCTGTGTGTGAGTGTTATCCTCCCCCGATGAGCCTGGATCCAGGAGACAGGTAAGGGCATTGCCTAGCACAGTGAGGCCTCCGTCTTTTTGCTGATAGACCATCTAAAATACTCTGAGAATTCCTGGATGGTCGTCTTCCTCGTCAGTTGACTTGACTTTATTGCTCATCGTGGTGGCCCAGAACAGCACAGCTTACCACTTCTCAGATGTTTGGGAACCCGGAATACACAGGCTGTGTTCTTTTCTGATTCTTTGGAAAGAATCAGGGATCCTTATGTATGACACAAGATGTTAGACGTCTTGAAACGCATCCTTCGCGTGTTTCATTGTGAGTGTCTGCAGATGTGCGTGTTTGGGCTCCATGACCCCTAAGGGAAGTTCCTTCTACCTTTTTTCAGATCGTAAGAGCAGGTTTTGTGTGAGGAGCTGCTGATTTCTGTTCTGTTTTGTTCCATGTCGAGTGTAAGAGGCAGGTGTGATGCCTCTGGGAACGGGGAAGCTCCTTGGGCGTTACCATGTGAGCGCCACAAGGATGGGGCCACTTCTGTCTTGTTGACTTTCTCCTGTCTCTCTTGAGCTTGGCACAGTAAATTAAGTCATAAGTTGAGGGTGGGAATTAAAAGAGAGGGGGCCTGAACACAGATGCTGGGGGTATACCTGGATATCGGGCAGGAGAAGGAAAAGGAACAGACAGAGAAGATGCTGAAGTGAGGATGCCATGGTGCTTCAGGCTGCCAAGAGAAGGCCGTGATCGGAGAGGGCAAGGGCAGTCAGCTGGATTGGTGCAGAGGCAGCACTGAGCGGAGCCAGTGGCATCTGGCCCGTCGTGACTCTTGGGTGATCTTAGCTACGGCAGGAAGAGAGAGTGGGTGAGGGGGGCAGGCTGCTACAGGATAAGGATCAGATGGAAGGTGAAATGTGAGGTTATTCTAGGCGAGCCATTGAGAATGTACAGCATCGCACTGAGAGAGAGGTACAGAATAATGGGTTTTCTTTTTTTTTTTAAATACTAAGATCGGTCATTGGGTTCAGGTGATGGTAGCTGATCTGTCTGTTATGAAATTTAGGTAATAAATCCCTAAATCCAACATCTCATCAGAGGATGCACAGTGATGGTTTTTCCAATTCTATTAGTTCTTCCACATTATTCTTTGAATTTATTCTATAAAATAGGACTTTGTCCTCATCAGCTATTTGGTTTCCTAGAAATACATTGTGTATACCAAACAAAAAAAAACCCAGAATACATGCTTTGCCATTATTTACCAATTTTCAGAATAATGACTTGGGTCTTCAAAGGCATCTAAAGAGGCTTTTTGTTTCTTTGTTTTTTGAAGTATTTTTATGAACTCATAGATTGCTTACTGTATTTGATGTGTTTCAGTCATGGCTATCATGAAAAAATTTTTTCTATTAATAGTTTTACTGAGGTATAATTGACATACAATAAACTTCACTTACGTAAAGTGTACAGTTTGAGCAAATTAATATATGCATACACCCGTGAGATGGACTCATACCACAATTGGTTTCATTGAGAATCATCCATATTGTTGCTTGTGTCAATGTTATTGCTTTTTGCTGCTGATAATATCCCATTGTGTGGATGTGCCATCTATCCATTTGCCTGTTGATAGATATTTGGGTTGTTTCCAGTTTGTGACTATTACAAATTAAGCTTCTATGAATATTCATATACGTGTCTTTGGGAATATACTTCCGTTTCTCTTGGGTAAATGCCTGGAATTTACCCAGGCATTTAGGAGTGGGATGGCTAGATCATATGGTAAGTATGTATTTAACATTTTCAGAAACTGCCAAACTCTACTCCCTAATGGTTGTACTGTGCATTTCACCGGCAGTGTCAGAGAGTTCCAGTTGCTCCGTGTCCTCACCAACACTTGGTGTGACCAGTCTTTACAGTTTCAGCCATTCTGATAGGTATAGGCTGGTGTCTCTGTGGTTTTAATTGATATTTCCCCGGTAACTCTGATATTAGCATCGTTTCGTTTGGTTATTCACCATCAGTCAATCTCTGGTGAAATCCTCTTTAAATGTTCAAATTTTTGCCCATAGTTTTAATGGGTTGTTTGTTTTCTTATTCCTGCGTTTTGAGTTCTTTATTTTGAATATAAATCCTTTCACAGATATGTGATTCACACATATTTTTCCTATGAGCTTATCTTTTCATTCTTTTAACAATGCCTTTTGAAGCATGGAGGTTTTTCATCTTGATGAGGCCTTATTTACATTTTTTTTCTTTTATAGATCATGCTTTTGGCATCTTATCTAAAGTCTTCCCCTAACCTAAGAATGCTAAGACTTTCTCCCATGTTTTCTTTGTAACGTTTATAGTAAGTCTTGAAGTCAGAGTCAACTTTGTTCTTTTTCATCGTTGTTTTCGTTGTTTTGCCTCTTGTAAGTCCTGTGCATTTCTGTATGAATCTTAGAATCAATTTGCCAAATTCTACAAAAATGCCTGCTGGAATTTTTTTCTTGGAATTGAGTTGATTCCATATCAATTTGGGCAGAAATGCCGTCTTAACAATATTGAGTCTTCTGACCCTTTAACACAGTATATTACGCTATTTATTTACATCTTTAATTTTCTCAACAGTATTTCATTGTGTTCATTCAGTATGTGGGTCTTGCACTTCTTTTGTCATATTTATCCCAAATATTTAATATATTTTATGCATCTCCTAAGAATAATAGAAGCAACCATTTTTTGTTAGCTTTTGGTTACAGCTTCTATTGTTTCTTTTTAAAGATAATAAGCAAGGATGTCGGTTTATTTTTATCACCAGCCTCCACTTTATGGATGGTTTGTAGTTTATGAACTGGTCCCACTGGACGGACATTTGAACGGTCTCCAGTTGTTTGCTGTGACAGACGGTGTAACGGTGAACCTGTGCCTATGTAATTTTATATTTTCACCTGGAATTTACTGAATGCCATTAATGGGCCAAGCCCTGCATGACCCACGGGAGATTCAAGAACAAATCTGACTGTCCCAGCTCAGCAGGAGCAGAAGACCCTGCAGCCACCTCGGAGCTGTGCCAAGAATGTATATGCCCTCAGAGCCCAAGGAAGATGGGTTGGGGGGGTGTTGGCGCCTTGAGAGGTGCCTTCTGGAAGCTCAGCTGTCAGATTTATCCCTCTTTCTCTTTGGCTAGGGCCTGGTGGTCAGAGAGGATATTCTGAGACAGGAGACATCACAGGTGGAGGCAGTTGGCGCTAGGACGCCACCCTGCAGATAGGTAACCTCCACGTGGGCACTGAGATTGAGGGAGAGAGCCACAGTGGGCGGGCTGTGGATCTGTGTGTGTTTTAGTACTGCATACACAAAGCATCATCACCCAGCCATCCCGCACACACAGGCCTCTACCCCTCCTGTTCCCAGCCTGTTGCAGCCAGGCATGGGTTGCAGTGGACAGAGCAGAGGTCCTGGAGCCAGGCTGCAGCAGTTTGAATCCTGGCCCGGAATCTGGGGCCAGGAGAACGGGGAGAATGCTGGTGTCCACTGACCAGGGCTGTACAAAGGACGTGAGCTAATGCAGGCACAAGCCAAGGCCAGGTGCACAGCGATCGTCACAACGGGGACGGTGGCAGCGTCGGTGTGACGGCTCTTGCTATTGTTATTCCCCGCTAAGCTCCTCCAGTGGGGCTGGAGAGGCAGACTTTTTCCCCTTCCTTTTGCCAGAGGGAGGTGTGGTGTGTGAGCTCAGAGTGGTATATAGTTTGAATGTCAAGGACAGGATCTGCGGACTGGCAGTCAGAGTGGTGAGAATGATTCTAGATGTCATTAGAACCAATGCTCGCACAGTTCTCTCCCACCATGCTCAGCTCTGCTGTGTCCACGTACCTCTGTATGCCCTTCAGCACACACATGGGGCATGCACATGCCAGTGGTTCTCAGTAAGGTGGAGGAGATGACTAAGTGAACCAATAAGCAGTTTTCACCCAGCTCCCTGAGCCTCACTGAGGGCTCTGATGAGCTGGTGGGCAAGGGTGAGCAGCCAAAGAACCCACTAAAAGCCTTGCTGCCTATTTTTGGGACTAGTGACCCACCACTTCCAATGACTTGCTCCTAAGTGGCATCTAATTTCATTAGGCCATGGAAACAGTGACATCACGAGCGCCTGCCTGGTGACCGCCCACACATGGCGAACCACAGGGCACTCTGAGATTCGTCTTCAGGAACAGGGGAGAAGTCAGGTCCCAAGCAGCAAAAGTTAAAATAGCAAGAGCTGAGGCATTCTGCTATGAAAAGAAATTACAGAAGAAATCCATTAGTCAGAGATTTCCAGTGGCTGTTTCCTTGCTTGGGAGCAGGAGAAGACTGATGCCTGTTTATTCTGGGTGAGGTTATACAGCCGTCCCTCACTCTGTAGGCTGGAGGTGGCCTGCACAGTGAATTTCCTGTTAAGTAAACCCTGTATCCTCATCGACTTCTAGTTCTGATGTTGATGTGTGTTTTATTCCAAAGAATTTGTTTGATCCTAAAGTGTAATGAAGTTGGAGGCGTGGGTCCAACAACTTTTGTTTTTGTCTTTTTGATTCACTTCATTGTTGTTCAGTTGCTAAGTCGTGTCCAACTCTTTGTAACCCCATGGGCTGTGGCACGCCAGGCTCCTCCGTCCCCCACTGTCTCCTGGAGTTTGCTTAAATTCATGTCCATTGAGTCGGTGATGCTGTCTAACCATCTCATCCTCTGTCGTCCCCTTCTCCTCCTGCCCGCAATCTTTCCCAGCACCAGGGTCCTTTCCAGTGAGTTGGCTCTTTGCCTCAGGTGGCCAAAGGATTGGAGCTTCAGCTTCAGCAACAGTCCTTCCAGTGAATCAGGATTGATTTCCTTTAGGATGGACTGGTTTGATCTTCTTGGCATCCACAGGATTCTTAAGAGTCTTCTCCACTTACTCTTACTGCACGTTTATAAGAAGTCACAAATCTAGGTGGACTTTATTTTTTCCCTGTGGTTTCCTTTGTCCAGTTCTCTCCAAGTGTGCTTTCCCAGACACAGGGTAAAAAAGGACAGGGAAAGACTACTTAGTCCAGATTCCTGGTCTCCATGGAGGTGATCAAGGCCATGGCCATGACACCCAGCCAGAGCAGAGGCAACCGGAGGCGTCTCTGTGGAGAGAACCCAGGCCCAGTGGGAAATGAGCTTCCCACTGCCTGTTGCTCTGCCTACAAAAGGGTTTCTCAGCTTCAGCACCATGGACACTGGGGGACTGTATCCTTTGTTGTGGGCTTCCCAGGTGTGCTAGGGGTAAATAACCCACCTGCCATTGCAGGAGACATAAGAGACATAGGTTTGATCCCTGGGTCGAGAAGATCCCCTGGAGGAGGGCATGGCAACCCACTCCAGTATTCTTGCCTGGAGAATCTCATGCAGAGGAGCCTGGTGGGCTCCAGTCCATGGGGTCGCAAAGAGTCAGACACGACTGAAGCGACTTAGCGCTTAGGCATGCACATCCTTTGCTGTAGGGGGCCCCCTGTGCGTTGTAGGGCTGTAGGATGCATTAGCAATCCTGAGTTCTCCCCGCTGGGTACCACCCACTCCCCAGGGTGACAACCAAAAATATCTCCAGACATTGCTAAATGTCCCCTGGGAGGCCAAAAGTGCACCCAAAATTGACTGGTTGAAAGTCACTAGCATATGACATTTCAAGAGCATGAGATAACAAGGATTTCACAAGCTTTTTATTAGCTTCTTTTTGTTTTAAATACTCTTGAGTTTAATTATACTTAAAATTGGGCAAGTCACTCCTTTTTGGAACTTCTGCTTTCTCTCCTATAAAATGAATGGGTTGGACACAATGATCTCAGCACACCCTCTAGACCCCACAGCGGAGTGTGATGAAGCCATAGGGTTCCTGTGTTCGGGTCCTGTCCCAGCAGGTGACAGATCTAGTCTACCTGGCTCCAGGCACTGCTCCCATTCTCCTGGCACCTAAGCTTACTCGTTCTTAAGTCCAGTTGATTATTTTCTTGCTTTCATTTAAGCCCATTTTGCCTGATTTGTAAGTGAAATTTTCCAAATACAGTCCAAGGAACCCCTGAGGATGTATCCCCACCATCCATTTCATCTTAATCTTATTTGGAGGGCCAGCCAGTGTACCTTATCTTTGTGTAGACTCATCCATTGACTCATTCATTCAGGTTATTCCCCAAGGGCCTGCATTGGGCAGAGCTGAGCAGCAAGAGGCCCTGGTTTTTTCCTGGAGTTGGGGGAGAGTGGGGAAAGAGCATTTTTTTGTTGTTGTTTTTTTTGATAAACATCAAGAATCCATCCTTGGGCTTTCTCCATTTAAGATTAAGCAATTCTAGTTCTTTAATCTTTCTTCCTAAGAAATATTTTCTACCCAAATGGTCCTAGTTATCCCCACATCATTGAGAAAAGCAGCAACAATGTAAATTAGGCCTGGATTCAGATCCGTGGCGTGACACTTTATAGACGTGAGAGCTTGGCCAAATCAGCGGCCTGTGACTCTCATCTGTAAAATGGGCTAACAATCCCCAGCTCACAAGTGGGCTGAGGGAGTTAGATGAGAACATGCCAATCCAGGGCCCAGCACGAGCCCAGCCCACACGAGGTGGGCACTAAGCATCTCTTCCCCTCTGCCCCTTTTTCTTTACTCTTTACTCTACATTCTCTTAACAGTGGGTGGCCACAGCTAATCACATCACCGCATTGCCCCAGAGGGGGACTGACTAGTGTGAGCCAGAGAGGACAGCTCACTTCCTGATCTGTCACATGCCTGGGTTCTCACCAGCCTCCCAGTGGCCCATTTTCTTAGTGGCATTCACTGCTGACTCACTTGGCTTGTGGTCAGCTCTGAACCCAGGGTCTTTTTCAGCTCTCTCTTTACCCTGCCACCACTCCCCAGCCTGGGATTTGTGGCGTGGGAATGGAATCATTATCAAAGAACATTCTGTTTAGTTGACCCTTCTCAGGGAGCCAGTAGTATTGCTAGACTGACAGTTTCACCAGGGCAGGGGCCACATCGACTTTGACCACTTTCATTTTCTACCAACTAGAGCGCTGCTGTTCTAGATCTAGTGACATTCACTCAGTTTGTGTCTGACTCTGCAACTCCATGGCCTATACAGTCCATGGAATTCTCCAGGCCAGAATACTGGAGTGGGTAGCTGTTCTCATTTCCAGGGATCTTCCCAACCCAGGGATTGAACCCAGGTCTCTCGCATTGCAGCTGGATTCTTTACCAGCTGAGGTACCAGCGAAGTCCAAGAATACTGGAGTGGGTAGCCTATCCCTTCTCCAGTGGATCTTCCCGACCCAGGAATCAAATCGGGGTCTCTTGCATTGCAGGCAGATTCTTTACCAGCTGAGCTACCCGGGAAGCCCTAGGTAGTTAGTTGAACAAATGAATGTATTTTGAACTGTTCCCTGTCTTCCAGGAGATTGCCACCTGCTGTGGGACAGCATCTTTAGAAAAGCAAATAAGTGAAAACTTGAGAGTTTAAGTTGACCAATAAATGAGCTGTAAACTGAGTCCCACAAGCACAGGCAGTGGAAGGACAGTGGCCTGTGAACCTAGACTTGGGTTTGAATTCCAGCTCTGCTAATCATTAACTTAACTTGCTGCCTTTAATTAAGCAAGTTGCTTTTGGCTGAGCCTCAGTTTTCTTCCTGAAAAAATGAGATATCAGTATCTTAGAGTTATTGAGGATTAAATACAAGTATACGTGGGAACCCGCCAGCATGAGAAGCCCGTGATCTCGGTTTGTGTCATTCACTGTCTCTGAAGCGCCTCCGCCCTTTGACTGCCACTGCCTCCTGTAGTTTGATCCAAGTCTCACCCCTCCTCTTAGACCTTTGCTCACTCAGCCTTTGTCTCCCCTCCCTCCCCCAACAAAGCTGGACTCTACCTGACACCCGGCACACTTGTCCAACCTTTGTTTAAGCCAGCATGACCAACCATACATGAAGAAAGCAGACTGAGTGGGAGTTCTACATGGAATCTCCCCCTTAAGCTTTAAATGTCTTTTTCATTAAATTTTTTTTAGCTTTTCATTTTGAAATAATTGCAGACTTGCAAAAATAATACCAGGACTTCCCATATGCCCTTTACCCAAGCTTCCTTAAATGTTAACATCTTATATAACCAAACCATTTTCGAAACCAGGAAAGCACACTCCACCGTCCTGTTAACTAATCTACAGTTCCTATTCAAGTGCCATCAGTTGTCCCGCTGACGTCCTTTTTCTGACCCAGGGCATTCCGTGGGATTTAGCTGTCATGTCTCTTTGGTCTCCGCCTCTGACGGCTCCTCAGTCTTCACTTGCCTCCACATCCTTGATACTTTAGACAGATGCTGCTGACCAGTCGTTTTGCATCATGACCCTGAGTTTGGATTTGTCTTCTTGTAATTCATCTGAGTTGTGCATTTTGAGCAAGTTCCCCACGGGTGGAATGGGGTGCCCTCCCCAGTACGTCATATCAGGAGGCACATGACGTGTCTCCTTGCTGATGACACTCATTTTGGTCACTTGATTAAGATGATGGTCTGTTGAGTTTCTCCTCTTGTCAGGTTACTCTTTTCCCCTTGATGATTAATAGAGATTTTGTGGGGGAGGTACTTAGAAGGTATGTAAGTATCTTGTTCCTCATCAGACTTTTGATTTACGTATTTCTTTACATCTATGTAGATTTGGGGCTCATAGCATTTTACTACTAACATTGCCCCTTCTTTGGCCAGCGGGAGCCCCTTTAAGCTGGCTTCTTTTTTTTTTTTTTTAATATATTTATTTTAATTGGAGGCTAATTACTTTACAATATTGTAGTGGTTTTTGCCTAAGCTGGCTTCTTGTCCTTTTATTGCATCTCATCATTCTTTCTTGCTTTCTGACATAAGAAGATACTCCCAAGTTCATCTTGCATTTTCCCTATCCAAATCAGCCATTTCTCCAAGGAGCTGATTCCTTTTGGTAAAGAGTGATATTTAGAAACCAAGATTTGAGGGCTTGATGTGCTCATTGCTATCTGGCTGTCACTTGTCACTGTTCCTGTACCCTCTCTACAGAATGAGCTAGGAAAAAATATATATGTCGTGTGTATTTACACATGAATATCTCTCTGTGTATGCTGAAAACCATGAATTCACAGCAATACCTTCATTTCTACTGTGACACCGCAAGGTTTATTCTATGTTTTTCTCCAGATGTTATGTCCCTTCTCCAACAGTGAGGCGCCTGGCCCCCGTTGTCCTTATTGTATGTATAAACTTGATCAGCTCCCCCACATGTAACGATCTCCCATCTCTCTCTCTCACCCCTCTCTGGTTCTGACAGTCTGCTCTAGACAGCCTCCACCTCCTCACTCTGGCCTCCGACTTCCCATAAAACTCCCAGTTTGTTTTTTTTTTAGTTCTACCAGTTTATTGCAACCAACCCATCTCCCTCCACCCTCATGCTCAATCATGTAGCCCCATGGACTGCAGCCCAGCAGGCTCCTCTGTCCGTGGACTTTTCCAGGCAAGAATACTGGAGTGGGTTGCCATTTCCTTCTCCAAAACTTCCAGTTTTGAAATGGTGCCTCATATATTATTTAAACCATGAGGCCTGTTTCTGACTGTGCCCTGGCATTAACTGGACCAGGAAGCTGGCTTCTAGGGCCCTCCTGCCTCTCCAGCATACTAGAGCCTGTCCTCTCCTCAGCCTCTGCTCTCGCTGTGATCACTGCCTGGACCGGCACCTGCCCTTTTCTCCCATCCTCCTGCTGTGTTCACACGTCACTTCTTGCAGGAAGCTTCAAGGTCGCCCTGGGTGCCCTCTGTAGGCTCCTCCACCCTGTGATGAAGCACCACTGTGTTCTCCTTCTGTGTCCTCCTTTGTCTCTGCTGCTTAACTGTAGGTGCGCAGAGCCAAGGGCCCGTTCTATCTCCATGTCCCTAGTAGGTGAAGGAGGGGTAGTGCACAGTAGGTATTCGTACGTGTGTGTCAAAGAAGCATTCATAGTCATAGCAAATACTCATAGAGCACTTTTAGATTCCAGGCATGCTCTAAATGCTTCATATTATGCACCAAGTCATTTGGTCCTAATCCCTATGCTGTGAGATGGTTACTATTGTCCCCATTTTGCAGACAAGGAAACTGAGGCACAGAGAGGTTCTGTGAGGCACCCAAGGTCACACAGTCCTAGGGTCACCTTCGAGCGCAGGCAGGCTCACTCCCCAGTACATGCTCTCTCCCCTCTAACCTGCCTCCCAAAGTAAAAGGGGCAGCATTTTCAGAATGAGGGAGGTGATAGTTGAGTCACGTGAGGCTCCCCTCCCTCCTGACCATAGCAGCCCCACTTTTGTGCCCTCTGGGGCCTAAGCACCAGTGACTGGTGGCTGAGCAGGTAGGAGAGAAAGTGATACCTTTCAGCTCTGCGGCCCACAGGAGTTTTTTCTCCCTCTAGGTCTTGGGAAACCAAGCACCTTTCACGTGTAATTAGAGTGAGTGCCCAGGAGTCAAGGATGCGGCCTTAAGCAAGATTTCTAAGTCATTGCAGTGGGATTGGCAGGGCACTAAGCTTGTTTCCCAATCACCCGAGAGAAACCACCCGAGCCCATCAGCCCTGGGGGATGGAGCAGCCAGCCTCTGCGCGCAGAAGCGGGGAAACTAAGTGCCCGAAGTGTGTTCCCTGGGAGTGCTGCATGTCAGCACCTCCGCAGACGTTTCTTTTCCTTATTCCTCTCGGTAGCTGAGCAGGGTCTCGTGGTAGCAGCCCCGTTTTTACAGAAAAGGAAACTGAGGCTAAGAGAGCTGACATCATTTGCTTGACGTCACACAGCAAGGAAGAAGACCAGGCAAGATTTGAAACCAGGACACCTCTGATTCTAGGGCCTGAACTCTTAAAAACAACTGGCCATGTCTGCCTGACTCTAGAGTCCCCAGTTTCACCACCCCCCAGCTCCTGTCTGCTCTGGTGGGATCCCTATGAAAGAAAGGCATGTGCTTTGCCTCTGGGCAGAAACCCACAGTTGCGGGAGCCAGCGCTGTCACGAGCTGATGTCGGCCTGGACAGGATTTTCTGTTAACCTCCTGCCTTTGAGTTCAGGAGACTCCACCACAAGGACCCCACAGGAGCCCGGAAAGAGGGGAGTGGGAACAGGAGAAGGTGGAGGCAGGAAGGGGAAGAGGGGGCGGGGAGCTGACGCCAGGCGAGAAGGCAGCGTCAGAGAACTCAGGAAAGACTGCATTCCCCTGTTCCCTTGGCGTCAGCACTCGAGCTCAGTTCACTCCCCCGACGCTTGCTGAGGACGTGCTGTGCCCCAGGCCCAGGCGAGAGGCTGGGGGTGCAGCTGGGATGACACCTAAGGAGTCCCAGCCCTGGTGGAGGACACACTCTGATGGGGGCAAGACCAGCCAGGAGCCATAGGCATCTGAGGGGTCCCGGGCATCTGCCTCGGGCTGATAAGTTGTGACTAGGCAGGTGTGGGGCCCCGGGGGGTCCTTCAGGCCTCTTGGAGGAGCTGGCTCTGGGAAGGATGGCCGCTGCTGACCTGGGGGGGCCCCAGCCAGCACTGTTCCCCCCACTGCCTGGCATCTGTGCCCTGCGCCCACCTCACCCCGTCCCCTCTGCTCTCCGCAGGTTTGACATCTACAGGAAGGTGCCCAAGGACCTCACACAGCCAACGTACACTGGCGCCATCAGTGAGTAGCCCCCCGCGTGCCCTCACGCCACCCTCCATACCTGTGCCCATCCACCCCTGCAGAAACGCTGGGCCAGGGTGGGAGACGGGGAGACAGGCAGAGGGAAGAAAGGACGGGCATCCTGCCGGGCCCTGTGTCTAGTCAGTCCTTCAGCCCAGCCGTGGCCCTGCTGTAACCCCACACAGCATAGCATCACCTGTTTCTGGAAGGAGACACCAGAAATCATCAAGGGTAGCTGCCCCTGGGAGGGGAAATGGGGCCTGGGGGTTGGAGGACGACTTTTCTCTCCACACCTTTCAGACTATGTGAGTTTTTGGTGTAAGGATGTTTCTATCCCTTTAAAAAAGTAACCATCTCTCACAGATTTGGGTTTCTGACTGCCAGTCTTCACTAAAAGGATCCAGGCTCCCGGGAGAAATGGCTGAGAGCAGGGCTGGGGCAAGAAGTGTACAAAATAAACCTGGACTCCTTGTGCAGAAAAACAAAAAAAGTGCACAGAGGGAAAAAAAGGGTGGGGGCATGTCACCAGGCCCCAGGAGCCAACCCGAAAGAGGGCAAAGCCCAAGCTGCGGCAGTTTGAGTAACACAGTAAATAATGGTATGGACTTCCCTGCTGATCCAGGGGTTGAGAATCTGCCTGCCAATGCAGGGGACATGGGCTCGATGCCTGGTCTGGGATAATTCCACACGCTACGGAGCAACCAAGCCCATGCACCTCAACTACGGAGCCCGCGAGCCAAAGCTAAAGAGAAGGCACCGCATTGAGAAGCCTTTGCACTGCAACTAGAGAATAGCCACCACTCCCTGCAACAAGAGGAAGCCTGCGTGCAACAGTGAAGACCCAGCATAGCCATAAATAAGTGAAACAAAAATAATAGCACTATTGGCTTATTGCCAAAGAATTAAGAAAAAGGTCCGTGAGTCTGGAGTGATCTAAATAAATGGGGGAGAAAGGATGGATCTTCCTTATAGAGGAATTCTAAATGATATATATTAATATACCCACTTCCAGGAGGTACAAATCAACTCTCCTCTCCTGGAGTGTGGGCTAGTGACTCGCTATTAAAGAGGACAGAATGGAAAGGAAACAGTGACTATGGTGGAGACATCCAGAGGTGGCCCCGTGACTGAGTGACGAAGGTTAGCATCAGCCAGTGAGAGAGAGGTCACGTGGATGTCATCCATCCGGCCCCCACCGTGGGGTGTGATGGGAGGAGCACCTCACCTCCGTGGGATCTTCCCCCCAAAGCACAGCCCGGTGCAGTCATGGGAAAGCAGCAGACCCCCCCGCCAACCCAGCCTGGGGACCCTCTTCAGGACACCTGGCCAGCACCCTTCAAAAGTGGCAAGGTCTTGAAAACCAAGAAGAGACTTGAGGAACCGTCACAGATTTGAGACTAAGGACACAATGACGAATGGCAAAATGGGATCCCAGGCCAGGTCCTGGAACAGAAAATGGGCACCAGAGGGGAAATTAGCGATCTAATAAATCTGTAGCTTAGTCAGCAGTTGTAGTGTTAATTTCTTCAATTTGACCAATATACCAGCGTTATATAAGGTGTTAACAAAGGGGAAGCTGAGTGAAGAGTGTATGAGAACTGTCTGTGCTATTTTTGTGTTCTATTATTATTCCGCGATAAAGTTTATTTTAAATAAAAACAAACCAAAAGCAGCTTGCAAGCAGGAATGCTCTACCCACATTTTCCCAATGAGAAAATGGACTCAGAGAAGCGAAGCGACTTGTCTGAAGTTTCACAGCTTGCAAGAGGTGGGCCTCCCTGTACCCACCCTCGCCTCTCCAGCACTTCATGTGGGAGAGGGACCCTCCCCGTGGCCAGCCCCCTGAGCGGGGCCCTGGAGCAGGGCAGTCGGACAAGAGGCCACTGCTGCCTCCCAGAGCAGGCTGCTGTCAGGTCGGGGATGACGCTGGGGACTCCCTGCAGCCCAGCCAGCCCTGCCAAGCTCTCCGTCCTCCAGCTTCAGTCATCCAAGCTCCAGGTGCCTTCTGGAGCCTGGACCTCCACATGCCTGGAGAAGAGGACAGAGCAGCCTGGCAGCAGGCTTCAGGTCTGGCAGAGCTGGGTTCATTCTCTCGTTTAGCAGCTGGGTGACCTTCGGAAAGTCGGTGCACCTCTCTGAGCCTCAGTTTTCTGATCTGGGGATTAAATGTGATCACACCTGTCAAGCATAGGATACATGCCAAACCCTCCAAGCTCGGACCACACGCCTCTTCTCATTACTGTCCTCCTGGAGCCCACGGCCCATGAGGATCAGCGACTGCAGGAGCTGTGGCACTTCGTGCCTTGATCCCCAAGGAAAAGGTATTTGGGGGACATGAAGAAAGGGGCTTGTTCATCTGTCCATTCAATGAATTTGTGAACCTTGGTCACAAAATTCCAATGAGGTTTCCTGTCTTCTTCCTACAACCATCCAAGAGCCCAGACCATTTCTTTGCAGGCTCTGCAGTCCTCTCCCTTGTCAAATATGTTTAACAATCAGGTCTGTGTCCTAGAATTAAAAAAAAAAACATATTCAGGCTTTGCAATACCTGCGTCATCATTTTACCTCCTCTCTCCAGGCGGAGCGTGCCAGGCACACCATCGCTCCCTGCCCTTTTCCAGCTGATGTCTTGCACACCTTTCAGACCAGCATGTAGATGGCCACCACGTGCCTCTTTCCAGCTGTGTTGTGTTCCATCGTCCAGCCACCCCACAGTTTATGTAACCAGCCTCCTGAGGCTGGGCGTTCTGATCCCAGCTTATTGCTATTACAGACAGCCTTGTCCATATGTTTTTGTATCCTTGTATGGTTATTTCTGTAAGGTAACCTTCCTAGAAGAGGAATTACTGGGTCATAGGACATGTGCATTGTAAAATGTAGAAGGTACTGCCAAATGACCCTCCGGGGACATGGTCTGCTTTGCAGGCTTGAGCACAGTGTGCAAGAGGGCAAGTTCCCTTGCACAAAAGGAAAGGCGTAAACATGGGAAGCCAGCCCTTACCGACCATTTAGTGAACAAATATTTATCCACCAGGTCTGAGGCCGGGCCCCGTGCCAAGTCCTGGGACCACGTTGATGAATGGGCTTCGGTCATTGTCCTTGAAGAGCACATGGCTGAGCAGGAGGGCAGGCACAGAAACATGCCATTTCCTGACGTCACCCTTAGTGCTATTAATAACCGAAGGAAGCAGCAAGGGTGTTGGAGACTCAGAGGTCGAGGTTTGAATTTTGCCTCCTGCACTGAGGCGGCCGTGTGGCCTTGGACAAACCCCCCGACTTGCCAGCGTCTGGGGTCTTGGGTCCAGGGCCCCCTTTGCTGGTTCCACCGGCCTCCCAGGAGCGAACGTGGGGTCACATTCCTACTGTCCCGTGCCCAAGTCAATTTCAGAAGAAGTCTGGAGTCAGCGTGCCTGAGCATCTTGCCCAAACATGGACTGAAAAACGCTTCAGTATCAGAAGGCTTTTTTGGTGGAAATGTTTCCTACCTGTCTTCACGTTTCTCATTCATTCACTCACTTGACTCAGATGTTTATTTCCTGCCTTCTCTGAGCCAGGTGCTCTGCTAAGCCCTGAGGCCCCAGTGGTGCTGAGCTGTTGTCTGGCCCCCAGTCTGGAAACAGTGTAGGAACAGTGGACCCGCAGCCTGGGCTGCTGGACGCTGCGACTCTGCTGAACAAACGCTGCGCTCACCCCACTGCTGGGTCCATGCCTGGGCCATCTGCAGGCTTGGGGCAAGGAAGGCAGCTAGAAAATTTGGATTCCTCTCAGTTGGCATTGACCTTCAAAATCACCTCCTAAGTCTGTGCCTGTTCATCCTTATAGCAACCAATTGTCTTCTGGGACTTGAAGGTGGGATGGGAGAGGTGAAAATGACTGAAATGTGAGTCAGAAAAGGTGTGAGATGCAGGTAAAGGGTGCTTTGCCCAGCTGGCTGTTTTTTTGTTTTTGTTTCTAATCAGGAGGCATCATAGCTGCAGTGGCTTATTTGCAGGTAAGAAGGGGAAGGCTGTGAGTCTGGGAAATTTGGATTGCCAGCCAGTCTTCTGCAGTGGATTTGTTCAGCAGCTGGAGAAGACATTTGACATTAATTTCTATGCCATGAGAACAAACCACATGGCCACTCTGTATAAACTGATGTGACTCCTGCCTGGACATAGGTTGCTGCATGAGCAAAGCATGTGGACACTGTTCTCTTTGCTTAGAGGAAAAACTCCTATGCTCGTGGCAGGACACAAGACTGTAGGGGCAGTACCTCTGGGCAGGGGGCTCTGGGTCGGGAGTGAGAAGGAGACTTGCATGGTATGCCTTTTTATACAGATTGATGATTTTTCTTATCATTTAGAGTAAAACCCTTAAACTCTGCTCATACAGCTTTTCTCACAGTTTGGAAGAATGGGGGAGTCCCTCCAGCATGCCCCCTATCTGGGTGTGGGTTTGGAGGTTTGGTGGGGACTCTGGGGTGTCCCTGTGCCATCCTTCTCTTGGGCTCTGAGATCTCAGGGTCCTTTTCTTAGGGCATTGGCTGCAGAACGGTCAGGTTTCAGCCCCTCCCAGTGTGTTCTGGGGTCAGACCCTTCCCTTCTATGAGCTTTCATTTCTGCACCCTCCACGAGGGCTTGTGCCCTCTGCCACACGGCAGCGTGACGTGATCTGTATCTATGAACGTTCCCACAACAGGGCATGTGTTAGGTGCCCCTCAGACACTTGTTCTCCGCCTTCTTCCCTCCGAACACATCTTTGCCTGTTCGTTTTACCATGAACAGGTGATGCAGTAATAACACTGCTGCTGCTGCTGAACACCTGGCTTCAGCATCCGTCAGGATGGCCTAGTCCCCCCGGTGCTGGCTGTCGAGAATGCAGCTGAATGTAGGTGGGACTGACTGAGAACTTTTTTCTTCGTGGGAAACTGAGGGTCAACCCATTTGCTGCTTCCTGAAAGCAGCGAACCCACCAGGGTCTCCCTGATGACAATCCTAAAATGAGCTAATGCTTGCACCGTTATTACCTGTCAGGCACCATTTCAAGCCCAGAGTCTGTGTTGTGGAAACTCTCAAGCAGTCCCGTAAGGCAGGTGTTACTATTGGTGCCATTTTGCAGATGAAGAAACAAGCAGAGAGAGGTTAATTAGCTTACCCAGAGACACACAGCATGTGAGTTAGCAGGGACACGCCTCTATGATATACCCGGATGAGGCACGCTGAGCCCGTGTTCTGTATTTTGGGGCCTGGCTTCCTGTCTTCCACAAAGCCTATTATCATCTTCTACGTACCCAGTCCCAGGCCAGACGCTGGGGTTGTGGAGTTTTTGCCTTCCGGGTTATCCAGCTAGTGAAAGGCAGGGCTGCAGATAATCAATAACATGTGGAAGGTGTTCATATGGACGCTGGTAGCACAGAAGAAAGAGGGACCGGTTCCACCTCTAAGGCCTGGAGGAGCTTCCCACCAGAAGGGGCATTTGAGTTGGGCCTCAACCTGGGAGGATGAGTAGGGGTTCACCAGGCAGAGATGGTGACGAAGGAGGAGGCGTGAAGACGGGGAGGTGCCTTCCAGACAGAGGATCCTCGCATTTAGGGACCAGCACATGGCCCGGGGTGGCTGGATAGTTAGATGTTGCGGGTGCTGTTGGGAGATGGGGCTGGAGAAGAATTGAGGGCCAGCCCCAGGGGTGCTTGTTATGCCCTGCCCCAAGAAATGACTCCAGGATCACAAATCCCAGCCTCGCCAGGGGCCAGGCGGGCAAGACAAATATGAGTGACGTGGGATGACCCTGGAGCTCCGTTCCACTCTCTGTGTTTAGACTTGTAGGACCGTCAGTCCCTCCCACGGAGAGCCTTCTCTGGAAGCGCGGTTCTGGGTGTCCTCGGTTCTCACCTCAGATGGGGACTCGGGCACGTTGATGAGTCCACAGCACGTTGATGAGTCCACAGAGAGAGCCTTCTCTGGAAGCGCGGTTCTGGGTGTCCTCGGTTCTCACCTCAAATGGGGACTCGGGCACGTTGATGAGTCCATAGCACATTGATGAGTCCACAGAGAGAGCCTTCTCTGGAAGCGCGGTTCTGGGTGTCCTCGGTTCTCACCTCAGATGGGGACTCGGGCACGTTGATGAGTCCACAGCAGGCGGGGAGAGATGGCAGTGAACACCCTGCCTCAGCCTTGGAATCTGGGTGGCAGGAGGGAATGCTGAGGCCTGAGGCAAACTGGTGAGCTCAGGCCACCCCCTCGTGGAAGCAGGGCTCGATTGTTCTGGAGCAGCCAGAAATCTAGGCTGTAATGTGGCATCTGCACATTGGTCGATGTCGATTCCAGGGTTTTCTCTTGTTTTGTGTTCATTTTGGCTGTGCTGGGTCTTCATTGGGGTGCACAGGCTTTCTCCTGTTACAGTGTGTGGGCTTGGTTTCCCCACATCATGTGGGGTCTTAGATCCTGGACCAGCTATCGAACCTGCGCCCCTGCATTGGAGGATGGATTCTTCACCACTGAACCACCAGGGAAGTCCCTCCAAGTGTTAACATATATACCCACTGAGCGAAACAGAACACATCTGTGGGCCATTGAGGCAGATGTCATTTTGTGACTGATGTCTGTGTTAAAATGTTCTTGTGGGGAGAAGCTGGGCTGGCCCCTCCGAGGACTGGCACTGGTCCTTGGCCCGTAGGAAACCAGGCTGCACAGCAGGAAGGAAGCGGCGGGTGAGGAAGGAGGCGTCGTCCGCCGCCCCCCACCTCTCACATGACTGCCTGGCCCGTCTCTCCACTCCCACCCATCCCCCTCCATGGAAAAATTGTCTTCCGTGAAATCAGTCACTGGCGCCGGAAGGGTCCCGGGCTGCTGCCTTGAAGGATCTGACCAAACCTGGGGCTCTGTCCACATGGGCAGGTCAGGTCAGCCGGAGGTGGTCTCCCTTTGTGGGAGTGGGGCTGCTTCACGTGCAGGCCAAGAGGCGGAAGGGGCTTTGGGGGGGTCCGTCTGAGGGCGGGGGCCGGGCTCCTCCTGTCAGTGCCCACCACCCCTTAACTGGGCGTCTGTGTCGTTTCTTTCAGTCTCTGTCTGCTGCTGCCTCTTCATCCTCTTCCTCTTCCTCTCGGAGCTCACTGGATTCATAACGACAGAAATGTAAGTTATATCCCCCCCCGGGGTGGGCCATTCCAGAGGTTCCGGGGACCCCAGACAAGAAGAGGGAGGGGCTTGACAGAGGAGAGAAACCTCCGAACCTTCCGCCTCCCAGTTTCAAAGCCTGTGGCATCACTTCCTCCTCTGTTTCCTAAAGGGTTTTAAAGCTAGAGCGAAAACTAATGTCGCTTTGTTGAAGCCGAAGAGAAAATTTTGGTTGCCTTCTGGGGTCCGGATGGCGCCTCCTGGGTCCGCAGAGGAGCAGAAATCATTTGCTCATGTTTGCCGTCTCTGTGTTTGGCCAGTGGGCTTTTTTCCCTCTGAGTCATCACAGGGTCATTTGATGTTAGAGCTGGAAGAATTCAGAGGAAAAAAAGAGGGCAGCTTTCTACCCAAGTGGAGGCGAGGTTCTGACATCAGAGGGCAGCCCCTCCACCGCGTCCCCTCCCCTGTCCTGAGCCCACACTGGGTGCGGAGTCCGCGTGGGCTTCCTGGCAGTGATTGACGCGTTGTGAATGCATCCCGGATTCCTAGAATCATCTGTTGTCTAGATAACCCAGTAAATCCTCTGGGGCCTGTGTAACATCGAATGCCACTGGAATTATTCAGTCACGGCCTCATCAGATGCCCCTCCAAGATGAATTAGACCCAGAAGCTTCCTGCTTTCACCTCTGTCTTCCAGACCTCTTCATTTCCATGTTTACAACCCTGAAAGTCATCACAGGGCTGGGCTGTGGCCACCCACTCCCCTGTCCAACACTGGAATTCTCTTTTTCACTCATGGAATTTCTTGGTTTCCTGTGCCTCTCCGTCAGCCACAAGACAATAGGAAACGGGAAGCGTAGCTGTGCAGCCATCCCGCCTTTCATCTTCAGACGGCCCTGGGACACAGTTGTCCCCTCTTTACAGAGGAGGAAACTGAGGCTCTGAGAGGCGGGGGGCCCTGCCCACGGTCCTGCCTCTCCCCCACCCAGCCGCCACAATTCGCTTCTGAAAATAACTTTCTGTCCTCCTCTGACGTGGGAGACTTTGTCTTCCTTGTTCCTTTGATCCTGTTTGTAGCCCTGATGATACCAAAGCCCACATGGAGCAGTAGAAAGAACACTGGACAAGGCCTTGGGAGATCCAGGGTCAGGCCTCTGCTCAGTTACTACCTGCTCTGTGACCTTGGACAAGGTGCCACCCCTCTCTGGGTCCCAGTGTTGCTGGCCAAACAAGGGAGGGTACACCAGAATCAAGGCACCCTTCCAGGTCTGAGGAGGCTTGTCTGCTTCCTAAGACACAACCCCTTGACCAGGCAAGGGTCAGACAGAGGACTTTGTTCCCCCCAGAATGGATTCTCTCCTAGTCAAGTACGCACATTTGGGCCACTGGATATTTCACGGGTCATCGCATCGTGATTTGGAGGTAGAAGCAGGGAGAGCAGCCAGAAATTGAGACCCGCTGGCGTTACTAAGGACCTACTGTGTGCCAGGCACCTGGTGGTCTCTCCCAGGCACACCCCACTCCCTGGGAGGGGGGCTGCTGTGCAGACTACTCATGTTCTAGATGAGGTGAGAAGGGGTCCCCACGTGGCAGCTATGAGGAGGGAGCCCTGACCACGTCCCAGGTGCCAGGTGCAAGGCTTTACGTATTCCAGGCAGGGACGCTGGCAAGTGCAAAGGCCCCGAGGCAGGAGCTACCCAGTGTATGTATAGAGAGCTGGGGTGGATAGAGCAAAGTGAGCACACAGGGAGAGCAGAACGTGGAGCCAGTGGCCGCTGTGCACTGCCGTAGGTTCGTGCGGATCACCCTTGGTCCTGACCCCGGAAGTCTGGGGTCAGATCTGCCTGACTCACTCCTGTGCTGCACGCTCAAGAGGAGCCAAAGATGCAGACGCTGACACAGACGGTCAGCAGGCAAAAAAAATGGAATGTGTCAGGCAGTGGTAGGGCTTTGAAGAAAAAGCAGGATGGGAGATAAGGAAGGTATGTGGTGTTCTGTGAGATTTTAACAAGATTATTTACCTACAAGGACCTTAACATAGAGCCTTATATACTTTAATATCAGTAGATCCATATCACTTCAGACCTTTATTCATTTCATATTTCTTCCCTGTGTAACAGAAAAAAGCAGTGTGTGTAACGAGTGCTCTTGTGAGTGTTCATTTCTTTGTCCTTTCCTGAGTTAAGAAGGGGCCTCCCTCGCCTTTTGCCGAAGTCCTGAGGGGCAGTTCCTTCAGCTGATCCTCGGCTTCACCCATAGTGAGGCAGGGCGCTGAGGGAGCACCCAGCAGGTACGTTTGGACGTCAGAGCCGGTGACCGCGGCAGGAGGAGCCTGCGGCCGTGTGCAAGCCAGCCAGCTCGCCCGCTTACCAGGGCGGGGCCCACGCCTTCCCCAGGAGCACGGTGTGTCCCCGCCGCTCTGGCCCATTCCCCTTTCCAGGACGTCCTCTTCTTGGCTCCTGGGGGCATTCTGGACACTCTGGCCCCACCACCTGCCTGGAGAGGAAGAAACTTGAGGGGTGAGGGGCAGAATCCAAACACAGGGGCCGTTCACTCGGTGCTTGCCTTGTGTCCGGCTCTGGGCTGATGAGCACTTCCCCGTGGGGAGAGAGGGAGGGCAGGGGGGTGAGAGGAGAGGCCTGTGGGGCCAGAGGCTCCGTCCACGATGATGCAGTGACCTTGATGCCTCCTTTCTCTCTGCGGCCTCGTGACCAAGGAGCAGGAGCTGCCCAGAGGGCGTCCTTAAGGGCGAGGACTCCACGGAACATTCCAGAGGAGTCGGAGTTGTGCCTCAGGGTCCTTCCTCTCTCAGAAGCTTCTCTGATCACCCCTGGCCCCCAGGAAGCGCTGCTGGTCAGGAAGGACTGTGGGTCACAGTTGCTTTCCTTTTCGGGATGGCTGGCCCTCCCTGGCAGTCTGGTGACCACCATGGATCGGCCTCCCCACTCCCCACCCTGAAATTGTAACCCGAGGAGATGAGGTCACTGCTGGTGGATCAACATCGCTCCAGCACTGGCCTGTGGTTGGTTCTCAGTGACATAATAGGCTATTCTGACCCAGGCGGGTGAGAGGGAGACCTGTTTGTCTGCGTGGTTGAACTTTGACCCGGCCGTTAATTATCCATGGGAAAGTGGCCCTGCAGGGTGCGCAGAGGTTCCATGTTCGCAGGGGAATGGCACCCCATCCTCAGAGGACATTGCCACAGTACATTCCGGTCTTTGACTGCCCAGGCTCTGGCTCTTCTCCGTTATTAACTTGATGAAGATTTATAATTAGAAATATGATCACTGGATCTCTCCACTGATCATTTACAGCTTAATACAACACATTGTACTTTCCAGTTTTGATTTATAGTGGGTGACCATGTGCTGGTCACCTACATCAGCACTTTACAATGCTCGTCTCTTAATGGTCGCAGAACCCCTGGTGCCAGGTACTGCTGTTGGCATCAGCCTGACTTTATAGCTGGGGAAACTGAGGCACCAGGAGGCTAAAACCACAGCGAGGTTGGTTAGTGAGCTGTCTGAGCAAGAATCAGGCCTAAGCCTGTCTGAGGGCAAAGCCTAGACTTGGTACCAGGCCCCCCTATCCTGCCCTTTCCTGTTCAGAGCATTTTGGAGCTCTGACTCCAGGGACACGGGAACTCCTGTTTTCTGGTAGGAATAGTTCCCTGAGAGACTTGGATGCACCATTCTAGGGGGAGGGGGCTGCACAGGCAGGAGGCCCTTGCCCACCAAGTTGGAGCTTGGGTATTCCCCTGAATTAATTGGGCATTATCCTCACACGCAGGCCCAGAGTGGGGTGGCCAGTAGCTTAGCCAGGAGGAGGGGCTGGACGGCTCCCTAGGAGCCCAGGTTACCCACTCTGACGTCTGGATTGGGAGCCCAAGCTGGGTAGAGAGCCATGGTGACCACGTGGAGGAGCAGCGGGAAGCCTGAAGGTTTCTGAGCAGACTGATGGGATCAGGTTCGTGCCTCGGAAAGATCACCTCTTGCAAAGATGGGTGTGGGATGAGGTGACCCTGGAGGCCAAGGCCTGGTGAGGGGAGGCTGGATGATGACCCAGGACAGAGGGGCTGAGGGTCCCAGGGCAGTGGCTGTGGGGAAAGGGGAGAGGGGCAGGACTAGGTGGCTGGAAAAAGATGCTTTCTGGACATCCGCCTAGTAGGTCATAGATGGACTCACTTGCCCCTGGAACTGTCAGGATTTCAAACTCGGTCCCAGAAAGCTTGCCTGCATAACCTCATCCCTCTCTTACCACTCCCACCTCAGGCCCTTACCACGAGCCTCACTGCTGTGTAAGTTTCCATTAAATCAAATGATTAAGCATGGAGGTCAGCGACTTTGGGCAGGAATCCGAAGTATTCAAGTACTCTTCTAAAAGCAAATAAAATTGCTTTCCGTAGATGTCATCGGACTCACGCCTCAGCCTAGAATTTCAAGGCCCCCTGTTACATTCCACCTACCCTCCCCTGCCCATACCTCCCCAATCCCTCTCTTCCTCTCTCCCTACGTGGCCGCTGCTCACTGACCCCCATGCTGTCTGGCGTCCTCCACCTGGAATGTGCCTCACCCCAACAGAGGTCGTGAGCATGCACTTTCTGTT
>NW_011494873.1:1791487-1808373 GCF_000754665.1 Bison bison bison
GGGGTGGGGGCTGGGGGTGGGGAGCAGATGCTGCAGCCCACCAAGGGGTGCAGGGTAGAGATGACAAAGGGAGGGGCACAAAGGGAGTGGACCCCTTACACCTCCATGCCCGGTAGGTGCTTGGGCCAGGGGTGGGGTGAGGTGGGCTGGGCATCTGGAGTTCATCAGGAAGATGGTGGCCCCTGCATCACAGGCCTCCTGGGAGCCACCTGCCTCTCGGTATTTCACTGATCCTGTCCCATCCAGTGGAATGCGGTGGAAAGAGCATGGCTCTGGGCACCAGTGGCTCCAGCTTCAGATTCTGCCTGTCTGGTTTCCCAGCTGTGTGATCTTGGCCAGTCTTTTATCTGCCTCTGAGCCCAGTTTCATCCTTGTGAAAACAGAACAGTAACTGAACGGTGGTGTGCCGTGAGTATTAAACGAGCTAATATGTGTGAAAGGCCCCAGCATAGTGTCTGGCACCAGCTGGGTGCCCAGAACTGGGACGTCTCCTTGGATTAGCAAGACCAGCTTTTGTGTGGGCCTTACAGTATACCAGGACTTCCCAGGTGTGTCAGTGGTAAAGAATCCACCCGCCAGGGTAGGAGATGTGGGTTAGATCCCTGGGTCGGGAAGATCCGCTCGGGTAGGACATGGCAACCCACTCTAGTATTCTTCTCTGGAAAATTTCATGGGCCGAGGGGCCTGGCGGGTTACAGTCCATGGGGTCTGAGAGTCGGACCCCACTGAGCGACTGAGCACCACAGAATGTACCAGGGACTGCCAAGCGTCTTGCACACACGTTTATTCCTCACAGCAAGGCTGTGAAGTAGACTCTGCCGCTGTTCCTGGGACTTTAAAAGAACTCAGTAAACGTTATGGTAATAACAGTAAGCGTAGCGGACAGTCAGTCACTGGGCGTGTATGATTTTCTGAGGTTGTGTCCCCGTCCTCCGTCTGGAAAAACAGCGGGTGAAGAAGGGAAAGCCCCCTGTAGGAGGTCAGCCAGCCCGTGGGTGGCAGAGCTAGGACCCTGGGAGCCTGGAGGTCTGTCGCGCAGTCTCGCTGTCTTGCCCCGGCAGGGCCTGTGCTTTGTGCTAGCCCCCGAGACACAGAGGAGTGACGCACACCCCTGGCCCAGGGCAGCCGGCAGCTTTGCACCGATCCTCACACACGCCTGTGAAGTCGCTGGAACCACCAGCCCCCTTTTTCTCCTTTTCTCCCTCCCCTTTCCTTTCCTCTCTCCTCCTTTTTCTTCAGGTATGTGTGTAACATACAGTGGGCCGATTTCTAGCCTCGGTTGGCCTGTCAGAGTCAGTCCAGCTGGTAGCGGTTAGCTCGACTTGGCAGGCGCCTGTGAGTGGTGCTGGGGGCGGGCCCGCGGCACTGGAAGGCATGGCAGGAGCCCAGGGTCCCTGGAACATTTTCCCGGGACGTGGAAGGTAGCTGTGTTGACCTCATCGGGCGGGCGGACAGGTGATTGAACCGTGTTTATCTGCAGCCCCAGGCCCTTCCGAAAGGTGCCTGGGAGCAGCCAGCCCCAGCCTTATGTAACCAGGCTGGCCCCCAGCTCTCAGCCCAGCGAGTTTCCCAGTCCCTCCCCAGTCCTTTGGCCGGTTTGTCCAGGGTTGGTACTTCAGCCCTGGAGAGGCCTTCCAGAGCCTCGGGGGTGAGCTCACCTTGGCGCCACACCTGGGCTGCACCTCACTCTGCACTGAGGTCACCTCCGGAGGATTGCCAGGGGGTGACATCATCCCACAGGCCCTCAGTGACGTGCAGGGGCCCCGCCTCCCAGGTAGGAGCGGGGAGTAGCTTCAAGAAAGAGTCTTACACAGCTGGGAAGGGAAGCAGGGGGCTCTCCCTCTGTGACGTTCTCTTAATCACCCAGCGACCTTATTACTCAGCAACCCTGTGGGGCTGCGAATTATAGAAATGGGGCACTGAGGGCTTGAGAAGGAGCATTTGGCTCGTAAGCTCCTGTGGTCCTGATCACCCCCCTGCCACTGGCTCACTTGTTCCTGCTGATCACTTATGCGGGCCAAGCCCAGCCCTGTGCCCTCTCTCACACCCGGTGGCTTCAGAGGGCCAGGGCCCCCTTCAGTTTCGCCCTTGACCCTGGATGCTGAGGGTGGGGAGGGGAGGCAGTGTAAGCCCTGGAGAGCCTGGCAGAAGGCAGGCCTGAGTTGGGGCTCCACCTTGACCGACTCACTGGGGAAGGGGCTCACCTTCTCTGAGCCTCAGTTTCCTGGTTCTGGAATGGAGATCAAGGACCCCCTGGTGGTCCAGTGGTTAGGACTCCACACTTCCACTTCAAGGGGCACGGGTCAGGAAACTAAGATCCCACATGCTGCGTGACATGGCCAAAAAAGAGAATGAAATGGAGATCAGAATATTTCCCAGGAGCAGATGGGATCACGTGAACGTGTATAGACCTGTTTGGGCCTTTCCTGGCTTAATGGGCTGCAGGCCCAGCCATCTGAAGGCTAAGCCAGGCCTATTGCTCTCTCATCTCTGAGCACATCCTTGTGACTCCCAAGGAAACAGGCCCCAGGTATCTTTCCAAGCCTACCTTTTCTTGTTAATTGAACATCAGCGACATTGCACCAGGAGCTAGGGACACAAAGACAGGGTCTTAGTAAAAATGAAGTACCTTTGTCCCAGCCTGACTCATTCTTTCCCAAAGAAGTGATCATTCACAAGGCTTTAGAGTCCAGCTGTTTGGAGCCAACAGTCCTTTATGTTACAGCCTGTGGACAGGACCCACAGGACCTGACTTTATGTTTAAAATAACCATAGCCTGGCTGCCTCACGCACTGTCCATTAGGCTGGTCTCTGGATTTGGTGCTCTCTCCCTGTGGGGAGTGACCTGGGAATCAGAGGTGGGCTTCAGCCACAGCCACCTGGTGTCCACTCAGGAGGTCATCGAGGATGTCTCCAATTCACGTTGAGCTCGGCACAGCCGTATGGAACTTGGTGTTTTTCCTTCCCCAGTAGTCCTGGGCTCTCTCTTTCAGGGGCTCCCAGCCTAACACGTGGTTCCAGAAAAAAACGCAGCCATCTGCTAACACGCCTCCGTCCACCCATCCCCATGCCCCGTCCATTGGCAAGTCCTGGCTGCTCTGCACCCTGTACGCTGCATCTCTCCCTCCTCTCCATCTTCCTGGACACCGGGTCCAGGCTGCCACCTCTGACCACAACAGCAGCCTCCCAGGTCTCCCTGGTGTACAGGGACCCCTTGGGCCATCCTTGAATCTGCCCGAGGGATCCTGTGCCAGCCAGACCACACTGCTGTGCTTGGGATCCAGTGTGAAGGCCTCCTGTAGCCTCGTGCCCGCCTAACCTGGCCTCTGCCCCTTCTCTGACTGCATCACGCCCATTTCCCTTTGCTTTGCAGCCATGGCGACCTTCATGCATTTCCCCAAACGACCCCTGCCCTCCCTGCTTCCAGGTTTCTGCACAGGTTGTCCCAACGACTCTCCCTCCCTCTTTGCCAGGACAGCCTCTTCATCCTTCAGACCTCATCTCTCATCTCCTCAGACACCTTCCCAACTCACTCTCCCCAGGGGTCCATCACCCTGTGAGTCCCTCCTGCAGCACCCCAAAGCTTTCCATCAAAGCAGTCATCATAGTTGGGGTGACGTGTTTATTTAGGAGGCAAACAGTGTCTCAGCTCAGTGAAGGCAGTTGTTGGTTATTCAGTTACTAAGTCGTGTCTGACTCTTTGCGACCCCACAGACTGCAGCGTGCCAGTCTGTCCTTCACTGTCTCCTGAAATTTGCTCAAACTAATGTCCATTGAGTTGGTAATGCCATCCAACTATGCCATCCAGCCATCTCATCCTCTGTCACCCCCTTCTCCTCCTGCTCTCGATCTTTCCCAACATCCAGGGTCCTTTGGATCAGGTGGCCAAAGTATTGGAGCTTTAGCATCAGTTCTTCCAATGAATATTCAGGGTTGATTTCCTTTAGGATTGACTGGTTTGATCTCCTTGCTGTCCGAGGGACTCCCAAGAGTCTTCTTCAGCACCACAGTTTGAGAGCATCAGTTCTTCGGCACTCAGCCTTCTTTATGGTCCAACATGACTACTGGAAAAATCATAGCTTTGACTATGTGGGCTTTTGTTGGCAAATTGGCTTTTTAATACGCTGTCTAGGTTGTCATAGCTTTTCTTCCAGGGAGCAAATGTCATAAATGAAGGAAGGGACCTTGTCTATCCAATTCCTCACTCTCTCAGTACATGTTCAAAAAGTATCGGTTGAAGGATTTTCCTTAAGGGTTCAGTGGCTAAGACTTCATGCTTCCAATGCAGGGCACCCAGGTTCAACCCCTGGTCAGGGCACTAGATCCCACATCCCGCAACTAAGATTTCTCATGCCACAGATAAAGATCCCACATGCTGCAGCAAAGATCAGATATCCCAAGTGCTGCACCTAGGGCCTGGCACAGCCAAATCAACAAGTAAATACTTGTTAATAAAAGAACAGCTGGTGATCAAATAGGTCAGCGCACACTGAACACTTAGCATCTTGCCAGCAGGTCCCAATGTGGTGCTGTTGTCCCCGACAGCAAGGTGGCCTAGCTGTCCATGGAGCTACCTGCCCCACACTGCCTCCCCGCCCCACCCAGAGATTCAGGTCCCTGTCCCCGAAAGCAGCAAGTATGTTACCTTACAAAGGTAAAAGGAACTTTACAGATGTGATTATGTCAAGGGTCTGGAGATGGGAGATGATCTTGGGTTATCGGGTGGATGGAATCACGAGAGTCCTCACAAGAGGGACAGAGGAGATCAGAGAGAAGAGCACCCCTGTGGCTGGCATGGAAGGTAGAGGAAGGAGCCAGGAGCCGAGGCCTCTGGAAGCTGGAAACTGGTTCTCCCTGGAAGGAGTACAGCCCCACAGACCCATCTCAGACTTCTGACCTCCAAAAGTAGAAGAGAATAAATGTGTGTTGTTTTAACCCATTAGGTTTGTGATAGTTTGTAACAGCAGACACAGGAGAGGGATCTATGTGCTAGTCATGTCTTGGACGTGATGCCTGGCCCAGGGCCTTGTGAGAGCTGGGGAGAGGATGGGCACCCAGAGACTGCCCCACTTGAGGGAGTCAGAGGAGCTCGAGGAGGAGGGAGTCTGGACCTGTGTGCCTGTCGGTGTCAGGCCCTGATCCCTAATATGGTCTGATTTCACATTTAAATTTTCAGGACACCCCATGAACAGTGGGTGGGGTACCCCCGTTTAATCGATGGGTTCACAGAGGTGAAGTTATCTACCTGAGTTCCATAAAGAAGTGGCAGGATCACAAGTGGAAAATGAATCGTCTGACTCTGAAAACCATGCTCTTTCCACCATCCTGTCCAGTCCCCCTCCCCTCCTTCTGAGTGGTGAGGCCCAAATTTGGAGAATGCCATGGAGATGGGTTGTAATTCCCAAGGTGGTTCTCTTGGCAAATAATCCACCTGCAATGCAGGAGACTGCCTGCAGCACAGGAGACCCGGGTTTGGTCCCTGGGTCAGGAAAATCCCCTGGAGAAGGAAATGGCAATCCACTCCACTATTCTTGTCTGGAAAACCCCATGGACAGAGGAGCCTGGTGGGCTCTGATCCATGGGGTCACAAGAGTTGGACACGACTTTGCAACTAAGCCACAACCACATATGGAGATGGGAGCCTGGATCCCCTGTGCCCGGGCAGGCCCAGGCTTCCCCCAGCTGGGAGTCCAGGTTATCAGAGCCATGGTCACCAAGTGAAGTGTCCCTGGCTGTCCCCTGCAGCCAGGATGGGTCCCCCCGTCTCATCAAGGCTCCCGTACTTGTCTCCCGCAGCGTGAACGAGCTGTACGTCGATGACCCGGACAAGGACAGCGGGGGCAAGATTGACGTCAGCCTGAACATCAGTCTCCCCAATTTGCACTGCGAATGTGAGTATTCCCAGGACCCTTCTGCTTCTCAAGACACCACCTGTAGACAGTGCCGTGTGTGCAGAAGTGGTGAGATAAGTCAGGACATTAGGTGGATGGCAAGCTGCGAATAAGGAGCAGCAGGAATCTCTCCCTGCCTACTTTTCGTGGGGAGGATGTCGTGCACGGGGGAATTAAAAAACTATATCTAAGAAACTGCCAACACTTTACCTCTAGAGAGTAGCCAGGTTGAGGTAGGGGTAAGGTGTTTCTGAGGTCAAGTTCCCAAGAAGCAAAGCCTAGATGTTTCGTAAGTGATTGAGTGAGAGAGGGCTCCCAGGAGGAGCCTGTAAGGGCATGAGGGAGGCGAGACGACAGGCAGAGGTGTGTGTTCAGCGGACGTCTGATGGCAGCCTGGTCCCACGGGGAGCTGTGGTGTGTGAATGACGTCGTGGTTTGTCCCTCCTGGCAGCAAGGGGGCTGGCCTGTTGTTATCCATGGTCTTGGCTGATGGCTACAGAGTAGTGTGCGGGGAGGGCCGGAGGCCACGTAACCTCCCAGGCAATCCCAGGCATGGAGACCTCCAGCTACCCAGGAGGAGTCACCTGGAACAGGGTGAGCGCAGAGTTATTAGCCATGGGAAAATCCCCTTTTACTGTGCACTCCTTTATGTGTCTGTGGTGGGTGGGGGGCACTTTTCTGGCTTTTGTTTGTTTCTTTAGTATACGTGCTGCCAAAGTGAGCACTTTATAAAAAAATTTGTTTCAAAACCAAGAGAATGAATTACCTGTATAAAACAAAGCTCTTTGGGATTCTGGTTTAGGAATCAGATTCTAGCTCCTTTGCTTACTGAAACCGTGTGGCCCTGGCTAAGATGACCCCTCCCGGCCTCATTTCGTCAACTGTAAAACAGGCAGAGTGCTATCTCTTTTAAAAAATCCATATTATGTATTTATGGCTGTGCTGGATCTTCACTGCAGCGCTCGGGCTCCGTCTGCTTGTGGCCAGCGGGGCTTCTTTCTAGCTGCGGTGCACAGGCTTCTTACTGCAGTGGCTTCTCCCGTTTTAGAGCACAGGCTCTAGGCGCACAGGCTCAGGAGTTGAGGCGCCCAGGCTCTGAAGCTCAGGCTCAGTAGTTGAGGCGCCCGGGCTCTGAAGCTCAGGCTCAGGAGTTGAGGCGCACGGGCTCTGAAGCTCAGGCTCATGAGTTGAGGCGCCCGGGCTTTAACTGTCCCTCGGCGCGTGGGATCCTCCCAGACCAGGGGCTGAACCCGCGTCCCCTGCGTTGGCAGGCAGATTCTTTACCACTCGCCCTCAGGGAAGCCCAGCGTGGTGCTGTCTCCGGCTTGTTGTTGGAGGCTCTGAGGAACTGGTTCCTAGATCTGTTCATGAGCAGGCTGGGTTCCCAGCTGCCCCTCTGCCCAGCCTGGCGCTGACCCTGTGCAGACCCTCCTTCTCCTCCCACTCCCTCCCTTCCTCCTGAAGGGCAGACCGTTGGGTGGGTCTGAGATAGGGAGAGATTCAACCCTGTTATTGCTTTTGGTGAGAATTACATCACAGTGTTGAATCCACAGTGGGCCCCGAGCCAGGGAACCTGTTGAAATGGGTTGGTTTTATTTTTATTTTTTCTCTTTCTCTTAGAAAAATACTTGGTCTGGCAGCTTCTCATTCGGGAGTTGGCCATGTCTCTGGAACAAGGAAATTCTTAGGCCGAGGACTGGGACCAGCAGGGCAGGGCTGGGAGGAGAGGTGGTTCTAGGCTGGGTTCCAGCCCAGGAGGGGCTGAGTGACCTCAAGCTGCTGGTTGAGCTGACCCACGGGGCCCTCCCCACCCCGCCAGAGCCCCACACTCAGACTTTCCTTTAAGGAACGTCAGATTTGTGTTATAGAAAAAAAAATGCACGCTCATCATTGTACCTTTGGAAAATCTGGAGCAGCAGAGAGAGAAGAAATCGCCCATAATTCCACTCCCGATGACAACATCAGTTGACATTTGACGCCGCTCCATCCTGCTGGCCTTCCGTCCCTGAGCTTCTAAACATGGCTGAGATCATGCTGCCTGTGCAATCTCATATCCTGCTTTCAGAAATAATATTTTTCTGTTACACAACTAATAACAGGGATACTTTTTTTAAAAAAGGTAATGAGTTCAAAATACAGAAGTAACATTAAAAAAAAGTAAAAGAAGTAAGTTCATCCCACAAGCCAGCCACCTGGAGGAATCCTCTGTCAGCAGCTGGGACCCCTCCTCCCACCCCTGTGTGTCTGTCTGTCTGTCTGCAGACATAGGTCATGTTTGGTGGTGGTTTTTTTTTTTTTTAACATAATTGGGACCAGACTACAGGGGACCTTTCTGAGATTTCTTGTTTTTTCCGTTTGTATCTTGGGGCTCTTCTTATATTACTCATGATATTGGTAAAATAATAAGCACAGCTGCTGTTGATTCAGCCCTTACTCGGGGCCAGGCCGTGTCCCTAATCCCTTGGTTGTGTGAGTGCACTAAGATGAGGTGTTCTCGCAGAGAGGCCAGAGTCTGGATCCAGACTCTGTGGGTTTCTAAGTGCCATTGTTTGTTAGCTGTGAGATCTCAGGCGAGTTACTTAACCTCTCTGTGCCTCAGTGTCCCCCAGTGTAGGGTGGGTCTGATGATAATATCTTCCCCACAGGGGTGTTCAGAGGGTGTCTTTTCATGGAAAAGGCACTTGGAAGAGGGTCTAGCCCATAGTCAGTTCTGTTTTAACTAGGATAGAGCAAGCAACGGAAGCACAGAGAGGTTAGCTAACTTGCTCAAGGTGCCGTGGCCAGTAGGGGCAGAGCCAGGAACCCCAGACAGGACAGGACACCCCCAGAGCTCAGGCTGCCTCTCCCCACATATGGATTGAGCTTTTCCCTCGCACCCTCTGCACAGTGTCCTAGAGGGGGCTGTGCCATTGACCAGTCCCCCGTTGGTGGGCAGTTGGGTTGCTTCCGATCGTCATGATTTCCAACCAGGTTGGCCGGAGCCTTGCAACACGTCTCAATGCCTGTGTGTCTGGGGAATGAGCTCCCTGGGGGTGGAACTGCTGAATCAAACGGAGACCTGCTTGTGTTTCCTTTAATCTGAACATTACGACATCAGCATTTCCCACATACTACAGACCCGGGAGCATCATTTTTAATAGTGCGTCGCACTCCCTTCTATGGATGAGCCCTCTTGTCCTTCCGTCCCCCACTGAGGAATGCAGGGTTCTTCCCATTTTTCCTTTTTATAGTCGTCAGCTCACTGAAAATTGCTTCCAGCAGCTCTTTCTCTGTATCACAACCTGCTTTCTTAGCTTTCCTCTCAAGGCGATCTCTGCATCTCCATAGTTTACACGGATCCTGCGCTTGCTACTTAGACCATCTCAGGGAATACAGTTGGCCTGAGCCTGCCCATTTTGCACATTGGGAAGCTGAGTCATAGTAGGTGATGGGGAGTCACATTGGAGCCAGGACCAGGACTCCAGGCCCCAGATCTCCCCTTTAACCTGGAAACTCAGAAAAGTGCCCATTCTCCTAGAGGGCAGGAACAGGCACTGGGTAAAGGAAGGTGTGAGTCGTGAATGAATGACTGCCTGACCCTGAATGATGCCCAGGGAACGCAGAGACTGTCTGAGACTTAGTAAGTGCTGACGTCCATTAGGTACTTGCCACCTACTGAGCACTAGGCCCCATTGTAAGCATTTTTAACACATACTAATTATCTGATCCTTGTGATTCTCCAAGGAAGCCTTAATTATTATCCCTTCCTCCCCCACTCCCCATTCACAGGGAAGGAAACCAAGACATGAGAGGTGAAGTGCCTTAGCCAAGGTTGCAAGCTGGGAAAAGGCCAGACCAGGATTAAGACACCTTCTAAGCCTGGCCCTCCGCCGCCCCCCTGCAGCCTCGAAGCTAGCAGAGTCCTCACCCCTGCACCCCCTGACTCTCTCGCTTGCGGTGGTCGTGGCGGGGGACAGGAACGCTGTGTGCCGCCTCTCTCTGGCTCCAGCCATCCCTGTCTCCTCCTCTCTGTGGCTCTAGACTGTGAGCTCCTGGATGGCTGGGGGCCCTGCCTGGCCATCTAGTGGATGCATGAGGGGTCCCTGTTTCTCTGGGTGTTCATGACTCTTTTCTCCTTGCCCCCTGCAGTGGTCGGGCTTGACATCCAGGATGAGATGGGCAGGCATGAAGTGGGGCACATCGACAACTCGATGAAGATCCCGCTGAACAACGGGGTGGGTTGCCGCTTCGAGGGGCAGTTCAGCATCAACAAGGTAGGAGACCCTGCCTGGTCCCCTCTCGCCTGTTCCCCATCCCACCATCCCCTTCCTCCCTGGAAACTGGATGGTGGAGCTGTGCACCCACTCGCCCTCCCTCCCCAGGCCCCTGGCAAGCTCAGGACCAGCATCAAGGTACCTGGCAGTTCTTGCTGAGAATCTTGAGTGGGGGTTTCAGGCTCCCTGAGGTTTGGAACCCCACCTGGCTGGTTGAGGAAGGAGATACTCTTCTCCCCAGCGTGGAAGGAGTGGGTGGTGAGAAGACGGTGGGATTGGCAGCCCTGAACCTGAGTGTGCCTCCTTGTCCTACCCTCTCTTGGCCAAGCAAAGGTCTCCAGGTCACTCGAGCCATCTTAACCTCAGTTTTTAAATCTTTGGGCTGAGGGTGTGATGATAATCATATGACCCCATTCACTCCACAAAGTCTTTGTGATGATTAAATGAGCTGTTACACATTCATTCATTCAAAACACTTTCATGGAGCACCTGCTGTGTTCCGGGGTGGGCTGTCGGCTCTGGGCAGTGCCTGGACTAGGTGGGCAGTGTTCCTGCACTGGTGGGGCTTCCGTTCTAGTGGAGGAGGGCAGACAGTGTGCAAACTAAAAAGCATTTCAGTGGGTGGTAAGTGCTGTGATGAGGGGTAAAGCAGGGGAGGCATGAGAGTGGATGGGTTTGAAAATACCTAGTCAGCTCCAAAGGGTCATTCAGGTATCGATGTTGTTCTGTCACTAAAACCGGGAGCTTCAGGTCCTAAGTTAAAGTTGTCAGCACGGTGCATTTGGGAAAGCCGGGGAACCCTGGAGGCGGCCAGCATTCTCCTGGGCTTTTTGTGTGTTATTGCAGTGGAGCAACAGCTGTGAGGTGGCAGCTTTTTACACACGAGGAAACAGACCCAGAGAGGTTAACTGTCTCAGCCAAGGTTGCACAGCTGTCTCCATGTCCCCCAGCTCTCCTTCCCAGTCCCAGACAGACTGAGCCACTGGCTTTTTTTTCCATGGTGCTGTGTCTTCATAGTGGCACACGGACTTCTCTAGTTGTGTAGGCTCTCTAGTTGCACGGGCCTGCAGAGGCTCCAGAGTGCAGTGGCTCAGCAGTTACACTGCATTGGCTTAGTTGCCCCGAAGCACGTGGGATCTCAGTTTCCCGACCAGGGATCAAAGCCAAGTCCCCGGCCTTGGAAAGTGGGTTCTTAACCACTGGACCACCAGGGAAGTTGTTGAGCCCCTGGTTTCTGCCTGCCCTCCTGCAGCCTCTGCTCAGATGCCCTTCTTCCTGCCATCTCAATTAGAGGTTGCAAACTCACTGACCACACCCAGCCCCAAAACAAGTTACATTTGCCCTGTAACAGCGTTCGGATCCATCAGAGCCAATATCAAAGACTGGGCGTCCAGATCTCTGGCTTTTATTTTTTTAATAAAGTTTTTATTATTAAAAAATTTCAAATATAGAAAAGGAGAAGGAAACTATAACCCCCATACACACATTCCCATCACCCTGCTTTGAGAACTGTCAACATCTGGACAATCTTGTTTTGTCCATGCCTCCTCCACTCTCCAACTCACTCACTCTAGATTATTTAATATAGACATTCATTATATCATTATATCTGTAAATAATTCAGTATTTATATAAATACTTCAGTGTGACTAAAACCAAGTATTCTTTTTAGCATAGTCCCAATGCCATCATTACGCCTAAAAAATAATCTCTTATTATCATCAAACATCCACTTGGTGTCCAAATTCCTCCAATTTTCTAAAAAAATGTATTTTTCTGTTATATGTTCAAAACAATAATGACAAGGTTCACATACTGCCTTGTGTTTGGTTTGGTTAATGTTTCTTAAATCTTTCTAATCTATACTCTGTATATATGTATGTCTTTACATTTACCTTTTTTCCAGCTTTATTGAGGTATAATTAACAAAGTTAAATTGTATATATTTAAGTGTACGGCATGATGTTTTCATTTAGTCCAGTTTTTTTTTAAACATGGCTGCTCATTAGAAATGCTTCTGGAGCTTTGGAGAAGAATAGCAATACCTGGGCATTTGTGTTTTTAAAAAAACGTCAAAGTAATCCTGTTATGCATCTGGATTTTAAAAAGTAGACCCAGATTTTTCTATTAAATGGTAGTTTTAATCATAAAGAATTCTCTTATTTTCTGTTGACCAATCATGATACAAATGGTATTAAGTGAATGATAGTTACATAATCACAATAGTAAAAGATGTTTATCGGTTTTCACAATCAATACCAAGACAAAAAACAAAAGATAATTATGATTGCAAGACATAATGGGATCATGATTAACCTAACAATATAAAATCATTACGTACAGCTGGGAGGTTAAGTAGAGTGAAGTGGCAAGTGGCGGTGCATACATGAACACGTTCTCATCCACTCAGCCAGTCTGCGATTTTGGTTGGTACACTAAATCCATTTACAGTTAAGATAATTATCGACACGTATGATTCTATTATCATTTTCTTAATTGTTTTGGGTTTATTTTGGGAAGGTCTTTTTCTTCTCTTGTGTTTCCTGCCTAGAGGAGTTCCTTTAGTATTTGTTGTAAAGCTATTTTTTGGGTGCTGAATTCTCTTAACTTTTGCTTGTCTGAAAAGTTTTTGATTTCTCATCAAATCTGAGCAAGAGTCTTGTTGGGTAGAGTATTCGTGGTTGTAGGTTCTTCCCTTTCTTCACTTTAAATACACCATGCTCTTCCCTTCTGGCTTGTTCGGTTTCTGTTGAGAAATCAACTGATAACCTGATGGGAGTTCCCTTGTATGTTATTTGTCGTTTTTCACTTGTTGCTTTTAATATTTTGTCTTTGTCTCTAGTTTTCATCATTTTTGATTACTGTGTGTCTCTGTGTGTTCCTCCTTCGGTGTATCCTGCCCAAAACTCTCTGCTTCCTGGACTTGGTTTGCTATTTGCTTTCCCATATTAGGGAAGTTTTCAGCTGTTATTTCTTCATATATTTTCTCAGGTCCTTTCTCTGTTTCTTCTCCTTCCAGGATTCCTATAACGCAAATGTTGGTGCATTTAACGTTGTTCCAGAGGTCTCCTTGGCTGTCCTCATTTTTTTTTTTCCATTCTTTTTTATATATTCTGTTCTGGGGCAGTGGTTTCCACCTTTCTGTTCTCCAGGTCACTTATCCGTTTTTGTGCCTCAGTTATTCTGCTATCGATTCCTTCCAGTATATTGTTAATCTCTGTTTGTTTGTTTGTTCTTTAGTTCTTCTAGGTCTTTGATAAACATTTCTTGCATCTTCTTAATCTTTGCCTCTATTCTTTTTTCAAGATCCTGGATTATCTTCACTATCATTATTCTGAATTCTTTTTCTGGAAGGTTGCATATCTTTACTTCATTTGGTTGTTTTTCTGGGGCTTTATTTTATCCCTTCATTTGGTACAAAACCCTTTGCTTTTTCATCCTGGTTTACTTTCTGTCATGTGGTTTTGTTTCTAGCCTCTGCGGGATTGTGGTTCTTGCTTCTTCTGTCTGCCCTCTGTTAGATGAGGCTAACAGGCTTGTATAAGCTTTTTGATGGGAGGAACTGGTGGTGAGAAAAACTAGGTCTTGTTCTGGTGGGCAGGGCCATGCTCAGTAAAACTTTAATTCAGTTGTCTGCTGATGGGTGGGTTGCTCTCCCTTCCTGGTGGTTGGCCTGAGGCACAGGCTCTATGGTAGGGTTAATGGCAACCTCCAAGAGGATCTACGCCAAGCGACCCCTTCCAGGACTGCTGCTGCCTGTGCCCTTGTCCCCTCGGCGAGCCATTGCCAACACACACCTCCACAGGAGACCCTCCAAAATTAGGGGGTGGGTCTGGTTCAGTCTCCTGTGAGGTCACTGCTCCTTTACCCCGAGTCTCGGTGCACAGAAGATTTTGTCTGCTCTCTAAGACTGGAGTCTGTTTTCCCCAGTCCTGTGGAAATCCTGTAATCAAATCCCACTGGCCTTCAGAGTTAAACTCCCTGGGGATTCCCAGTCCCTTTGCAGATTCCCAGATTGGGAACCCTGACATGAGACTCAGAACCTTCACAACAGTGTAAGAACCTCTTTGGTATTATTGTTCTCTAGATTCTGAGTCTCCTACCCATTTGATTTTATTGTGATTGTACCCCTCCTCCCATCTTGTTGCGGCTGCTTCTTTGTCTTTGGACATGGGGTACCTATTTTTGGTGGGGTCTAGCACCCTCCTGTCAATGGTTGTTCAGATTTCTGGCTTTTAAAAGTCGCACTGAGCCTGAGTCTCATTGGAAACAACCACCTGGAGCTAAAGCCCCGCTTAGTGTGCCCCCTAGTGTGCCCCCCTTCATGTGCCTCCCTTCATGTGCCCCCCCTTGGTGTGCCCTGCTTAGTGTGTGCCCCCTTAGCATGCCCCCTTAGCGTGCTCCCCTTAGCGTGCCCCCCTTCGTGTGCCCCCCTTCATGTGCCCTCCTTTGTGTGCCCTCCTTGGTGTGCCCCCTTGGCGTGCCCTCCTTCCTGCAGTCCCGGCTGGATGACTGGGAGGCTCAGCTCAGATGCTGGGGATAATTGGACCTGTCTCTCTCTCCATGTGGTCTCTCCATGTGGATTTCTTGCATCACAGCTCAGGTCTCTTTAAATGCTAAAGCACAGACTATCACTTCTGCCACATTTTGTGGGTTAATGGGAGTTAGCTGCCAGCCCAGGTTCTGCAGTGGAAATACGGAAGGACTGGGAGAAATACTCAAGGGTGTGCGTGCTGGGAGGTGTGGCTCAGGGCTCCCTTTGTTGATCAGCTACCACACAGGGTCTTGGCTGTGCCCTGTGACTTGGATCTATGGTGCGTGTGTCGGGGCCCATTTGAAGGTTTTAAGCAGGAAAGCAGTGTAGTTGATTTATGCTTTAGAATTGCACTATCCAGTACAGTAGCCTACAGCTCCATTTAAATTAACTATTTGTAAATTGAGTAAAATTCAGTCCCCTGGTCTCCCTTGCCACATTGCAAGCGCTCCATAGCCACATGTGGCTAGTGGCTACCATATTAGTGCAGATATGAAACATTTCCATCATCAGGGAATGTTCTCCTGGACAGCAGACCTTTAGAAAGGTCACCTGGGCATCTACACGGAGGTAGACAGGAGGGGGCCAAGAGCAGAGGTCACAGGCGATGCTTGTGGCAGTGGTATTGGAGAGAAGGGTCCAGACCAGGGAGGTGGCATCAACAAGACTTACTGATCAATTGGTTGTGGGTGGTGAGGGCGAGAATGGAATCAAAGAAACCTCCTGGGCTTTTGTCTCGACAGCCAGGCGATCCCGTTTTCTATGTATGGAAGCATGGAAAAGCATGGATTCTGTGGGAGTGGGGGCTGGGACTCAGTCCGTCAATTCTGGACACACGTCCTTTAGGATTCTCACAGGAGACGTTAAATTGGAAGTGGAGGGGGTGCTTCTGGAGCTCGTTGGAGAGCTCTGGGCTGGAGATATAAATGTGGGAGTCATCTGTAAACAGATGATGGCTGTTGTAGGTCTATGTCAGCGCCCCTCAAAGTGGGGTCCCCAAGTTACAACAGCATGGAGGGACCCAGATAGTTATCATACCAAGGGAGGCAAGTCAGAAAGAGAAAGACAGGTACTGTATGATGTCGCTTATATGCAGAATCTAAAATATGACCCAAACTTATCTAAAAACAGAAGCAGACTCACAGACAGAACAGACTTGTGCTTGCCAAGGGGGAGGGAGGGGTGGACTGGGAGTTTAGGGTTAGCAGTGAAAACTATTGCAGATAGAATGGATAAACAGCAAGGTCCTACTGGATAGCACAGGGAACTATATTCAGTATCCTGTGATTAAACCATAAGGGAAGAGGATATGAAAAAGAATGTATGTATGTATAATTGAGTCACTTTGCGATGCAGCAGAAATTAATACAACATTGTTAATCAACTGTATGTCAACAAATAAATAAAGTGGGTCCCCCAGCAAGAGCAGAGCAACCCAGAACCTGTCAGGAATGCAGATTCTCAGGCCCCACATCAGACCTACTGAATGTGTGTTGTAACAAGCCCTCCAGGGAGTCCTGATGCCACTCATGTTTGAGAATCGTTGGTCTAAGCTAGATCACCTAGGGAGAGGTGTAGAGTGTTCTAAACCTGGGGTCCACAGACGTCCCAGGAATGCAGATCAAATTTGAGGAGTCTGTGAACCTGGATGGAAGAAAAAAAATGACATGTTTACTTTTATAAGTGCTAAACTCCGACTCAGCACTCTCTTCTATGCTGAACGTAGGCAATAAGCCATAGTAGCAGTAGCAGCACCCATGACCTGGTCACCAATAGAAATTACTATGCATATATCACATTAAAATTGTCACAGATCATTTTGAGATGCTGTTTACACTCATCACAGTTTTGAAATTACAGTCATTAGTTGGCCTGCGACCAGGTCTTGTTGTTTGCTGCATTAATAAAGAGGCATGTGCAAATGTTTGATCTATTTTTGTTACTGTTTAAAATATTATTTCTTTACTCTATGATTCTATATGTTTTATGCATTTGAAACACTTGAAGCAATTAAAATGTATATGTTGGCAGACTGACGAAGGGTTCATGGCACCAAAAATATAAAGATGCAGTTTGAGGACCGACTTCTGGTGCCCACCAGCGTTTAGAAGTGGGCAGGAAAGGCAGAAGGAGCGGCCAGATAGGCAGGAGGAAACCAGGGCTGAGTGGGCCCTGAAGTCTGAAAGAGAACATCAGCAAAGAGGGGGG
>NW_011494873.1:1808473-1818845 GCF_000754665.1 Bison bison bison
CACTGACCCACGTGCTGCAGGGAGAGCCCCCCGTGAGAGAGAACAGGACCACTGACCCACGTGCTGCAGGGAGAGCCCCCCGTGAGAGAGAACAGGACCACTGACCACGTGCTGCAGGGAGAGCCCCCGCACGAGAGAGAACAGGACCACTGACCCACGTGCTGCAGGGAGAGCCCCTGCGTGAGAGAGAACAGGACCACTGACCACGTGCTGCAGGGAGAGCCCCCGCACGAGAGAGAACAGGACCACTGACCCACGTGCTGCAGGGAGAGCCCCCCGCGCGAGAGAGAACACGACCACTGCACAGTAGGGTTCTTGGGATGCTGGCTGCAGTGGAGGACAGGCCTCGGAGATGAGGGAAGGCCAGTGTGCGCACAGCGCAGGGAGGTGGGTGCATGAGTGGCGGGCCAGGCCTTTGTTCCGCCTCCAGCGCCCTCTCTCTGGCCCCCTCTCTGCCTGGAGAGCTGCCACTCCCTCACAGGTCTTGACACGGGTCCCTCGGGGCACCCTCCCTCCCCTTCCTCCACCATCATGGTCTGTATGTTGCTCCAGTCCTTTTCCCATTCTAACTCCTTTGGACCATTGCTTCCTCTTCCGCCCGCTCATTTGTTCACGCATCCTACTCTCCAGTGCCTGCTGTGTGCCTGGCTCCACGTTCGGCACTGGGATGTGGTGCCAAGAGAAGTGAGTGAGGCCCCTGCTCTTGGTGGCACTTACGGTCTGTTACGGGGTGACAGGTAAACCCTCAAGCCAGTGTATAATTTAATGAAGCAGCTGGGGAGAGAATGGAGTGAGTGTTACAGTGGAGGAGACCCACTGAGACAGAGAAGGCCTATCTGTGGGGTGGAAAGATGGTTGGAGATGAACGAACAGCCCACACACACCTCCTTCTTGTGGGGTCTCCCTGGCGAGGGGTGTGATCACGTGGGCTAAGCAGATATGGACACCCCGGATGGTGAGCAGGAGGCACCCGTGAGAGACAGGAGGACCACCTGGGAAACAGCCCAGCGCCACACCCTCCCTGGCATGGCAGCCATGCCAAGGCTACAGGCGGCTCCCCACAGCAGGCTCTGATGGGTCTCCTGCTGGGTCTGGCTGAACGAGAACTTGCTCTTTGGGGTCAGACAAAGAGCTTGAGAATCCTAGCAACGATGTTCACTGGTTAAAAGCCTAAGCAATTTTAACCTCTCTGAACCTCAATTTCCTCATCTGTAAGATGGGGATAGTGATACTGCCCTCACAACTTGTGAGATGTGAACAAATTAAAATCTGTAAAGTGCGTGTCGCAGTGGGGACAGGACAAGTCTCGGTACCCTTCCCCAGCTGGCCTTATCTCCTGTCAGTGGGGTATCTATGATCTCACCAGCTGGCACTTGCCAGCACTCCGGTGCAAGTGTGCTCACGAAGTGTGCAGGGATGATGTCCAAGAAGCGGGCTTTCTCTGGTCAAGGAGGGCTGGGATTCTAGAACAGGGTCACACCAGCCCTCACCTCCTGGTGGCCGCTTATTGGGTTCTCACCTGGCCCTTCCCCACTGCTGGCTTATTTAGTTCTTGCAGCAGGGCGTCGGAAACAGGCGCAGGGTATTACGTGACCTGCTAAAGGGCCAGGAGCCAGGATCTGGAGCCAGGCCACCCGACAGCCAGGGAGCTCCCTGCTGTGTCCCTGCACCCCTGCTCGCCATGGCTTCCAGCCGGCATCTCGGTCACAGCTCAGGCCAGCCTCCTGTGCAGGGTTAAGGGTTATTGCCTCCCTGGAGCATCCCATCAAGGGGTGCTTTGATAGGAAAGGCAGCTGCGATGACGGTGAGGTCTGCAGCCCCCCACCCCCCCTATCTCCCAGCAACAGGTTCACACTTGCCCTGTGACCCCCTTATCCATTCATCAGGAGGTCAGCCTGATCCCAGAGTGCGCGTGTTTTAAGCAGCCCCCAGCTGCGTGGACTCCTTGCTTAATCACCCAGTCCCCCAGGAGGAGGACAGGATGGCCAACCCAGCTCCGTCTATATGTTTTTGAATGCCCATCAGAGACACTGACGTCGGTTCCTAAGTCACAGCTCTAAAAGTGTCGTCTCTGCTTTCTTCAGCCCAGCGTGTGTTGGCATGAGTCAGCCACCTGTGATGGATTCCGTGCCGAGGGGGAGTGGGTCACTGAGTCACAGCCTCGCGGGGCAGCCGCGGGTGGCAGATGCGCGGAGCCAGCCTCCTTGACTCACTTGACTCTGGCCGCGTGAGGCCCAGGCTCCAAGCCCAGTTCCGAACCCTGCCCACGGCCTTGTCCACAGGGGACCCCGTGTCACTGCCTAGAAAAACTCAGAAGGATGCACACCGGATGCTGTCAGCTTCTTACTTCTGGGGGCAGCAGGCAGTGGGACTTTAGTTCTAATTTCATCACGTGACATTTTCCATAGTGAAAAATATATTTCCTGGTGGCTCAGACAGTAAAGAATCTGCCTGCGATGCAGGAGACCCAGGTTCGATCCCTGGGTTGGGGAGCTCCCCTGGAGAAGGAAATGCCTATGCACTCTAGTATTCTTGCCTGTAGAATTCCATGAACAGAGGAGCACGGCAGGCTACCATCCATAGAGTCTCAGAGAGTTGGACACGACTGAGCGACTTTCACTTTCACATGTAAATATTGTTCATTTAACTAACAATGAAGGTTAACTTACTTTTAGAATGCAGTAGGATCTCCACCCTGCACAAGTACATTTTTTCCCTCTTCCAGAAGGGTTGTTCTCTCTCTCGGCTCGAATGTGTTTGTGCCATGATGCCAACCCAGTAACACCTGCCGTCAGATTTGTATTCCTCATCTCATTTAACCCTCCCACAACCCTTTGTGGTTATTATTCCCATTTTCCTGATGGGGAAACCGAGGCACAGAGTGGTGGGTACTGACCTTGCCCAGGGGCCTCCAGCTAGGAAGTGAGGCCAGACCAGAACCTGTGTGTGGCCCTCGGCTGCTGCCCGACCATTGGGCCCCTGAAGTGGGCAGCGCTGTCCCGCCAGGGAGATCTTGCCAAGCTGTTGTTCCTGTCTCCCCCCCCAGCCAGGCCCAGCAGGTTGCCCCCTCCTCCGAGCAGCCCAGGGCACACTTGACTGTGACTCACTGAGGCCAGGCTGTTGGCCTGGTACCTCTCCCATCAGTCCAAAGCTCAGGTCCCAGTGAAGACAGGAATATTGCTGCAGGAAGCCCACAGCTTTATGCTGGAAACAGGCGTACTTATCAAATAAGCAGACTTTGATGGACTGGTGGGCTGGTGGATGCTAAGCCATAAGCCATATTCCTTCCTCCACTACAGCTTTTTAAGGTTTTCTTGAGCTGGAATGAACTAAAGCCTAAGTTTTTCAGTGTGGCGTTCGAGGCCTTTGCTAAGCAGTCCCCCACCCCACCCCACCCCTACCCTGTGTCTCTTTGTCTCTTGCCATAGCCACAGCCCCAGGTCTCTGCGGGTTCATTCATACCTGACTCTTCTTGTTCCTCACACGTGCCACCGACCCAGCAGCTTCTGACCTCCATACCTGTTCACGCCAGTCCCTCTGCCCAAATGCCCTTCTCCCTTGTTCCTGACTCATCTTCAGAGCCTTAGCACAGGGTCTTCTTTTCCCTGAGAACACCCCCAGATGAGTTGGGGGCCGTCCATCATCACTCCCACAGTCTTTGCTTCCCTCTGGACCAGTGTGGTCAGGCAGCTGCATTTTCTGTCCTGAGTCTGTGTCACAGCAGGCCAAGGGCTCATCCAGGGCCAGGCTCTCATCTGGGTCATCTCCCCAAGCCTGACACCTCCTGAAGGACTGGTACCTCCTGAAGGGCTTGCCTCCACATGGCATCAGCCCAGGGCTGCTGAGGTCAGTCGGCCCAGTTTTGACGTGTGACAATAGCAAGTTTCTTCACTGCTCTGAGCCTCGGTTTCCTTTTCTGTAAAACAGAAATTGTTCAGTCACTCAGTTGTGTCCGACTCTTTGTGACCCCAGGGACTGCAGCATGCCAGGCTTCCCTGTCCTTCACCATCTCCCAAAGTTTGCTCAAACTCATGTCCATTGAGTCGGCGATACCATCCAACCATTTCATCCTCTGTTGTCCCCTTCTCCTCCTGCCCTCAATGTCTCCCTGCATCAGGGTTTTTTCTAATGAGTTGGTTCATTGCATCAGGTGGCCAAAGTATTGGAGCTTCAGCTTCAGCATCAGTCCTTCCAGTGAATATTCAGGAGTTACCGGGTGCCAAAGCCAAAAGTGCGATTTTAAGGATTAATGTCATTTATTCATTCTTTCATTCATTCAGTACATATTTATTAAGCACCTGCTCTGGGTCAGGGTCTGGGGAATACAGCATCAAGTCAGGCACAGACCCTACCAGTGGAGGGTTTCTGTTCTCGTGGGGGGACACAGATGAGAACAAGTTAGGGCAAGGTGGCACGTGATGCTGAGTGCTTTAGCAGCATCAGGGGCTTGGGGGATGGTGGAGGGGGGTTCCCGGAGCAGAGGCCAGAGGGCGAGCCATGTGGAAGAGGGTTCCAGCAGGGGGCGCAGCACAAAGGCCCAAGATGGTACCACACTGTTCCCGGGGCAGCAGGGAGGCCGGCGTGGCCAGAGGGAGGAAGCAGAGCAGGACGCGAGGATGTGGCTTCACCTCGAGAACAGAAGCCTTGGAGGGTCCTGAGCAGAGGCTTGCCGGGACCAAACCCAGGTTCAAAAGGTCCCCACTGGGCACCTTTGGGGAAGGGCCCGGGGGAGTAAAGGGTGGCAGCTGGGAACCCAGCAGGGACGCTGCCGCCACATCCAGTCCAGGAAGGTGGTGGAGGCTGGAGGGGTCAGATGCTGGGCATCTCGGGGGTGGAGCTGGCAGCATTTCCTGATGGGTGGGACGTCTGTTTGAGAGGAAGACAGGGCCAGGACGACACCACGGGCAGTGGTCTGAGCAGCGGTGGGGAGGGAGGCCCCAGGAGGCTCCGTGGCGGCCTCTCTGGTACCGCTCGCTTGAGCAGATGGTCATCCTGCAGTACCGCTCACAGGCTGTGCTCTGCAGGGTCTCAGCACCAGAGGGGAAAGGGGGCCCTGTGGTCTCGGCTTCAATGGCCCCAGTCTGCGGTGATGCGGTAGACGGGCTAGTGATGGTGTTTGGGGTGTGAGGACGCTTCCTGAGTCTGCACGGCTACCCGCCATGCAGGGAACAGCCAGGGATTGATGATGGGCGGCTGCCTCTCTGAGCCTCGGTCCTTCACCAGGCGCCCAGCTGGGCCCTTCACATGCCTCCTCCACCCACAGCCTGGCAGCCCCCTCCAGTGGGTACTGTTAACACCCTCTTTCCACAGACGAGGAGTCTGAGGCTAAGAGAGAGCCATGTCCCATGGCTGGGGAATGGCCAAGCTCAGCCCAGGTGAGGCCTGGCACCCCGCCCGCTGGGGCTGCCCCTGAGCTCTCCATCTCTCCCCCAGGTCCCAGGCAACTTCCACGTGTCCACACACAGTGCCACAGCCCAGCCGCAGAACCCGGACATGACCCACGTCATCCACAAGCTCTCCTTTGGGGACACGCTGCAGGTGAGCGGGCCACAGCTGGTGTGGGTGCAGGAGGGCATCACTGCCTCTTCCGTCCTGCTCGGGCACTGAGAGAGGCCCTCCAGAGGGATCACGCCCCTCAGGCCTCTGCTCCACCAAATGCCTCCCACCTTCCTTCTGAGCGTGGCTGCCCTGTCCCCCACACTGCTCTCAGAGCCTCAGCTTAAGACTGGGGCCTGGGGAGGGGACCGACTTTCACGAGCAAGTCCTCAGTGCGGGCGCTCTCTCTGCGCCAGGCTGGCCTCGGGAGGGAGCAGGGGGCACCGCATTTGACAGCGGGAGCCGGGCCCGGAGGAGGCACTTGTCCGGGTCCCCCCAGCGGGTGTCGGCCTCGAGTCCGGGGCCCTGTCCGCCGTGGTGTCGGTGCCCATGTCCATTCAGGAGGTGTGAAGGAAGTGTCCTGAGAGTCCTTGTGGTTTTGATGGGAAGGGCCACATCCGGCCGGCCCAGCCTGACAGTTTCCTCCCCGGGATGGCGGACGCTGACTGCCTGGTCTCTGTTGGCCACAGGCAGCTCTGCTGCCGGCTCTCCTCCGCCCCCGGCACCGCAGTGCTGACGGGGAGGGCTGCTCTGCCCTGTGGGGCAAGGGGGCATCGAGGCTCAGAACTGGACGTAACTGCTCCAGCCGCAGTGCTGATCTAGCTACCCTGGCTCCTTCCCCCAAGTCTGGCTTGATGGGAATCCCGTTTTGTGGGTGAGGTCGCTGCATTGGTCCCCTCCAGGCACGGTGATGTGTGCACGGGGCCCAGGTCAGCACACGAGCGCATGCACGCACACCATTCATGCCCATGTGCACACACGTCTGCTCACATGAGCAGACATACTCATCAGACACACACTGAAAGGTGTGCCCTGACATACATGTGCTCGTACGTACACCCTGAGCGCACACACTGAACACACACCACATAGGCACACACTTGGGTCTTACACAACACACACACTGGGGTGTACAAGCGTTCTTGTAGGCAACCCCCAAACCAGAGCAGTCATCCCTGGACACACACATATACTCACCATTCAGAGGTACACACACACACATACACACACCACCCAGAGATATACACACACCACCCAGCGATACACACACCCCCTACCAGAGATACACACACACATATACACCACCCAGAGATACACACACCCACACCCCTGGACTGGAACGTCTTACACACGGATCCACAAGCACACGCATGCCCCCACTGCCTGCCTCACACGTTCGTGCCACACATGCTGAGGCTTACTGAATCTTGTGTGTGCTGAGCACCTTCCTTCATAAGCATGGTCCTCTTTTACCTTCTCAGCAGCCCCAGAGACACTAGATGTTGTCCCAGAGAGGGCACAGCCTGGTGCAGAGCCCAGCTCTCCCCGGGGGCCACACCGCGGGCCGCCTCCCATGCACTGTCTCACTTCTTCCCCTCCACGTTGCCCCTGCTTCTGTCTTGACACCTTTGCCCCGCCACGTGATTGAGCACTGCCTTCTCAGGCTCTTTGGAAGCCCCAGAGGTTTTCCTCTTGGAGGTGAGGCTTTGGAACAGTGCGGGCGAGGTCTCTCTGGGCCAGACTCGCTGTCCACACACTCTGCAAAGCACAGCCTGTCCTAGGACTGTGGACCCTGCCTGAAGGTGAATTCACACAGGCTTCACACCCACAGCCTCCCATCTTTCTGTTCGAGGGACTGCTCTGCGATGGTTCCCCCGCCTGCCTTTCAGGGTTCAGATCCTGGCTTCACCACTTACAAGTTGTGTGACCATGGACAAATTATTTATTCTTGCTAAGCCTCAGTGATCTCATCTGTAAAATGGGAACAGTAATGGTACCTTCCTCATAGAATTGTAGTGAAGATAAAATAAATTCATGCAGGTGAAGCTCTTGAACAGCTGCCTGGCTCAGAGTGAAATGAGCAGTGGCCTCATTCTGCACCAGGCCCTGCAGGGTGAGATGCCGCCGGCACGCAGGGACTTCCACAGCCGTGGGGGAGATAGACGTGGGGTGCTCACCATCCAGCGGGACAGGAGCTGACCAACTGCAGGCAGGCAGAGGGCCCGGGTCCCTCCATCTGTGGGCGCTAGGCAGCATCCCAGCTGCCTGTGCGACCCACCAGGTCAGCAGACCCTTGGCACGGCAGGGGAGCTGGGCACTGTGAGCCCTGGTGTGCACAGGGAGACTGAGATCGGAGTCATGGCCCAGGGTCACACAGCTCCCTGGAGGCGCCCCCAGAGTCCAAACCCCATCTTGGCAACAGACCACACTCCCTCGTGGGCGCTGTTGACCCCTCAGCCTGCACCGCAGCCTGCACTTTCTCAGTGGGGACCAGTGTTCAGATGAAGCCCAGTTGAACCATCACAAAAACCCCCTCAAGGATGCCGGGTGGCATTTATTTTTCCTGAAGAGGAAACAGGGTCAGAGAGGTTCAGTAACCTGCCCAGGGGTGCACAGCTTGAAAACTAGGTGTGTCTGGCCCCAGGCCTTCCTTGACTGTGCCTCAGAGAGTTATGGATTCATCAGACCCCCTCAAAATCTCTGCTCTGCTCCAAGCTTTGCCTGAGGCCCTGGGGTAACAGCAGTGGATTCTTGCCCTCAAGTGAAGAAGAGACTAAGTGTAAATAAATGCAATTACAAGAGAGAAGAGGGGCATAGGATTCTGGGCAGTGATATGGAGATGAGGGCAGGGTACTCCCCAGCTTGGAAAGTCGGGGTGGGCTTCCCTGAGGAGGTGACATCCAAGATGACATCTAAGCCAAGGATGAAGGGTGAGAAGGACTTGGCCAAGCTTAGGACAGGGAAGTCTCATGGGCAGGGGCATCTTGCACCCTGCTCTATGGCACGTCCAATCAGTCATTTTCATATAAAAGACCCTCAAGATCACTTTCAGAGCACCCGCTCTATGGCACGTCCAATCAGTCATTTTCATATAAAAGACCCTCAAGATCACTTTCAGAAAAAAAAAAAAAAAAAAAAGTGGACCAGCAAGAAGTATCCATGACATCAGAACGGTGTTCTGTGCGTGAGATGCCAGAGGCTCATCAGAGTCAGCGCAGAGGGCTCAAAGTGTCACCTGGCGTGGGGAGCGGGGAGCTGGGTTTCAGGTAGAGAGAAACCCACATTAGATTTAGGAAGGTGGGGTCTGACGCGGGCAGGGGGCTGTCATAGGAAGAGCACCCACCTGCCTTGTGGAAGGTGAGGCGAGGCTGCAGGTGGGGAGATGAGGAAAGGGCTGCAGCCAAGCCCAGGGGACAGGAGGAGAGCGGGGAGGGACGAGGAGGGGCAGGGCCGGTCTCGCATTGCCGTCTGCTGCTGCAGGACACAAGGGCAGTAATGGCCTTCTACTTGCTTCTTATGATGGAAACAGGATTTTTTTTTTTAATGTAAAATACTTAGCTGAGGATTTATCTACCTATTCATCATCCATCATCCATTCAACAAATATTTATTGAGGCCCTACTATGTGCTGGGTGTTCCACACATTGGTGAGGATGAGCCTGGTCTCTGCCTGTATGGAGTGTTGAATAGTCTAGAGAGGAGGACAGAAATTAATCAAATAATCATACAAACAAATGTCAGGTACGACCCCGACATGCGACGATGTGAGGGAACATTCTAGCACTCTGGCCTCCACAGCCACTGTCCTGAGGTTAGAAACCATGTCATTAGCTGGTCTCCGGGCACAAGGGACAAGCCTTCCCGTGGCCTTGTTGAGAGTGTGCAGCTCTGTTAAGTGCTTGATGGACGTCAGTGGCCTGAGGCTGGGATCAGAGGGCGGGTCACCCACTGTCCCTGAGTGGCCCTTACTGTAGGAGCCTATCCCCTCCGCCCTCTATGACCTCTTCCCTTCTCAGCCCTCATCCCATTCCTCTCTAGGGCCAAGCGAGCTCTGGTTCTCAATCTCCAGGCCTACGTGTCTGCATGCGCTGCCTGCCTGGTAACTTCCCACTTTCCTACAAATCCTGCTGACACTCCCCCCAGGAAGCCCTCCAGGAGGCCTACCCCGCCCACCCCCGTTAAGCATGCCCAGGAGGACAGAGTCCATGTACTGGGCACGCTTTGCCCTGCTTTCAGTTTTCCTGGAGGCTGACCTGGTTTCCCACTGGCCTCAGAGGAGAGTAGGAGGTGGCCTTCAGCCCCTGCCTGGGGGGACACAGCCAGGCCGGCCACCAGGAGGAGGCGTGTCTTCACAGCTCATGTGTGTTTCCCACCGCAGACAGGGTGGGCGCCTGCAGCCCTGGGCCCTCTCTGAGGGGGAGGTGGGGTCTCAGGAGGAGTGTGCTGACACCCACCTCTGCCCGTGCCTGAGTTTCCCATCTGCCTCCATGCTTGAGCCCTGGCTTGAGGTCAGACAGACCTGAGCTGGACTCAGCCACCTCTCAGCCGCAGGACACTGGACAGGGTTCAGTGCGTCTCCAAACCTTGGTTTGCTCCTGTAATGAGCCTGTGGTCCATCCTTAAAGGCATTAAATGAGACGACCCTCAGGACCCAGGCCTGAGTGTCTCGCAGCGAGGGCTCGGAAGCAAGCTTGTGCCTCCTCTGTGCCTTGTGCCCCAGGACTTTCTGAGACAGACCGTGCTGGGTGCTCCTTTTACACGCGGGCAAGGTCTCTAGACCAGCTGGCACCTGGCCTCTCCCCGTCCCCAGGCCCGAGCCTAGAGGTGCGGCATCCTCACTGTGCTTCTCCGCAGGTCCACAATGTCCACGGCGCTTTCAACGCTCTCGGGGGAGCAGACAGACTCACCTCCAACCGTACGTACTGCGCTCTCGCCCCGGGAACAGCTTTCTGCCCAAGCTCCCCAGGGCAGCGGGGAAGGAAGGGGGACGGGAGGG
>NW_011494873.1:1818945-1829920 GCF_000754665.1 Bison bison bison
GGACGGGAGGGAGCGTTGACCAAGCCCTCGGTGCGAGCCACGCCGCTCAGGCTTCATTCCCCCGGTTGGCCTGTGAGGACGCGGAATTACCCCATCTGACTGAGAAGGGAGGAGGGTGACTTGTCGGGGCTGACGGGGGAGGGCAGGGGAGGACCTGGCAGCCGAGACACACCGTCAGCGCTCTGTGAATACCTGGCCGCCATTGTTATTGTTGCCATTTCATAAGTTATTGTTGTCCCATAATTGTTGTCGGTTGAGATGATCGCCCGAGATCCCCCAGGGAGTGCTGACACAGCCAGAGTTAGTCCTGGCTCCAGGCGGCACCGTGGGAACGCGGCTTTGGGGCGCTCAGCCTGGCCTCCTGGGCAGCCGCCCACCCCACCCCTCCTCCCGCTCGAGCCCCTCCCGGAGCCCCCTCCCTCCCAGGTTCCCCGGCACCTTGGCACAGATTAAAGAGTGTGCCACGTCTTTGCACACCAACAGATGAGCACACACACACACACCTACACACGTGTGTGCACACCCATGGGGCCTTGCCCAGAACGGGCCTGGGAGGCCTATCTGTTTATGTGGGTCTACCCACTGGGTCCTGCGAGACAGATTACCGGGACTGTTCTCATCTCCTCCCCTGAGTGCAGCTTTTCACCCGTATGTCTTTAATTATTTCTTGAGGTACATTTATAGGCAGACCTCGGAGATACTGTGAGTTTGGTTCCCAGTTAACCCAGTGAACTGAAGATCGCAATAGAGCAGGTCACATGAATTTTTTGGTTTACCAGTGCATAGAAAAGTTACATTTAAAAAAAAAAAAGAAAAGTTACATTTACAGTACACTGCAGTCTGTCTGTTAAGTGTGCAGTGGCATCATGTCTTCAAAAATAATGTAAATACCTTAGTTTAAAAATATTGCCAACAAGTGTTATCACCTGATAACACAGGGTTGCCACAAACCTTCAGATTTATTAAAAAAAAAAAAAAAGCACTATCTTTGAAGCACAATAAAGCGGAGCAATAAAATGAGGTGTGCCTGTACTCACTGCCAAACCAAGCATGGAACTGGGATAATCCAAGCAAAAGAGAACTTCCCTCCATGACCCGCCCCAACAAATCAGGCTTCTCATTTCTCCGTGTCACTGGGCCTCCTTGTCCATGAGCAGAAGTCATTTTTCCCCAGCATAGAGCACAGTTTACTTTCTGATGTTTGGGCCTGGCATTGTAACCACAGTTAGTTTGCAGGTTTCCCACTGGTCATGGACACGGCCATCTAGCAGCTCCACCATGGTCTATCTTGGTGGACCGTCTTTTCATGGAAAACGTCTATTGTTTCTACCACAGTAATGCCTCTGATTTTTACGGGATTTGCTTTACGTCGGGATATTGCTTCCCGACTGGGTCCATGCCCACTCATGCCACCTCCAGCAGCGTGTCAGTATATACCTGTACTTTCTGGTTCTCATGCAGATGTCTGGTTATAATGGAGGGCGATGATTCTTCATATGGTGGGGTCGTCATTGTGGTTCTGCGTGGGGGCAGCCTGCAAGGGGCCTGTCCGCCCCCACTTGCAGTTAGCCTGGACCCCTCAGCCACCCGATACTGGAGGAAGATCAGGCTAGGAAGGGTATGTGAGCCGTGGAGGGTGTGGGCAGGAAGCCTTTCCTCCTCCTGGGCTGCTGATGAAAGCAAGGGAGGAACCGCCGGGGTCCGCCAGGCTCTCATTTCCTCATTTCCCAAGCCCGGTCCCCAGCCACCCACCACGTGTCACTCTGCTCCCACGTCCCCATGGGGGCTGCTTGTTATCGTTCGGGTCTCAGCTCGAATGCCACCGCCTCAGAGAGAGCCTCTCTGACCACCTGTGTACAGGAGCCACCACGCCTGGCAGCACACGGCTCTCTGTCCCGAGAACAGACCACTGTGTGGAAGATGCTGGAGAGGGACTCTGTTGATGATCTAGCAGTGATGATGATGGCATTGTGGTGGCTTTCTTTGAAAGTGTCTCTGTCTTTTAGAGTGGCTGATGTGAGTTTTAGTTTTAGAGGAACAGATGTGAGGTCTGGGATTTGCTTACAAATAAAATGGGGGAAGAGGATAGAGATGACGCAGAATTGGACATGTGCTGTTCATGGCTGAAGCTGGAAGACGGGCGGGTACCTGGAGGTTCCTCCTATGCTTCCTTGTGATTTATGGTTGGATTTTTACAAAGATGTTTAGGGGGAGGAGGGGGCCAACAGGGCACAGGGTGTGCCTGGATCAGGTTGGAGCTGGCAGTCCCGAGGAGGGTCCTCTGACCAGGAGCCCATGCGGGTGTGATCAGGTGCAGTGTCTCCAGTGGACATTTGGCAAATTATACCGAAGACATTAAAACTGGTCACTTCCATTGAGTCATCAGTTCTACTCAAAGGAGAGTAAGCTAAGGAAACGAGAGTATGCAAGGATTTAGGAAAATAATAGTCATTAGATCATTGTTTATAAGAGTGAAAATGAGCCACAACATTGGTGCCTGGCCCCAGGGGCCTGGTCGAGCACATCGTAGGTGGTCTTTCCCGGGAGATGCGTGCAGCCGTGACAGTGATGTGTCAGAACCTTATTGGTGTTCAGGCAGCATGAGGTCCTTGAGCTCCTTCTACGTGGCCGGTGCTGCTCGAGGGGATATGGCGATGGATAAAACCAAGGCGGTAGACCTTATGCTGTGTCCCAGACTTGTCACAATGTCAGTGGTGTTCAGTTCTCAGAAGAAGGTTCTGTATGATTTGATTTTATATTTACGTTTGCTGCTGCTGCTGCTAAGTCACTTCAGTCGTGTCCGACTCTGTGCGACCCCATAGATGGCAGCCCACCAGGCTTCCCCGTCCCTGGGATTCTCCAGGCAAGAACACTGGAGTGGGTTGCCATTTCCTTCTCCAGTGCATGAAAGTGAAAAGTGAAAGTGAAGTCGCTCTGTCGTGTCCGACTCATATTTAAACATAAATATATGTATAAACAGAAGTCTGGCAGTTTGTACGTGAGAGTACGAATATGATTTTCTGGGCAGGCTGGCTTTGTGGGTGATTTTAATTTTTTTTCTTTACAATCATCTGTGTTTTGTACAGACTGAACAGCTGTGATTTTCATGGGGCATTTTTACTCTCATCCCTTCAGATGTTTTTCAGGGGCAATGGGGATTTGGAGCACGGTGTTTCAGGTGTGGTGCTGGGGCTCCTGGTTTAAAATGCAAAGCCTGTGCCCCACCCCAGCCTCAGTGTGCAGAACCTTCAAGGGTGAGGCCCAGGTGTCTGCCTTTTAAATTCCGGGCGGCTCTAGTGCTCCAGACAATCTCAGTGCCAGCAGGATTGAGCAGAGGGATGTTGGGGTCTTCCTGGGCTTAGCCTAAGACTACAGAGCTTTTCCCAGAGTTTTAGAGGAGTCAGGTATCAAGACAGTTCAAGAAGCACTGCCGTTTCCTTACTAAGATGTCATATTGGCAGGAAGAGGCTGTGAACACCATCCACATCCTCTACCCATTTACAGAAGATGAGCCCGAGGACTCTGGACTGACTTAGCCAGGAGACCAGGATTAGAGCCCACAAACCTAAATCTCTGTATTTGTTTCAGCTGCATGGGCCCTGACCGGAGATTCTAGAAGGCAGCAGTAGAGGGATCTTTGAGCTTCTCCTCACATCCCAGAAGGCCCAAGGGAATGTCATTTTTCCCGGATGGTATTTAGCGGCTTTGGGCCAGCATTCTCTCAGCCTAGTGTTTGATTCCGGTTACATCATGCTTATCAGAAGCTGATTCATCTCTTCTCCCATTCATGGGTCTGACCAGTCAGCTTTCCATCATTCATTCATTCAGTAGGCATTTGCCAGTGTCCACTTCGTACCAGGCCCTGCGCAGGATTCTAGGGACACTGAGATGAGGAAGGCTCAGTCCCTGCCCTCCACGGCCTTGCTCAGCCAGCAGGGATGGCGTAAGAGTCTCCATGGAACAGGACACAGGGCCAGATGGAGGAAGAACTCATCTCTCATTAATTGAAAATGGGGAAAGAAATGAATCAGTAATCTATAAATGTGGTTCTTCTGGTTGGTGGCTTTTTCTTTTTTAAAATCTTGAACCCATTTTGTTTCAAAAGTAACAAGTATTCAAACCAGACAAGAACGTGCACGGTGAAGTGTGATTTTTATCAAATCCTGCCTCCCCTGCCCCAAGGGTAAAACTGCTCGTAGTTTCTTAGGTATCTTCTCAGGAAATTATTCTATGTATTCATGCATGTAGAGGAGTGAGTCCTCCTGTTCTTTTTGCTTAGCCATCCTCCCTTGGAGTCTTTTCACTTAACGGTAACCCCCCGGAGAGTGGCCTTTCCCAGCAACCCCCTCCTCAGCAGATGCCCTTTGGGGGACATTTGGACTGTTCTAGAATCTAGTCTCTGTGTCCAGTGCAGGAGTGCAGATCCTGACAGATGGAGCCTTGCAATCCCTGGTGCCCAAAGGGAGAACGAACGGGGGTTGTTTGGTGAAATCCTGCAGTCCCCTCTGACCCCTTCTCCTGCCCCCACCCCATCTCAGTACAGTTCCAAGCAGGTTTAGGATTGAAATGATGTGAAAAGACCTGCTGGCCGGGCATTGCCCTTCGCCCTGCCTCATGCTGCTCTTTCCCACAGCCCTCGCCTCCCACGACTACATCCTGAAGATCGTGCCCACGGTTTACGAAGACAAGAGCGGCAAGCAGCAGTACTCCTACCAGTACACCGTGGCCAACAAGGTAGCGCGGCAGCTGCGTGCACTTGCGCCCTCTGCTGGCCGAAAGCAGCGGTCCGGCGTGATTCCCTCTGATTCCTTTCAAGGGGCCTTTCCTGAAGGGGTCATTTGCCCTGGGTAAAGAAGGGAGGCAAGTCTCAGAGTCAAGGGGAGGAAATCTAACTGGGAGATAGGGTGTGATCTGGTTGAGAAAGGGTAGGCAGGTAGCCTTTCCCAAAGATCTAGGGTTTGCAAACATCACAGCCATGTATCTGAGTCTGGTCCTTCAGACATGGGACCCTGATTGGTTAGCACACAACAGATACTCTGGCTTGTGGGGCACAAGCTCTATATCCAAAATCGTGAGGCTCTTGAATTACACCAGATGGCTGTTGGTTAACTGGTATGTCCCAGGACCCCAACACTCAATGTCGTGGGGAAGTGGGCGGGCCTTGGTGAGAAGCAAAGATTAGTCAGAGCCCTCAGAACAGGGTGACTGACAGTGGTTTCAAGCCAAGACAGCCTTAGCTTCCCCGGAGGTGACCCTACCATGGGACATGCATGCTTGAAGCCCATTGGTTGAAGTATCCCCAAAAGACCCCTTTACACTAGGTCCCTCCCTCTTTTTTTTTTTTTTCTGTTCAAGGACCGCCCAAACCCCTCAAAGTGATATATTGTTTGGTGCTAATAATAGTAATAGTAAAAGTGAAAGTGAAAGTATTAGTCACTCAGTCCTCTCAGACTCTTTGAGACCCCATGGACTGTAACCCACCAGGCTTCTCTGTCCATGGGATTCTCCAGGCAAGAATACTGGAGCGGGTAGCCATTCCCTTCTCCAGAGGATCTTCCTGACCCAGGGATTGAACCTGGATCTCCCACAGTGCACGTGGAGTTTTTGCTGTCTGAGCCACCAGGGAAGCCCCAGGAGTAAGAGTAGTAGCTGTCATTTATGGGGAATCACCATGGGCTGGACATCATGCTCAGCTCTCTACTCCACCGTTTTTTTTCAGTCATCACAACAGGTCTGACGTTGGGCCTCTTATTGCCCCCATTTTGCAGATTTGGCCACTGAGGCACTGAGAGGTGGTCCTGGAGCTATAAAGTGGATGAATGGGGATTAGAACCAGCTTCTCCAGCTCCAGAACCTGGTCTCTCGACCACATCACCTACTCAGTCTGAACGGGGGGCCCTCTGAGTCTGCCAGGCTGGGAGCCTCTCTTTCCCAGGGGGCTTGGGGTCCCTCTGCTTGGCTCCACCTGCACTGATGTGCTGGGGTAACTCTCTGGGGCGGAGGCATCCTGTTTCTTGGCAGGCATCTCACTGGAACCCTCAAGTGCTGACAGCATCTAACAGATGGGGAAGGCGGATGCAATCTGAGCAGAAAGCGTGTGGGCTATGGAGCAAACTTCCGCTCAAACCCAGCTCAGCCGCTCACTCGGGCTGTGACCTGGGACAAATCACACAACTACCCCGTGCCTCAGTTTACTCATGTGTAAAATGGGGATGGTCCCCACCTCAAAAGATCACTGTCACATGAGGCAGTGCTTTTAAAACCACTGAGCCCACAAAAAAGGCTTTGGCAAGTGGTACCTACCGCTGCTCTGTTTTATTATTTTCCTCTGTCCCTCAGCTCTGGGCCATGACCCAGACAGTCACCCTGCCCCATCAGCTCTCCCAGGAGAAAGCTGATCTTGTTTTGCCCAAGGCTTCTTCCCCTGAGGCTTTGGCAAGGGCCCAGCGGCCAGGACTGTGTGTTCAGCTCTCTGCAACCTCAGCCCCATTCTGCCCTGTGAGCGAGAGGGGCTGCACCCACGGGGACTGGTGGCGGTCCAACAGAGAGGGCCGGTTTCAAGGTTGTCACTGAGAAGCTTGGCCCTTAGCGTTTAGGGTTGAGGCTTTAGTTTGGTTTCCAGTTGCTGTGGACGAACGAGTCCCCCCCGAGGTTTTCAGCATCCTGAAGTGGATGCACTGTTAATTCAGCCCCTTGGTATCTTTGGAGTCCCAGCCAGGGGCTTCTCCAGGAGTCTGGTGGTGGGGCTTTGCCCTTTGGCTTTCCAGTTCATTGTGTTCCTTCTTTGAAGAAGCCCCTTCCCCACATCTCTCTCACACACACAGTGCTCAGGAGGCCATGCGTGGCTTAGCCTGTCCCCTCCTCGCCAGGCCTTCCCACATCCCTGAGACACGGCCATTCACTGACGGGCCGCTCAGCACGCCATGTTCCTCAGTCATGGCACTTGCAGCGCTGCAGTGTGGCAGGAGTTTGTACATCTGCCTCCTTCTCCAGACTGTGGGCGCCTCTGGGGAGGGGGCAAGGTGTTCTCACCTGAGGTCCCCAGCACCCAGCGCGGGGCCAGCACACAGGAGGGATGCTTGGTGAACAGCCACTGGATAAGCCAGTAGATTCTGCATGGCCCAGGAGCTGCAGGGGGAAATAGACCTTTACTCAGACTGAGCCCACGTTGCAGTGGTCCTTCAACAGCTCTGCTCTCAGACGCCTCTATTTTGATTCTGGTGCTGCTTCCAAGGTCATGCCATCCATTTCTAAGCAGTCAAAGGGGTCCCAAATGCCCCCAGTGAGTGGTGGCCCTCCGGACGCTGATGGCAGAGCTTTGGAAGAAAGGGTGTGGGAGGAGGGGTCCACGAAGCCTGGCTTTGCATGGAGGAGTAGGCTGCTGGGGACCCTGTGCAGTTACCGCCCTGAGACACGGTTGGAGTCTGAGTCTCGCACCCCACCCTTTTCTCTCCTTCCGCCACAGGAGTACGTCGCCTACAGCCACACGGGCCGCATCATCCCCGCCATCTGGTTCCGCTACGACCTGAGCCCCATCACGGTCAAGTACACAGAGAGACGGCAGCCTCTGTACCGGTTCATCACCACGGTGAGTGGGCAGGCGCCGCCTCCGAGAAGCAGGACGCAGCCCGCAGGGCGGGGTGCTCAGCCTGTCCACACAAGAGTGTTTAGAAATGTCCTCAGAGGTGCATCAATATCAATGGCATTTCATCAAGAAAATCTTTTCCAGAGGGGAATGCCACTCATTCATTTCCATCCCTTAAGCAATTCCATCTTTAGCTGTTCCTGTTCCTGATTTTCTCCATTGTTTTTCACTGTGGTGGGAATTATTCCTTAGCAGAGCTTATCCTTTCTGTGTAAGTTTTACAGTGAGGATTTCACTCATTCTTTTCAATGCTAGCTGCTGATAATGTCAGATTTTTTTTCTTTCTTTCCTTCCGCCTATTCTCTTTTTTCTTTTTTGTCATTGTCTCCACTAAGTCCAGTTTTCTGTGGGGCAGTTTCAAGCTGATGTCAGCTTTCCTTGGTACTGACTATTTCTGTCAACTGTTCTATCCTGACTTCGCATTCAAAGTGTCCTTGGGGTCAGAACAGCAGGGTCACAGTGCCCTGCCCCGGCCAGGAGGCCTTGAGAAGTTTAGTAAGCCAGAGGTGGTGGAGGTAGATGAGATGGTGTGGTGTTCCCTCCTTCTTAGATTGGAAACTGCCTTTCTGCCTCTTTGTACTTTTAATAATGAGAGAATTTTAAAAGAAGAGAGTTAGCTGTCCAGTCTTGGCTCTTTAATTTCCTGCTCTGACTTGGTCTGTGTTAGGACCCTGTTATTGATCCAGAAGAGACAGGACCCCACAATATGCTGGCTTGAAGGATACATGGGCTTCAGGTATGGTTAGATCCAGGTACAGATGTCTGGAAAAGCCCTCTCATCGTCCTGCTCTCCTCAGTACTGGTTTCATTTTCAAATAGAATTTACCGGTAGAAAGTGCCTCTTTCTCAGTAATTCTACCCCAAGTACTGGATGGAATAGCATTGTCATTGGCCTGGCTCAGGTCCCATGCCATCCTTGTGGCCTGGAAAATGAATGGTGTGCTCCAGTGGGCCAGCCCCACCCAGACTGCAAGGACAAAGGCTGCGATGGAGTGGGGCTCCCCAGAGAAAAGTCAGAGGCCAGTCACTAGAAGAAGGAGGATGGGATGCGCGGAGGCCAAAGGCCGGATGGCCGCTACAGGCGCTCCGTCTCATCCTCTATGAGATAGGAATAACAGTCCCCACTCTTCCTGCCTCCCACGGCCTTGTGGGACTCAGAGCAGATCAGGAAAGGGCTGCTCTGCAGTTACAGAAAACCATGTGGATACAAAGGATGTTAAAAGTTTGGTGCTCATATGAGCCTCAAAATAGCCTTTTGCTGTTCTCTGACTCCATAAAAATTTGAAACTTCTCATTAGCCAAGGGTACTTAACATAAAGCTAAAATACCAGACACAGATAGGAAGAAGATATTTGCCCCACATACAAGAAAGATGTGGGGCTTCCTGAGTAGCTCAGCTGGTAGAAAATCTGCCTGCGATCCAGGAGACCCCAGATCCATTCCTGGGTCAGGAAGTTCCCCTGGAGAAGGGATAGGCTATCCACTCCAGTATTCTTGGGCTTCTTTGGTGGCTCAGATGGTAAAAAATCTGCCTGCAATGGGGGAGACCTGGGTTCAGTCCTTGAGTTGGGAAGACCCCTGGAGGAGGGCATGGCAACCCACCCCAGTATTCTTGCCTGGAGAATTCCCATGGACAGAGGAGCCTGGTGGATTACAGTCCATGGGGTCACAAAGAGTTGGACACGACTGAGCAGCTAAGCACAGCCCAAGAAAGAGGTATGCTTCAGAATTTATATATCAAAAAGTTCCTAAAGGGAATTCCCTGGTGGTCCAATGGTTAGGACTCAGTACGCTCACAGCTGTGGGCCCAGGTTCAATCCCTGACTGGGGAACAAGGATCCTGCAAACCACATGGTGTGGCCAAAAGAGATAAAATTCCTACAAGTCAATAAGACAAAGTCAAGTGATCAAAAAGAAAATAGGTAAGGACTTGACTGCTGACAGAAGAGACCACACTGAAAATGGAAAGATGCCAAGGTTCACTAGAAACCAGAGGAATGAGATTCAAAACAGCAAGACCCAATCGTATGCTATCAAACTGGTAGAAGGATGGGCCTGCCCCATAAGGACTGGGAGGACACGAAGCAGGAGGACCCACATATGTTCTCTGATGTGAATGGGCTCAGCCACTTGGATGGAGATGCACTAACCCTTTGGCTCCAAATTAGGGAATTTGAGCAGGTGATTCTACCCAAGGCCCCACGGGGTAGCAGCCCAAGTAGGTCGTGGCACTGAGTCTTAGCCAGTACTCCTACTGCAGGCCCAGAATAGGACAGAAGCGAAGACGCAAGTCGGCACCCCTGTGTGGACGTGGTGTGCATCTCAGAGGCCCTGGGGTCTGCAGCCTCGACACTGGTGGAGAGATGACCGTGCCCACACCTCGCCATGGGGTCAGGAGGCTCTCCTGGCCTGCTTTCTGTTTGCTCCTGCATTCCTGACAGCTGAGGCTCTGAGTGTTGAAATTTCTTGCCAAGTGGCTGAGAAGTGAAGTGACTTCATTTATTTGCTAAATAATATTTGCTAGACTCTACCCTGTGCTGGGCAGCAGGAACAGTGAACTAGACACAGTCTCTGACCTTAGCTTGCTTCCTGGCAGGCCAGGGAGATGGCTGAGCCTGCAGAGCTGCAGTCCGGATCAGCCAGGACTCTGATGTGGACCAGGCACCCCAGTGACAAAGACTCTTCTCTGTTGGGAAAGTTCAGAGAAGGACACCTCAGGATGGGTCTTGCAGGGTGAGGAGGCGTTTTCTAGGCTGGTGAGCAAAGCCGAGAGAGTCTCAGCAAAGGGAGTAGTGTGTGCTGAGGCGTACAGCACAGCGTGTCTTGTGGAGGCCTTGTAGCTTCTTTTGATGGGGAAGGACTTCTGAGAGCTGGAGGTCCCCCAGACCCCCAAGGCACAGGCCTGACCTGCATCGCCTGGAGGCCTTCTTCTCTTCCCTTTGGCCACCAGTCGCTCATCCACCCCTGCCCTGCCCACCTCCACCTGAATGGGGACCATTCTGCAGGGTACCTCCTGACATCATTAGCCTGCTGGGTTTTCTGAGGGCCCCATGCTGCCATCTTGGTTGCCATGGCAACTGTGGGGGTCAGTCCAGTGCGAGCCCGCCGGCTGTCCCTGGCAGATGGCGTCATTGTGGAGCTTCAAAGACCCCTGTCACTGGGCGGCAGATGTGGGATGACGCTCACACGCAGACACACATGTACAGAGACCTCCAGGAGCCCTCGCTGGGCAGGGTGGGGCCAAGAGGGAAGTGGAGGCACCTGCTGTGACTTTTCTTTCTCTCTTTATAAAATCAGACACTTGTGTGCAAAGCCCCCCAACCCCCAAAG
>NW_011494873.1:1830020-1835276 GCF_000754665.1 Bison bison bison
GACCCCTGTGTGGAAAGCCCCCAAACCCCCAAAGGGGGCCTCTGCAAATAGTGCCTCAGAGGGGCTGTTGAAGAGGGGACTTAAGCCAGGATGTCGTCATGTGGCGGCTGTGTGGAGGCAGCTGTGGGTGGGCTGGAATGAGGGGTGGGTGCAGTCCGGGGCGGCAGAGTGGGTGTGGAGCGGAGAGGCAGGTGGGACCTCCCTGAAGCATTCTAAGTAACAAAGCCCTGGCTTATTCAGGGCTGCCCCTCCAGGCTCTTATGGTCTACAAGACCTATTCATTCTCAGCCTGAGCAGAGGAGGCTTCCTCCTTCCGGAATTCTCCACCAGGCTGCCCGAGGGTCCTCTCTCTGGATACCCGGAGAACCTTGTTCAGACCGCTACCTTGTGTTGTTCCAGAAAATTCCACCACTGAGGGAATAAACAGATGGTGTTTAACAACATGCAAGCGATCCCCTTTAGAGTGCCCCCTCCCACATGCACACATTTGTTCCCTACCTCGCCACTTGCCAAAGCCCCTTTTTGGAGATGGCCTTCAAGTGGGCAGTGGTGACAGATTAGATCACTTTGGAGGTGTCACATTGCTTTCCTTGTGTGTTTTATGCTACTTGGGGGGAGCAACCAGAAGTCACCAAGTATATACCAAACTGGGTCAGTATGGTCATGAGTTTTTGTCCACCGGAAAGTAGCAGCTGTGATGACACGTCCCCGTTGGCCAGCAGGGATGGCTGAGTTAGGTAGCATCCTTGACCTCGCGATGCTCCTTGCCAGTGAAATAATCCCCCAGTCTTTTGATTGCACTTCATAGCTGCCAGGCCTGAGTGTGAGGAGTTCCAGGTCTAATTCACCTCTTTGTTACCCACATCTAGCACGGGACTTGGCCTGGATACAGGTGCTCAGAAATATACAAGGGACAGCTGCTTAAAGGAGTGATCATAGAGCTGCACTTATAGCAGCTACTGGGTACCAGGTAATTTTACAGTCATCTCCTTTAATCCTACTAGGAGCCCTCCAAGATAGATGGTATCATTCCTGTTTTATTTGGAAATTAGCTGAGGCCCTGAGAGGTAAAGAAACTCTTCTAAGATCACACAGCCAGGATATGGCAAGGCCAGGACTTTGCCCTCCAAACATGCCTCTGCCGTACCCTTCCCCACCAGCTTGGGAGCCTGCAGTTTCCAAAACAAAGACTCTCAAGGATGTCCCAGCTACAGAACCCCCAGAAGCCATGGAGCCCTTAATAAGACACCAGGATCATCTGATATAGTGACTTCTATCTTGGGACTCAAGAAGAAATATTGTAGCAGGAAACAAGCCAATATCACGAGCACGTGTGGGAAAGTCACAGTCACGCCTCTGTAGACGCAAGCAAGCAGGCAAGCTGTCCGTCTGAGGCCGGTCAGCTGCTGATGTGCAGGTCTTCCTGCCTTTATCCAATTACTTCTCACTCATCTGTTGGGCACCTGCAAGGATTTTTCCATTGACAAAAGGCAGCAGGTGCATGGGGTGGGGGGCACATGGGATGGTAGAAGAACAGAAGCTGAGAGGAGAGAAAACTGAGGAGGTTTTCCATCTGAGACTGTGTGCTGGGGAAGGCCAGCTTGGCAGCTGCAGTGCTGCAGCAGCCGTCTCAGAGCCTCGCTTCTCTCCCGCTCGGGTGTTCCTTGGTGCGTCTCTCTCCCCCGGAGGGTGGGCTCCATCACCATTCCTCCAGAGCGGGGCTAGCACAGCGAGTTATGAGGCGGTGTGAAACAGCGAGCCAACACGGGGAGGGCACACGCCTTGGCCCACAAGAGAGTTTCCGTTACCTGAGGAGCAGAGCAGAACCCCAAATTAGCTAGGTTATTCAGGTCTGGAAATGGGTTAAAAAACAAAAACAAAACCTTCAGTTTGGGTCCTTCCGGGCATTTGAGCCAAGTTCGTTCTTCCAGAAGGTTGTGCACCAGGCCCTAATTGCTCCAGCTGGGTCTGGAACAGAAGTGCCTGGCACTTATTTTCTAGGGCAGGTTCTGACACAAGGAAGGAGTATTAGAATGGCATGGGCTACGTTGTATAAACCACACTTATTTTTACAGCCCCACAGCTTCTTCATGAACTTCCCTGACAGAGACTTCTTACCTCAGGATATCTGATATGTAAGACTTAACAGAGCTGAGAAAACAAAATAGAAAGAAACCATCCATTAAAAAAAAAAGAAAGCCATCTGTACGTGCAGATGAGGACTGAGGGGAGCCTTCAGGTCAGGGAGAAGCAGGTGGGAGAACTGAAGAAAAGCAGACCCCCTGTAGCCTCCCAGACCTGGGTGTTCCTCCCGCTTGCCCACTGGGTATAGCTGTGTGACTGTGGGCAAGTCATTCCGTCTCGGAGCCTCTGTTTCCTCACTATGAAAAGGCACTCAGCCCGTTTGCCCCACCACTTGCCACGATGGGGTGGGAAAGCAGAGGGAAAGTGTAGTCTCGGCGCTGGCACATAGTAGGTGCTGAACAGAGTGGGCAGTGACGGGGAGGGTTTGGGGTTTTTGTGTTTTTGGCTTTAGCACATGACGTGTGGGATCTTAGTTCCCTGACCCGGGCTTGAATCCACACCCCCTGCTTTGGAAGCCCCGAGTCTTAACCACTGGACTGCCAGGGAAGTCTCCAGGGTGCTGGGTATTTTGCAGCTGCAGCCACTGTAAAAATGGCAAGGAAAGGGCTCCACTCTCTCCCCCCAGCCCCCTGGAATAGGGGGCGCAAGTGGGAGGTTCGGCAGGCATGACCCCATGGCTGGAGATCACCACACCCTCTCCTCCCCGCCTCTACTCCCACCTCTCCCAGCTCCAGTCATCAGCTTCCCTTCCGCGACAGCCGCCACCTCTCTCAGCCACAGCCTCGGTGTTCTCATCTGAGGCTCCAGCCTGACTGCCGCCGCCATCATTTGATGGGACTCTGATTCATTATTTATTTCCTCAGACTGCCTTTTCCCCGAGCCCTGCAAGCTGGGCTGCCTGCAGGAGCAAAATGAACGAACGGTTCCCAGGCACTTCCAGTGGTACATCAGGCAGCTGGACAGAGCCTCCTAGTGGACCCCGTTCACAGATGAGAGAAACTGAGGCTCTGGGAGGTCCACTGGCTTTCCCAGCCAGGGTTGCAGAGCTGGGAGCTGCCCCCAGGAATGCTGACTCCGGAGCCTGGTGGAACAACAGAGGGATTCAGGCCACCAGCCAGTGTGGTTGGAACGTGTCCTCTTCATATTATAAGGCATCAAGAGCCATGAATAAAATGTCAAGGGAACACACACGCTCCTTCTTCTTAAGGTAGACGAGCTGACTTCATTCTCCCCACAGTGGAAGGGCGGGCAGCTGGGGGAGCCACAGGGAGGAAGCGTCAGCCTGAGAACAGAGGGGCATTATGGATGGCTTCTGATGGAAGCAAAGGAGCGTGCATCTCCCAGACTCACTGGGGCCTCCGTACTGAACTGTCCTCGTCTCCATTTCTGGAGCGGGCCTGCTGACCGGAGCGGGCTCGCGTGTGCCTGCTGGGGTGGCCACTCCCAGTTCAGCAGCCCCACTCTCCCCTTCCCTACCCCCACCCCCGAGGTTGTTCCCCTGCCTAAAGGTGGGAGATGCAGGAAGCCAAGGGAACAGGCAGTCAAGGGGGGGTGTGTGACACAGGCAAGCCCATAGCAGTCCTGACATGGGGAGGGATGGGGATCAGCCTTCCTGTTTGTAAAAATTAGGAAACTGAGGCTCAGGGAGCGATAGGAGCGGCCTCCAACATCCTGAGTCTGTTCCTCCACCCACCAGCCCCTGGCCCACACCTGGAAGAGCAAGTTTTCTTTGCCCCCTGCCTGGGCCGTGGAGTCCTCCTCCTCCTCTCCTTGGAACATTGATTTATTCATTCATTCTCTCACTCCTCCTCTGCTCTTTCTCTCTCACTCCCTCCTTTATTCAGTGAACATGTCCTGAGCCTATGTAGCTCCGGCTCTTCTGCTGACTTCTCTCCCTGGGGCGTTCAGGACAGCGAGCTTTAAGCCGTAGAGTTGGGGTAGGGCATGGGGAGTTAAGGGGCGCTCCTTGCCCGGCCCAGGCCTGGAAACAACCTCTGTGGTCTGCGGTGCTTTGCCTCCAGGTGTGTTCTTTGTGACATATGCTTCTTGCAAACCTGTTTGCATCTGTAGAATGGACCTTCAGAGGGCTTGGGACCTGAGCAACTATAAAGAACCTGCCTGCAGTACCTGGGACATCCTCACCGCCCTGTCCTTCCATAAATTGCCTTGTCCTTTGCTTAAAGAGTCAGGTAGAGAATGGAAATTTAGCCCCAAAGACCTGCTCTGGGGAATAAGTGATATTTTATATGTTGTTCTTCTTAGACTGGGTCGCACAGTCGGACACGACTGACGTGACTTAGCAGCAGCAGCAGCAGGCTTAGAAAAATCTCAGATCTTAGCAACAAGGTCGGAGCCTTCCAGTCAATTGGAAGGTGAGATGAGGTCCCGTTTACTGAGCACTTACTAAGTGCTAGGCATTCCAGAGGCATTGCCTACAATACAATCATTGGCAAAGTAGGAATGGTTTGCCCATTTTGCAGATCAAAAAACTGGGGCCCGGGAAGGCGCTCTCGTGCCGAGTTAAAAGGTGACAGCCATGAGACAACTCGGCTTCCAAAGGCCAAGCTCTTCCCGCTGCCATAGCCAGGAAGGCTGCTGCGGGCTCCTCAGTCCTTATCTCCCCACCTTGGCCGTGTACCGTGAGGAGGCTCACGCCTCCCAGACTCCGCACTCAGAGGCCCGGCTCTCCCAGCTCTGCAGAGCAGCAGGCAGGGGAATGAGTGTCGTGGACATGATTCGCTTCGTTTTCCTTCGTGTTCATCTTGGGCCCTGTCCCCGCTCCTTGGTTAGGGAGATGCCAAGTCACCATGCTCCCTTCCATGAGGCCTTTATCTCAAGAGCTGGATCCGCCTGCTAACACGTGTGGTTGGTCATTCCCCCCAACCATCAGCCAGATCTGGTGAAGCCGTCATCTTACCACCAGCAAGGGAGGGCCCAAGTTTGAAGGCAGACAAACCATCTGGTACAGCCTCATGGCTGCATTTGCATTTCAGACATAGAGACCTCCTGGGGATGAGGGTCACGGCCACGCCTGACCACCCTCTAGGACGAGTGCAGACGTGGCAGGCTCCTGGTGCTGGGGCTTTCTGTGGCCACCATCTGTTGAAGTCCAGGGAGCCCTTCAGCCTGGGAGCACCCCAAGACCCTCTCCTCATGACCCCTGCCTCACCT
>NW_011494873.1:1835376-1837961 GCF_000754665.1 Bison bison bison
CACCCCCTGTGGATGTGCAGAGGTGGGGCGCTCCAGCAGACCAGAGGCAGAATGAGGAAAGCGGGGGGCGGTGGCCACATCAGGCGGCGGCTAGATCCTCTCAGCCCCTGAGGACCGTCCCCCTGAAGACGCCAGAGCTCCCCCTCAGTTGACTGGTGGCCAGCGCCTGAGTGCACGCAGGGTAATGGGGCACAGGGCTGCAGCAGCAGTGGATGCCCACAGAGCCTGCCGCGCTCCCAGGCCTCAGTTTCCCCCAGCTCTGCGTTTGCTCCCGTGCCTCGGTGCACGTGTTGTCTCTGCTCTGGGCCAGCCCCGTGAAAGCAGCTCAGTCTGGGTGCCAGGTGTGTGTGAATCATCACACACACAGGCTCCAAAGTGTGCAGATGAATATAGATATGTGTGTGTGGTTATTTTTTATTTTTTTATTATTTGCTCCATTGCACTTAAGTCACATTTTCCTATCCTCTGATCCAAGCTCTAAAAGCTTTTTGTGGTATAAAATTGCCCATCATCTGATCCACTCTACCGAAATAACCCAGCTTCCCTGCCGTCATCTTCCTTGAAAAGGGGCCCTGCGTCATGCTCTGAGGCGGGCGGGGAGAGGCCTTGCCCGCTGAAAACACTTCATAATAATCCCCCCAGCACCCCCATCCTCCTCTCTCCCTGGGGGGCTGCTCCGGTTTCTGGGGCTGTTATTACTGGAATGCCAGCTGCTTGCTTACAGCTCATCCATACAGACCCGCTCTGTCTGTCTGGGCCTCACAGGCCTCCGCTTAGCTCATCTGGTGGAAATATAATTTCAAAAATAAATGCTGGTGCGATGCACACTTGCCTCTTGCCTCCACTGTGTCTCCTGGCCTCGTCCACGTGGCACCGAGGACCCAGGAAGGCGCTGCTGTCTCCCAGAATCCTCCAGTGCTCAGCGCCAGGGGCCTGCAGGGCAGCCCAGCATGGCTTCTCCTGAGCCCCGTGGTCATTTCCCTGCTTAAATGTGGCATGGGGGGAGAAGTGAGAGCTCGGGAGGCAGAGACTCGGCTCTGGCATACCGTTGCTATGTGACCTTGGACAAACTCTTTCCCTCTCTGGACCCCATGGGTACATGAGAGAAGAGGTGCCTCCCTCCAGGGTATACGGCGTGGTGGGTAACACTGGTTTTTATGAATGGTTTAAGTATGTCTTTAGGGAAAAAGTACATTTAAAGTTTCCTTACAAATCTTTTAGGCACTTTGGTTTCTTTGATAGCCCCAGAAAGCACTCATAGGTAAGCCAGAACATTTTGAGGAGAATGTAGCATTATGTTGATGCGTCACAAGTAGGAGTCCTGTCAAATTCAAAGCAAAGTGAGTAATTCTGTGAGGTGGGCTGTTCATACCTGGGAAGCAGCCAAGGGCCATGTTTTGAACTCCAGTTTGGTTCAGATGGTAAAGAATCTGCCTGCCATGCAGGAGACCGGGGTTCAAGCCCTAGGTCGGGGAGATCCCCTGGAGGAGGGCATGGCAACCCACTCCAGTATTCTTGCCGGGAGAATCCCACGGACAGAGGAGCCTGGAGGACTACAGTCCGTGGGGTCACAAAAGGAGTTGTACACAACCGAGCGACTAATACTTGTGACTTTCACTTTTCAGCCACTAAATGCTGTGTCATTGGGCGAGTGACTGAGTGGCCCTGCGCCTCAGTCTCCGCGGCTGCACTGTGGTTGTAAGAGTAGTCCTTCCCTCTAGAGCTGGCTGGAGGTTCAGCGAGGTGGGCACATCAGCATTCCAGGCCTGGCACAGAAGTGTGTGTGAGTGCTGTCTGCTTTGCTGTAGTTCTTACCTTACTATGTGAATTGAGGAAGTACAGACATACAGGTAACATTCATAACCAGCCCCTTATGACAGCAGTTTTTTTTTTTTTTTTTACACAATAAGGGATGTCATATAGTATTTCTCCTCATCTGAGTTAGGAAGGCAGATTCTTAACCACTGGGCCACCAGGGAAGTCCAATAATTATTTTTATTATTGTTTTTACTTGAGCCCTGGATGTGTTCCACATCCCACTGGTTACCACGGGGTGGACATAACGGGTCAGAGCGTCAGTACTTGCTGAGCTCTTCATCTTGTGATTTAGGGAGGTCTGGCCATTGCTCCCTTCCCCACTGACCTCTGACCATTCCCCCCACTTTCAGATCTGTGCCATCATTGGTGGGACCTTCACTGTGGCCGGCATTCTGGACTCGTGTATCTTTACAGCCTCGGAGGCCTGGAAGAAGATCCAGCTGGGCAAGATGCATTGATGACCTGCCCGGCCCCACGGCCAAGGACCTGGGAGACCACCAGCCCTGCCCTGCACCCCGTCTCCTCCTGCCCTCTGTCTGGCCCAAAACCTGGCTGTGTCCCAAAGTGGGGGTGAGGGGAGGGAGGGGGTGGCTCCTGGGTTCGACGCTACCTCTTTTCCCCAAGTTTAATTTTAGATAAATTACACTGCCTGAAGTTGGGGCACCCCTTTCTTTCCCTGAGGAGCCCCAAGACCAGAGACAAGGCCAGGACAGCTTGGGGACACACTCCTGGGAGAGGTGCAGTCCCTTCCCTGTTGGGGGGAAGCC
>NW_011494873.1:1838061-1854616 GCF_000754665.1 Bison bison bison
GAAGCCCAGACCCATGCCGATCAGCTCGCAGCCAGGCTTTGACAATCTCGCAGCCCTCACGATTTGGTCCCACTGGCCACTTGGGTTCTCTCCTGGGCAGGCAGCCTGCAGACCTGGGCTCCAGGTTCTGGACAAGGCTGCCCAAGGGCACCTCCCACCTGGCTCCTTCAACAAAGTACGGTACTTCCCAGGCAGGGCCCTGAAATGTGGCGCTGTAGATGGAGCCCTTGCCTCTGCTCCATCCCTTCCTGCCTGACCTAGAGCCCAGGCCTCAAGGCCCTCTCTCCCACACCTTTCCTTTCCTACCCAGAAGCAGAAGCCCAGTGGCAGGGCAGCAGCCTGCATAGACTCAAGTCTGCCCACTGGTCACTGGGCGCTTGGCGACTTCCCCTTCCTCTCTTCATCTCGTTCCTCTGCACCCCCTGCCAACGTGCCTCAGCCCCCATGCTGTGTGGCCCCAGCATGGCTTGGTGGAGGGGCAGGCTGTGACTGGGAAGTCATCCTTTGAGGACTAGACATGGTTTGTACATCGATGTCCAGATGGGAAGCATCATTTTCTGCGACCCTAAAATAATCATGTCTTGGCCTTTCCCAGATGGCTGCCAGCCATCTCAAAGCCTTAGGTGGGAGAAGCCAAGTGGACCAGCCCGTCTCTCATCTTAGCACGTCCACCTTGGGCTCCCAAGGGTGCACAGTGCTTGGACCTCTCTGAACCCAGCTGTGGCCCGCCTGCCCCACCGAGCTCCCCATTAGCTGGCCACACAGCAACTCAGTCCTGGTTCCTGGGGTGGCTCCACTGTTTCCTCATTGGCTCCTGGGTGGGCCCCCACCCCACTGCTCCCCCTTCTGCTTCCCCTTTAGTCCTGGAAGGGAGGGGCCATGGTCCAGGCACGAATCCCACCCAGGGAATTTTAGGTATGCCCCTCTGTCCCAGTGAGAGAGCTGCCCACTGTTTTCCATTTATATCAAGATTGTTTGCATACTTTTGTAATTAAGGGGAGTGTCCAGTAGAAGGCATTTTTAAATTATCTCTATGGATGGTTCAAGTCTCTGCCTTTTGTGATTTTTGGCTCTAGATTCCAATTAGAGAAGCTTCCCTTTGCATTTGAGTTGATGGAAGTAAGTGTAAACTGTATTTGGTTATTTCTGGTATCTGTGGCCACTCAGATGGATTTTTTTTTTTTTGCATTCACTTCCCCCATTACAAAAGGAGTCCCTTGGGTGTGTGAATATGTGTGCCTGTGCAGAGTGGGCAGGGCAGGGTGGGGAAGTGTGTGGCATGCACGTGAATTGAAATCCCACGTTGATGCATTAAAAACAAAAAATCCTTGAGGACATAGGGGATGTCAGTTTCCTATGGAAGAGACACCTCTGACTCATAAGGAAAATCTCAAGGGAAAAAAAATGTTTTAGTTCTTTCCCCACTCATTGGGTTCAAATAGATTAAAAGGCTGATTTTCAGAAACATTGCTGTGTGTTACTTTGACTTGCTTATGGTTGGGTAGCCTGGAGCCTGGGATCGTAGTCAGAATGGAATTTCATTCTAGAGGAGAGAAGCTGGGAAATATGGGGAATATCTGTGAGCATGATCAGAAAGTCAGGAACCCTTGGATTCAATCTTCCTTTATTGAATCCCTACAGAATGTTCCGCAATCGGCTACTTTCTTTCCTCTTCTTTTTTTGAAAAATTTATTTTATTGAGGTATTTGAGCTTGATTTACTACGCTGTGTTAACCTGATCTACTTACTTTCCAGTTGCATAGCCTCAGTTCAGGTCCTTAACCTCAAGGCACTGTTGCAGAAATTAAATCTATAGTTTGTGCAAATAAATTATACTGGATCAGAACGAGCTCATGTATGCAGGGAGTGGTACATGGTAAATTTTCAAAAACAGTACTTGTTCCCCGTAGGTATTCCCAGATCAAGTAAGGGAGACCCCTCACCAGCTGTAAAAAAGGGACTTGCATGGACATTTGCCCTTCCGCTGCCCAGTGCTTCAAAGCCTTCTCTGCACGGACATGGATGAACATATCAGAGATGAGTGTGAGAGCACACCAGTCTGCAAGAGACTCTTCACTGACCCTCTCTATTCTCTCTTTAACACTCTGTGTGACATTTGAGTTATTGTGACACTCAAAGCTAGTGACCAGGAGTATATGCCCACCGGTAGTCAGAGGTATGGGCTTCCCAGATGGCACTAGTGGTAAAGAATCAGCCGCCAGTGCAGGGGTCTCAAGAGACACAGGTTCGATCCCTGGTTCAAGAAGATGCCCTGGAGTAGGAAATGGCAACTCACTGTAGTATTCTTGCCTGAAAAATTCCACAGACAGAGGAGCCTGGCGGGCTATAGTCCATGGCTGCAAAGAGTCAGACACGACCAAGTGTACACACAGACAGAGATGTGTTCCCAAACCTGTTTGTGCCAGTTGGGCTTTGTGCTGTAGTGATGTGACTTAGTTAACCAGTGAAATACAATCAAAAAATGAAAGGATCGAGGAAAACTAAGTTGAATACTTTGGAGAGATCTGGCAAAGGTGAGTTGCCACCCCCTCCTCAAAATGCCTCTGAACTCAGGGAATACCCTGGCAGTCAAGTGGTTAGGACTCCATGCTCCTACTTCAGGGGTCGTGCAACTACCCTCTCCCCCCCAGAAAAGACCCCACCAAATTCAATGTGAAGAAGATGACTGAAAAGGGTTGGGGGAGGACAGTCCTTGAGGATTCTGCATCCACACTGAAAATCTGTAAATTCGTATTCCACGGTAAAATGAAACCTGGAACCCTGGGATTGGTTTTTGTAAGGATGTAGTTTACAAAAGGAGGATAAAGGAGAACTCCAACAGAGGAAATGCAAAGCTCAGTGAAAAGCTTTGCTTAGAGTCAAAAGATGGGCCCAATGTTTTGTGTTATTTTCAGCTTTTTATTTTATATTGGGGCTTTCCTGGTGGCTCAGATGGTAAAGAATCTGCCTGCAATGCAGGAGACCTGGGTTCGATCCCTGGGTCGGGAAGATCCCCTGGAGAAGGGAATGGCAACCCACTCCAGTATTCTTGCCTGGGAAGTCCCAAGGACAAAGGAGCCTCTTGGGCTACAGTCCATGGGGTTGTGAAGAGTCGGACACGACTGAGCAACTAACACACGGCCAGTTAACAATCTTGTGACAGTTTTAGCACAGCAGAGCGACTCTGCCATATGTATACATGTATCCATTATCCCCCAAACTTCCCTCCTGTCCAGGCCTCAATGTTGAGCAGGGTTCCCTGTGCTACACAGTAATTCCTTGTTGGTTGTCCATTTTAAATATAGCAGTGTGTACATGTCATCCCAAACACCCTAACTATCCCCTGCTGCTGCCAAGTTGCTTCAGTCGTGTCCGACTCTGTGGGACCGCATAGACGGCAGCCCACCAGGCTCCCCTGTCCCTGGGATTCTCCAGGCAAGAACACTGGAGTGGGTTGCCATTTCCTTCTCCGATGCATGAAAGTGAAAAGTGAAAGGAAGTCGCTCAGTCGTGTCCGACCCTTAGTGACCCCATGGACTGCAGCCCACCAGGCTCCTCCGCCATGGGATTTTCCAGGCAAGAGGACTGGAGTGGGTCACCAGGGCCTTCTCCGAACTATCCCCTAGTAATCATAAATTCATTCTCTAAATCTGTGAGTCTGTTTCTGTTTTGTAAATAAGTTCATTTGTATCATTTCTTTTTAGATTCTGCATATAAGGGATATCATATGATATTTCTTGTTCTCTGACTTCACTCAGCATGACAGTCTGTGGTCCATCCATGGACATGTTGCTGCAAATGTCATTATTGCATTTGAGTAATATTCCATTGTATATATGTACTGCATCTTTTTCCACTCCTCTGTCAACGGACACTTAGGTTGCTACTGTGTCTTGGCTGCCGATGTGTTTTACATTGATGAAAAAAAACCTTTAAGGTAATGTGTGTGTGTGTGTGTGTGTGTTTAAGCTGCTTGGCATGCTGGATCTTAGTTCCACAACCAGGGATCAAACCCATTGCCCTCTGCAGTGGAAGCATGGAGTCTTCACCACTGGACTGCCAGGGAAGTGCCTGGTGTCGTTTTTATGATTTCGGAACCAGTTCTTTCTGTTACCTAACCAAGTGCAGACTATAGTGTATTCATGGGAGAGGATTTCTCAATCAGGGCTTATGATACAAACCCAGAGTGGGCTAGGTGATGGGTTGGGGGCTGTGCTGGTTCCGGCAGAAGTGGATTCTCCTGGGGAGGTGTTGCAGCTGCAGCAGAGGCGAAGTCGCAGAGGTGCTTCAGTGAGGAGCTCAGGAGAGCTCACGTGCTGAGTGCATGCTGCTTGCCGGCGGGGTGGTGCTGGGAAGCTTGGGGAGAAGTAGGCTGAAGCCGTGGGGCTTAGAAGTGGCAGCTGTGTAGTTAGGTTCTATAGCTAAACGTCACAAGCTTGTTTTTGGTTCTTGCCCAAAACAAATGGCAGGCCACTGGCAAGCCTGATCCCTTCTTAGGAAGCTGGTCCCTTAGCCGCTCCAGCAGATAGAAGCCAATGTGAGGGGCCTGTGTGGAGAACAAGACGCTCCCCTGCCCTGCCCCTCCCAGCAGTTGTCCTCCGTCAGTTTTGTGTGATGAGGTCATGCACTGTATTCCGACCAAAATGAGTAATTTTTATCTCAACTCTTATAGTAATAGCTACCAATGGTTCAGGCCTTGTCTTTCTTAATCCTCACAGCAGTCCTACAAGGTGGCAGCTGCCTCCTTTTTAAAGGAGGACACTGAACTTAGTAACTCATCTGGGGCACACAGCTAGCACGTGGTGAAGCTGTCATTCAGACCCAGGCTCGCACGCCACCAGGGTTATGGAGGATTGTACGGGTCTGCCTTTCTACCCATAATCCCTGTCGAAAGAGTAAACTGACTCCTCCCCCTAAAGAGAGGGGCTGGGAATTGAAAGTGGGAGGGTACTTTTGGTTTTCTATTTTCTCCCTTTTAAACAGCCTGCAAAGGAAAGCTCAATTGAACACTGGGGGACTTGATTTTTTTTTTTTTTAATAGTTTGTATTAGAGCTGAGGTTTGTTTGTTTATTTGGCAGCAGTGGATCTCAGCTGTAGCACACTAGATCTTCGATCCTTTAGGTGCATCATGCGGGATCTAGTTCTCTGATCAAAGGTGGAACCCAGGCCTCCTGCATTGGGAGCATGGAGTCTTAGCTACTGGATCACCAGGGAAATCCCGTAGGGGGATCTTCTTCAGCAAAAATTTTAAACCCTTACAACATGGTTTTAATTACACAGATAATACATGCTCATAGCCCCACTGGAGGAAAAGCAGAGAAGAGCAAAAAGGGAAAAAAGTAAAATTAAAGTCACCCATTATACCTGAAACTAACACAACATTGTAAATAAACTATAACCCAATACATTTTTTAAAGATCAAGAGTGAATGAAAGTAGGATTAAAAATAAAGTCACCCATAATCCCACTCACTAATCAGGGATCATCATTTTTAATACTTTTGTGATATTCTTCCATAAACAAAATGGAATCATGCTGTTAACATTATTTTGTAGTTTGCGTTTTTCCTCATGTAATAGACACCTTCCTGTGTTAGTAACAGTAGATATTCTCATTATCTTATTGGCTGCAAGATAGCAATAATGATTAGGTATCTGATAGTGAATCATGCTCCCATCTCATTCAGAACCTGTTTTCTCACCTGTAAAAGGGACACTTTAAAGGATTGTTTACTAAATTAAATAAGGTAATGTTTATAAAGCACAATGTCTGACAGTAAATGCTCAACCTAATACAAGCTGTAATAATTCACTCATTTAAGAAATAATAGTTTCTTGGAATTTCCTGGCAGACCAGTGGTTAAGACTCCACACTTTAACTGCTGAAGGCTTGGGTTTGATCCCTTGTCAGGGAACTACAATCCCATGAGCCACATAAAGTGGCAAAAAAAAAAAAAAAAAGGCAAATTATTTCTACCATGTGTTAAGTGGTTACTTTGTGCCAGACATTGTGCTAAAGATTCACGGAATCCTGACACCAGACTCAGGAGGTGGGGACTGTTGTTATTCCCATTTGACAGATGAGGAAAGTGAGTGACCAAGAGGCTAAATATGTCACCCAAAGCTCCCAGGCCAGTAAGTGGTGGAGATCCAAACCCAGGCAGTCAGAATCCAGGGCTCTCACACGTCCCCACCACATTACTCTCTGCCTCGGAGGCATAAAAATGTTCCCCTGGCATTCCTTCTGAGCCAGGCACTATGCTAGATCCTAGGGCTTTATGCCAGTCTCTGTGCGCGTTTCCAAGGTAGGCATGTGGCAGGGTAGTAACCTTCTATCTATTAAATCTATTAAATCCTGTTAGAACGGCAGAACCTCTGTCTTCTGTCATTTTATCTAGTGATGTCCCTTAATTCTTTTGAGCCATAGGAGGCAGAGGCTTCCCAGGTGGCGCTACTGGCCAATGCAAGAGACATAAATGAGATGCCAGTTCGATCCCTGGGTGGGGAAGATCCCCTGGAGGAGGAAATGGCAACCCACTTCAGTATTCTTGCCTGGGAAATCCCTTGGACGGGGAAGCCTGGTGGGCTACAGTCCATGGGGTTGAAAAGGATCAGACATGACTAAAGCAGAGGGCAGAGGGTGGGGATGAAGAAATGGCTGTCCTCTCCAGTTGATGGTGACTATATCTTGATAATCTTGGGTTGTAAGGATCTACCCTCACATGGTTGCCCCTTACCAGTGAGGCCCTGCTCTCCTTGGGAACAGGGACCAGATTTCACTCCTTCCCGTATCTCTTTGCTCTAGCCCTAAACTTGTGCCACCACGTAGGTACCACATACATGGCAAATAAATTAATGAGCAAATGGATGCATGTGTGGGTAAATGAATGAATGTGATAGGGAAACAATGAATGAGCCAAGAAGGGGCCACTGAGCAAGTGAATGAATGAATGTATGAATGAACAACTTATTGGGTGCTTGGGTCTGATGAACGCTGTAAGGGCTGCTCTGAAAACTCTATGACCATCTATGTGCACTCAGTCATAATGGCATTTGCTCCCGCCTTGCCCATTGGAAGTGACTTCCTTTTTACCCCCAGCTTTATTGAGATATAATTGAACTATAACATTCTGAATTTAAGACGTACTGTGTGTTAACTTGATATCCCTACATATTGCATCATGATTACCACAGCATCAGTTAACACCTCCAACACCACACATGATGGTGTGTGTGTGTGTGTGTGTGTGTGTGTCTGTCTGTCTGTCTGTCTACCTGGAGTGGAAGGAGGAGCTCTGGCACGACCAGGCAGGGTGAGGTGGGGACAAGGTGGGCAAGGGTGGGCGGGCCCAGGGTGAGTCGGGCAGGGCAATGGCTCCAAACCCTCAGGGTCGCTAGTCGGAAGAATCCCAGCTGTGCTACCAAGTTTTTAAAGACTCACAGAATTTAAAAAGGGAGAGTGAGCACAGCTTCAGTTGGCACGAGCACACTGCACGTGTTAGATCAAACACAGAAAGCTTACAGTTTGCGTCTTTGGGAGTTAATGGCCAAAGTGTGATTCTGGTGTGGCCTGCCCTTAGGGCCATTGTGGAGCAAGGCCCACAAAGAGGCCTCTGCTCTCTAGGACTAATCTCTCTGCCTGCATGCTCAGTCATATCTGACTCTTCGCGACCCCATGGACTGTAGCCCACCAGGCTCCTCTGTCCACTGGATTCTCCAGGCAAAATACTGGAATGGGTTGCCATTTCCTCCTCCAGGGGAATCTTCCTGACCCAGGGATCAAACCACATTGGCAGGCAGATTATTTTACCACTGAGCTACCTGAGAAGCCCTTAGGAATAATAAAGTGAAGTGAAGTCGCTCAGTCGTGTCTGACTCTTTGCGACCCCATGGACTGTAGCCTACCAGGCTCCCCCGTCCATGGAATTTTCCAGGCAAGAGTACTGGAGTGGGCTGCCATTAATAGCTGGTTGTAATTGAGTGCTATGTGCCAGATACTGTTCTAAACACACAAAACCGGATTAAGACACTTAGTCTTCATTAACAATTCAACGAGTCATCTACTTTAGATCGCCCATTTCACAGATAAGTAAACAGGCTCAGAAACATGGAGGCATCTCCCCAAGGCTCAGCAACTTGAAGAGCCACTTGAGTTCATGTGTCATTCTACAACCCCAGCTTTTCTAAAAGACTGGGGGGAAGTTTTGCAAAAGACAAATGGTTGGTTTGTAATGTCCCTCAAACATTGGTGCACCTCAAAGTCTTTGGTGTGCTTGCTCTAAATTCAGAGCCCCTGACCCCAACCTAATACTGTCTGATTTTGTAGGGCTGTAGTGGAACATGAAAATTTGCATTTGAACAGACTTCTCAGTGATTGTGAAGAAGCAAGTCAGCCAATTGCATTTAAAGCACCACGATGTATAATCACCCCGATCATTTGCCTAAACAACCTCTGAGGAGGGTAACAGGGGCAAAGAGTTTTGAGTAGGAAAGAGACTATTAATAATGTACCTTTAAAAAGAACAGGTGGCTTCCATGGTTGCTAAGACTATACAAAATCTGCCTGCAATGCGGAAGACCCAGGTTCAATCCCTGGGTCGGGAAGATCCCCTGGAGAAAGGCGTGGCAACTTATTCCTGTATTCTTGCCTAGAGAATCCCCACGGACAGAGGAGCCCGGTGAGCTACAGTCCATGGGGTCACAAAGATTAAGACACGACTGAGCGACCAACACACACATAAAGAGAACATCAACAAGGCTTTATTGCAAGCCCTACAAATCTGCCCTTTCTCCCCGGCGGCACCAAGTCACCGGGGTTCCGGGCGTGATCCCCGGAGCCGCCTAAGCCATCCAGGGTCCCTGGAAAGGAGCCACTGCGATCCCACCCCAAGCCTCAGGGGGCGCTATTCAGTTTCGTTCTGAAGGGAATGGAGCATTGTTTTCTTTCTGCGCTTGCGCAGCAAGGAAGCCTCACTTCCGTCCCTACGCGCGCATCCTCTGAACTCGGCGGTCGCTCGGTAAGTGAGTGGAGCCGGTGAATTCTCCGGCCAGGAAGCCCACCGCTCCACTGGACTCAATCCTGCCTGCCCGGGGGTCTGCCCGCCTCCCCAGAGATCTCTCTGCGTGACCCCCAATCGTGCATTCTTTTGCAGTCTGAGCGCTCGTCCCTCAGCCTCAAGGCCCCAGCCCCGCCCCCTGCCCACCCCCGTTTAGTTCAGCATGCGCCCTCCACGCTTGTCTTAACACCCAGACCCTTCATATCCTTCGTTTTCCTCCCTCAGTCTCCTTCCGAGGCCACCTCCCTAGAACCCCTGGGCGGGGATGGAGAGAAGTGTCCCGGATGGAGAGAAAGCCCTGGTACCCCACCCAGCGTCCTTTCGCTCCTTCCCTTGTCTCTATTTGCAGACGAACACGATGAAGTTCAACCCCTTCGTGACCTCGGACCGCAGCAAAAACCGCAAACGTCATTTCAATGCCCCCTCCCACGTGCGCAGGAAAATCATGTCGTCTCCACTCTCCAAGGAGCTGCGACAGAAGTACAACGTCCGCTCCATGCCCATCCGCAAGGACGACGAGGTCCAGGTAATTGTCTCCCGGGCTCTAGTTACCCACGTGCGTCGCGCTCGGGCGCTGCCTTTGCCGGAGAGTGTCGACAGTGCTTGGACGTGGAGGAGTCAAGAGACTCACACGCCCTCAGGACCGGGGCAGATGATGTGACCCTGCAGGTGACGGGAGTTGGGGCACAGAGTCACCAGAGAGCGCCTGCCAGCTTAATGTAGAGCATTCCAACTCAATTCTTTAATAATAAAAATTTAAGAAGTTTTGCTTTGCTTTGCCAGCCAAGCAAAACAATGCTTTGTTTTTTAGTCCAGAGGTTGCTAGTTCCCAGACACTGCTTGGGGGAAGTGCGTTGGATCTTTGCAGGGGAAGGTGTTGGAATAAGAGTAAGATTTTGGCATCATTGGGTTTAGTGGAAGCTGAACGTTTGATGGTGCTGGATTTGGCAGGGAGAATGGGGAAGGAAATCAGAGGCGTGAAATTTTGAGAAAGTATAAGTTGTCTGTTCTCTGACTGGAGCTTAGAATGTTTAGTAGGGAAGGGAAGTGAAGGTGAGTAAGATAGAGCAGAGCTATATTCACAACTTGAAGGAATATATATTGAGCATTTACCAGACCAGGCACCGTTCCCTAGAACTCTAGTGGTGAACATCATCCACAGGGTCCCTGTTGCAGTAGGGCTCGCATTTGAGAGCGGATTTCCGGCCTCCGCACTGGTGACTTCTTGCGCTGGGTAATGCTTTGTTGTGGTGAGCTCTCCTGTGCACTGTGGGGTGTTTAGCAGCATCCCTGGCTTCTCCCCACTAGATGCCAGTAGCGCCTTCTCACAGTTAGGATAAGCAGAGCTATCAGTATTTCCAGGTATTGTCCCTGGGGAGCAAAATTCACCCCTGACAACCTCCCCCAATTGAGAACCATTATTTTAGAGAATGAAGTAAGGAATTTGGTGTATCTGTAAGGGACGGGGACTTGGAAGGTTTGAGGAGGAAAAGGTTGGAAGCAGGAGAGAAGTTAGGTTGAGAATGTGACAGGAATAGAGTGGAAAAAATAATTTGGAAGTATGGTCCAGCCTCTTGTTTTCTGGACCCTTCCCATCAGACATGCTCTGGAACCAGGGATTGCAAGTGCCTGTAGGTGCCAGTCAGGGACGCGCAGGAACACCTGTAGGTGCCAGTCAGGGATGCGCAGGAACGCCTGTAGGTGCCAGTCAGGGACGCGCAGGAACACCTGTAGGTGCCAGTCAGGGACGTGCAGAAACGCCTGTAGGTACCATTTAGGGGTATGCAGGCTCTTCAGTTGTCAGATTCTCCAGTTTTGTGAGACCTGGAAAACCTGGATTCTTTGTTTTATAGAAACTGCTTTTGGCTGAGACCACCAAAAACCTCTTTATGACTAAATTCAACGGTCCCTCTTCATCTGACTGTCCTTGACTTTTTCAGCAGCATTTGGCATGGGTGGCATCACCTTACTCTTGAAATTGTCTCCATTTTTAGCTTCTGTGACACTTCAAGCTCACAGTTTACTTCCAGCTTCTCAGCCCCTATTGCTGGCTAGTTCTCCTCTGTCTGATTCCTAAATACTAGAGTTTTCAGGGCCTGCACCTGCTCTTCCATTGGCTGGCCTACATTGTCTACCTAGGTGGTAATACTTACACCTAGAATTTTAAATATCTGCTCTAGGCTAACACCTTCCTACTTTATATCCTGGTTCAAACCACTTTTCTGACCACGGACCTAAGATCTAACTGCCTGCTGAACGTCTTTATTTGGATATCTCACAGACATCTCAAGCTTCTTATGCATGAGATCCTGACATTCCCACTGCCTCTAAAATCTGATTCTCCTCCCATCTTTCACACCTCAATAAGTGATGCTTCTATCTCCCCACCTGTATATACCATAAACCTTTAAGTTATTCTTAACTTTCCCTAACCCCTTTCTTCTGTCACTATGTCCTGTTGATTTTACGTTCAAAATAAGTCTTAAATCTGACACTTCTTTATGTATTTCCATTTTAGTTCAAAGCATCTTCAGCTTCCACTGTTACCCTAGTCCATTCTCTACAGACAAATTATTTGCAAATCAGAGCCTACTTAAAACCTATCAGTGGTGCTTGATGTGCTAACTGTAACATCTAAATCATTGATAAGGCTCCAGTGATCCAGTCCAGGCCTAATTCTCCAACCTCATCTCATTTCACAAGCCCCCCACTTGCACTGTACATCAAACACATCTTTTCAGGTCCTTAGAATGCTCAGAGTCTTTGTCCAGAATGCTCCCTCTGCCTGGAGTGTTCTTCTCCCCTTTACCTAACTCCTCATTTTGCGGGTCTTACCATCTCAGTATCTTCCCATGTGCCCTGTTCATGGATCATATATCTGTATGTTTACCTGTTAGCTGCTTACTACTCATCAGACCAAGCTCCCTGAGGCCAGAGAACTTCTCTGACCTCAGTGCAAAGCCTGGCACACAGCAGGGGCACAATCTGGATGGAATTGGAACGTGAGATAAAGAAAAGGGGGCATGAACTGTTTCCTTTTTAGATATGAAGACAGTGAAACTCAGGTAAAATAATAAAGAGTAATATAGAAAATGAGTGTCCAGGCCAGGAATACAGGTCTCTTAACTCCAGAGGTCATTTGGGGTAAGCACGCCTCCAGCCAGGAAAGTAAAATAGTCCAATTAGGTTTGTTAAAACTGCCTTTTCTCTCTTGGTATCTTCTAAGTCTCACCTGCCTCTTTCTCTGAGTAGTTGGGTCTTCCTCCTACTTTACAGAGGGAATTAAAACTGTTATCCAGGAACTTCCAGAGCTCCTGGCTCCACACCCTCTGGCTTAATACCTGCATTTCCAGCCCTCCTGTCTTCCTTCTCTCCTGTTATAAATCCTGTTTCTATCTGAAGCGTTCCCTCTGCCACTGAATGTGACACCCACCACTCTCTTCTCCCCTCTCCCCTCTTCAGATCCTTCTATCCATTATCTCCTTTCTCTACAGCTTCCTGTACCTTTTCCTCCATACTTGTTCATTTAAACACATTAATGTTTCCCCTTCTTAAATAATAAAAAATTATCCCTTAACTTCACATCCCCATAGAGCACATGTCCTCTTTCCAATCCTCTTCAGATCCAGGCTTCTTGGGCCAGGCTTTTTTCATCTTCGTCTTTCCACCTCTGGTGAATTCACAGCCTTACCATAAACGACTTTCGTCCCTCTGCTCCACCGAAAGCACTGTAGCCACGACCACCAGTGACCAGCTTGTTGTCATCTGTTACTTAATCCTTTCTCTTCTTGACCATTCCACAGCATCTGACCTTCTTCTCGTCGCTCCTGTAACACAATACTCCCTGGTTTCTCTTTTATTTATTTATTTATGGTTGTGCTGGGTCTTCATTGCTATGTGGGCTTTTCTCTAGCTGTGGCAAGCGGGAACTGCTCTCTGGTTTCATAGGTGGGCCTCACTGTGGTGACTTCTCTTGTTGCAGAGTGCAGACTCCAGGAGCTCAGGCTTCAGTGGTGGTGGCCTACAGGCGCAGTAGTCGCTGCAGACAGGCTTAATGGGTCCGTGGCATGTGGGATCTTCCCACATCAGGGGTTGAACCTGTGTCTCTCGCGTTGCCAGGCGGATTCTTCACCCCTGAGCCACCAGGGAAACTCCCTGGTTTCCCATTCTTTCAGGCCACTTCAGTCTCTTGTAAACCCTTCCAAAATGTTGGTTTTTCTTAGATTTCTACATTCTGCCCTTGTGTCATACCAGCAGTTCCCTGAGTAAACTCAGACTTTGAGTTGCCATGTCTGGATGACTCTCACGTCTTTGTCGCCGGCCCAGTTGGCCTTCCCCGTGTATGGAATCACCCCGTTGCATGCCTCTGGGAAAGGCAGGCCCGTACATCCAGGTGCCCAGCTGGACTCTGGATGTCCTCCTCGCCACGTCCCTCACCTCTCAGTCCATTGACCTAGTCTTTTCCCGTCTGCTTCCTCACTGGGTGTCGTGTTTAATCTGCTTTTTATCACAGGTGTGTTGACTCCTTTTTAACATCTGTCTGTAGTCTTGATGAGAGTATTGAGACTCCGTTTCTTTACATGTGGCATTTTCTCTGCTCATGTGGCTGCTGTGTAATAGGCTCGTGCCTTTAGGAAAACCATAACCTAGTTGATTTTTAGAATAGAATTACAGTATGAACAGATGTTTAATGTGTGAAAATAGCCCACAGTGTTTTAATTTGACATTTTAATTTTTTTCTGATGATAAAATGTTTGTATTAACTGTAGAAATCTTGAAATGTGGACTAATATAAATTAAGAATTCTACTTCCTGTCTAATGGCAACCATTAGATATATAACATTAGATAACATTGGATAGATAACATTAGATAACATTGGGATATATTTTCATCTTGTGTATCCCATATGTATGAAGCATATACACACAAGATTCAGACTGTACTGTTTTTAGCTTTGTATTCTTTTTTCTTTAAAGGTCATATCTTGAAAATTTCCCTAGGTCATAAATTGTTTTTTGAAAACATGGGCTTTAGATGGTTACGTGAGAATGTCAATATAATTTCTTTCTTTCTTTTTAAATTGAAGTGTAGTTGATTTACAGTGTTGCGTTAGTTTTATTCTCAGGACTAGTTGTGTGATGACCGACCTACTTCAAGGAATGTTTTGTTCAGGTAAGAGAAGGAAAAAATCCAGGTGAAGAACCTCCACCTGACTTAGAATAACACAGAGCAGATTTATACCAGGGGAGGGGGGAAAAAAGGCTGAATTTGACTGCCAAGATTAATCTGTTTTTTGTGCAGAAAGTTTCATTGTTAGCCATTATGTTGCTGATCATTAGTTTCCTTATTGTGATAGTCAGGCATTAGCAATGGGGAGAATTCAGTTTTGTATTTTCTCTTAGGTAGTTCGAGGACACTACAAAGGTCAGCAAATTGGCAAGGTAGTCCAGGTGTATAGGAAGAAGTACGTCATCTACATTGAACGGGTGCAGCGTGAGAAGGCTAACGGCACGACTGTCCACGTGGGCATTCACCCCAGCAAGGTATGGCCCGGGGCCACACAGTGGCAGCGGCTGCGTGTTCCAGCATTCCTGCTGAAGTTGTTGGGCATCAGTATTGCCCACACAGGCAGATGTGATAAGGACTTCAGAGGGAGGTCAGGCAGGCTTGGTTGGTTCACTGGCTAGTGGCAGCATCAAGGATCCAGATTCTTTTCTTGTGTGCTCTGTCATCCTTGGTGACAGCCCGTCTGCAAGCTGGTAGCAAGAGTGTTGCAGGCATGACTTCCCCACGAGGGAGTGTGCAGAGGGACTAGAGAGAACACCTCTTCCTTCAGCCCTCACTCCCAGCTAGTGAAATTGACCGTTCCTCTCTTAAACTCCCAGCTTATACGCTGTAGAGTCTCTCCTCCAGAGTTTCAGATCCTTTAAGGGCAGAATGGTTGTGTCTCACTCATCTGTGTGATCTCTATATCGCCCAGTAGCTGGTGGGAATGCAGTATTTTTAAAAACAATGTATTTTGCCAGCCAGGGGATGACAGACAAACCATCCATGTTGGTAGTTTAATCTTCAATCTTTGTATCACTAAACTACATAAATGGTCCCTAGACCCACAGGAGTTAGGGATTGGAGATTGGGTAGCAGAAGAAGGAACCCAAGCTGCTATCATTGAGGGACAATCTGCTGTATGAGATAATTATGCTTTTAAGTCCTTTCCCCTTAAAAAAGAAATCAAGATCTATTTGTTTTCTCATCCTAACAGGTGGTCATCACCAGGCTAAAACTGGACAAAGATCGGAAAAAAATTCTTGAACGCAAAGCCAAATCTCGACAGGTTGGGAAAGAGAAAGGAAAATATAAGGAGGAACTTATTGAGAAAATGCAGGAATGAATATACCCTGTTGCACAACCATGGTTTATCTATAGGTTTTTTACCTGGCATGTAGGCCTTTGAAACTTTTCAAGATGTCTCTCTCTCGAGTATTTTATTTCCTTCCTGTTTTGTTATTATTGTTTATGTGGTTCTATAAATCCACTTTCTGTTTTGATTAATAATTTTATGAATAAAAGTTGGAAATGTTTTCTTGTTCCGAATGGTATTTATTGCTTTATAGGTAAAATCCATCTTAATTCTCAGTTCCCCATTGGGAGTCTTTCATAATCTACAGAGAGCAGCACAGTAGTAGCTGTGAGATTAAGACAGCCCTGCTGCTGCTTAGACCCTCATGCTGACAGGGTGGACAGGACAGGGCTCTGGTTCCTGATGCAGAGGTCTGCCCTGCTCAACGGAAGTCATCCTGTGCCTGGCAGGCACAAGGCCCCACCGAGAGCAGTGCCGCTCAGCACTCCCTCTCTGGCCTGCCGCACTGCCCTCTGGCCAGCTTCCTCTCCTCCACACCCTAACCGACCCAGGGACGTGGAGCTCCCTGACCCGGCTGCCCGGCCCAAGTCTTGACATTGCTAGTGCTATCTGGTGTGACTGAAACGCCCTCTCCTAAAGATGGTTCAGGAAACTGATGCCCTACAGGCAAGACTTGACTTGGTTCACAGGTTTTTGTGTTTTTTTTGGTCCCATTGTTTTCATAACTTTAAAAATTAATTTCCAACATATGAAATGTAACGAGAGCACAGAGAAATCCAGACCTTTTGCTTCATCTGGCTGCGTGAGGCCCTCAGCTGCGCAGCATCAGTGTGTGGAGACAGGGGACTCCTCCTGTCCTCAGTGGACTCCAATCTAACTTCTAATCATACCTTAAGATTAGCTTCAGAGCCACATCTAAAATCCTCCCTTGCCCCTGTGGTAAACAATCTATTGATTAATACATCAAACTGAGCCTTTTATGGCTCTCAGAGGAACTCAAAAGCCTCTTGATGAAAGTGAAAGTGGAGAGTGAAAAAGTTGGCTTAAAGCTCAACATTCAGAAGATGAAGATCATGGCATCCGGTCCCACCACTTCATGGGAAATAGATGGGGAAACAGTGGAAACAGTGTCAGAC
>NW_011494873.1:1854716-1859531 GCF_000754665.1 Bison bison bison
GACTGCAGCCATGAAATTAAAAGATGCTTACTCCTTGGAAGGAAAGTTATGACAACCTAGATAGCATATTCAAAAGCAGAGACATTACTTTAACAACAAAGGTTCATCTAGTCAAGGCTATGGTTTTTCCTGTGGTCATGTATGGATGTGAGAGTTGGACTGTGAAGAAGGCTGAGCGCTGAAGAATTGATGCTTTTGAACTGTGGTGTTGGAGAAGACTCTTGAGAGTCCCTTGGACTGCAAGGAGATCCAATCAGTCCATTCTGAAGGAGATCAGCCCTGGGATTTCTTTGGAAGGAATGATGCTAAAGCTGAAACTCCAGTACTTTGGCCACCTCATGCGAAGAGTTGACTCATTGGAAAAGACTCTGATACTGGGAGGGATTGGGGGCAGGAGGAGAAGGGGACGACAGAGGCTGAGATAGCTGGATGGCATCACTGACTCGATGGACGTGAGTCTGGGTGAACTCTGGGAGTTGGTGATGGACAGGGAGGCCTGGCATGCTGCGATTCATGGGGTCGCAGAGTCGGACACGACTGAGCGACTGATCTGATCTGATCTGAGTAACACAGGGTTTATCTGACACTGATGTTTCTTAATACATGTTGACTGATTCCATTATTTTCCATTTTGACTGCTGAAGAAAATGAGTTTAGTTTAACTGCCCAAATCCCAGAGAGCATAAGAGAGCTAGGATTTGAACCCAGACCTCGGTGCATCAAAGGACATTCAGCTCCCGCATCAGCCCCCTCTGGTATTCCTCCCTCTACTCTTAGCAACCCTTTATTAGAGTCTGATAAGAGCCTAGACGTCTGGAACAGAAGAACTTGTGTTTGCAGCAATAGTGCTGTAGTGGGGAGAGCACTGTCACCAGCCATCAAGTGCCAGTCGCGGCTCTGCCACTGGGTGGTCAGAGGCCTTCAAGCAAGCTGCTCATCTCAGCTTCCATTTTCCCGGTAGAAGACGTCAGTCGCTCAGTTGTGTCCAACTCTGTGACCCCATGGACTGTCGCCTGCCAGATTCCTCTGTCCGTGGGATTCTCCAGGCAAGAATACAGTGGGTAGCCATTTCCTTCTCCAGGGGATCCTCCCCACCCAGGGGTCAAATCCAGGTCTCCTGCACTGCAGGCAGATTCTTTACTGTCAGAGCCAAAAGAAAATAATACTTGCACTGCCTTCCTGTCTCACGGAAAATGCAGAAATAAAATGCCAGGATCAAATGGGCTATTACTGAGCACACTTCGAAAGTATGTGTATAAATTCTAATATTGCTATTATTATTCAGTATTTCCAGTTCTAACATTCACCTTGCACTCAAGTAATGATTTTTCACAGAAGATGGATAAGATCACAAACCACAGAACTCAATATGCATCTTCTGACTGCAGCGTTGATTTAACAGTGAGCAGAATGGTACCAGCTCTGGAGTCAGATGAATCTTGAATCAAGTCCTGTTCTGGTCGTTGGTCAGCCCTTTTTATGAGCCTCTGTTTCCCTATTTTATGTAAGAAGCTAGAAACACTGATCTTCAAGACTGAAAATTAAAGTAGCAGTCCACCAGACCCCCCTGATTTTAGGAGTCAATGTGGGTGCTTGCTAACAGTCTCTACCTCCTTGCCTGGAGATTCTGTGATGCAGTAGGTCTGAAGAGAGAGGTCTATTCAGACCTCTTCACATGGCCCTTGTATGATACTTATGACTAGGTAAATTTGGGAAATTGTGGATCAGGATGTCTACAAATCACAGCACATAAAATATAGTAGGTGCCCAAAACATGGCAACTGTATCAGCGCACTGAGCTGTGTGTCTAGCAGGTGTAATGAACAGGTCAACCAGTGAGGGCTGGAGTTTGTTTCTTTTTGTCTTCACTCTTGATAACACATGTTTTAGGCCCCCAAATCTGAATAAAAGATTTCAAACTAGGTTAAATTTATAGTAAGATAGTATCTTCTGATTCCTGGTCTCGGCCCTAGGCTCCAACCGTTACTCTCACCATTACACTTAAATGATGATTATTTCCTAGGAATCAGATCTGGTTTCTTTTCAGCAACATGATCAAGTGATAGGTAAGTTTTGAGAACTGTCATCTCCCCCAAATCACACCAGACTTCTTATCATCAGTCACATGAATAATAGTGCATGATCAAGAGTAGAAATTCAGCATCAACTGAGAGCTAACCCCAGCTCTGTCATCTTCTAGCTGTGTGACCCTGGGCAAATGGCCTAACCTCTCTGGGCCTGTATGGTTATAAAATGGAGATGAAATGAGTACCTACCAAATAGAGTTGTCAAGACTTACTACTTGAGATACCGTGTGTAGAGCATAGAGAACTCAGCAAGTGATAGCTACTGTCTTTCTGAGGAGATTGCAGTGGCTTTGTCTGCAGGAATACAGGGAAAAGTTTTTCTCCAGGGAGTTTGGATAAATGCTGGTTCTTGACCAAAGCGGGAGGGTTTAAAGGCAGCAGTATTGTGCTTGGGCTGCTGCAGGACATTGGGGCTGTAGAATGCCAGCTGGATGGGCCTGCTTATCAAGGTTCAGGCTGGGGAGGGAGGTTTAGCATGTTTCCTGGAATGAGTTTGAATTAAGTAGTTTCCTACCGACCTTTTCATCAAATTTGTAGATGTCCACTTACGTGAGTGAGTCCCCCTGTGTTATTTTGGAAAGACTCCAAACTTTCACACTTCAGATAACTCCTTCTGAGTGTCTGCTTTCACAGTGCACTGGGGTTTGAGATGTTCAGCTACAGGGCTTTCCACATGAGCTGGGTAAGCAAGGAAGTAATCAGATCTGGGAACCAGGCAGGACTTTAGTCCTCTGTACTCTGCTGATGCTATAGACTACAGAGTTGAGCAGTTCCAATCTGGTAATGGCTTGGGTCTTTGTTCATTGTTCTTTTTAATTAGTTTTTTTCTTTTAAAGAAAAAAACTGAACAGAGCAGAGTGGCAGGCTACAGTCCATAGGGTTGCAAAGAGTTGGACACAACTGAAGCGATTAGTATGCACACATGCATATACAGTACAACATAAAAAAAGTACAAAAGGTGTACAGTGAAAGTAGGTTTCCTTGTCATGTTGACTCTTAAGTCACTCAGTTCTCCCCAGAAGCAGTCACTGTTTCCAGTCTTTGGTATCCTTCTAGAAATATTCTATACATACATGATTGGGTTTTTACTAAAGTCTGGTCCATGAATAAGTCTTCATGAGAATGGCAGGTCATCCAAATGTAAATAGCTATATGAGGTTGATTTATTTCCTGAACACCATAATTACAATACAAATACACATCAATATAAGTAAAATATTATTTGTCCATCAGAAATAACTAAATCAACCACATCCTAGCCTATCCCTAATATGAGGGCAGCTAATTCTGCAACAGGTTTTCAAAGGTCTCATCTTATGTGTTAGATGTCTCTATCTTTTAAAGTAGTATATAATTTAAGGGGTTTTTTCTTTTGATGATTTACTATTTGAGATAGAAGAGGGAGCACGGTTTACTAGGAAGAACACGAGCTACAATACCGATTCCAGTTTTATCTCTTAAAACAGCTAGTCTTTGAGCAAGTTACAAATCTGAGCCTCTCTTTCTTAATATGTAGAATGAATTTAATAACACCTACTTAGGTGTTGTGAGCACTGAGACAGGTAATTCAGAGCACCTTGTTTAATGACTGATGAGTGGCCATCAAAAAATGGTAGCTGCCATAATCAGTGGCGTCAGCCCACAGTACACTTTCCCTATATATGAGCAGAGCAAACAGCAGTGAATTATGCTGGAGTTTCCGCTTCTCCACTAACTTCTAACCTTCTCAATCAACTTGGAAAGGAGCTTTCCGACTGTGGCTTTGTAACCCCGTGTTCCTGTTTAGGAGCTCCTTGGGGTTTGCACTGTAATGTTTCAGTGCACTCCTGTTTACTCTATCCTACTGAAGTTGCCTCTGAGACTTTTCCTCTAATTTAAAAATTACTGAGCAACTTCCCTGTGGTCCAGTGGTGGAGAATCCCTGCCAATGCAGAGGACATGGGTTCAATTCGTGGGCCAGGAAGATTCCACAAGCTGCAGAGCAACTAAGCCCAAGCGCCAGAGCTACTGAATGAAGCCCATGCGCCTTAAAGCCCATGCTCCGTGTAAGAGAAGCCACTGCTATGAGAAGCCTGCACACCGCTACTGGAGAGCAGCTCCCACTTACTTCAACTAGAGAAAGCCCACTCGCAACAACAAAGACCCAGATCAGTCAAAAATAAAATAAATCAAAGTTACTGAGGACACAAAGACCTTTATTATGTGGATTACATCTATCAAAATAACTCACCATGTTAGACATTAACATTGTAAGATTTTAATTCATTAAAAAAAATAAACCCAAAACATGTTAATGTTTTTATAGAAAATAACTCCCTTTTCCAAAACAAAACCAAAAAATGTAGCCAAAAGAGTGACATTGTGCACAGTTCCTTTATGTCTGGCTTCAGTTCAGTCGCTCAGTTGTGTCTGACACTTTGCGACCCCATTTATCACATCACGCCAGGCCTCCCTGTCCATCACCAACTCCCGGAGTTCACTCAGATTCACGTCCATCGAGTCGGTGATGCCATCCAGCCATCTCATCCTCTGTCGTCCCCTTCTCCTCCTGCCCCCAAAGCATCAGAGTCTTTTCCAATGAGTCAACTCTTTGCATGAGGTGCCAAAGTACTGGAGTTTCAGCTTTAGCATCATTCCTTCCAAAGAACCCCCAGGACTGATCTCCTTTAGGATGGACTGGTTGGATCTCCTTGCTGTCCAAGGGACTCTCAAGAGTCTTCTCCAACAC
>NW_011494873.1:1859631-1906252 GCF_000754665.1 Bison bison bison
CTTTGTTGGCAAAGTAATATCTCTGCTTTTGAATATGCTATCTAGGTTGGTCATAACTTTCCTTCCAAGGAGTAAGCATCTTTTAATTTCATGGCTGCAGTCACCATCTGCAGTGATTTTGGAGCCCCGAAAAATAAAGTCTGACACTGTTTCCACTGTTCCCCCATCTATTTCCCATGAAGTGATGGGACCGGATGCCATGATCTTCGTTTTCTGAAAGTTGAGCTTTAAGCCAACTTTTTCACTCTCCTCTTTCGCTTTCATCAAGAGGCTTTTTAGTTCCTCTTCACTTTGTGCCATAAGGGTGGTGTCATCTGCATATCTGAGGTTATTGATATTTCTCCTGGCAATCTTGATTCCAGCTTGTGCTTCTTCCAGTCCAGCGTTTCTCATGATATACTCTGCATATAAGTTAAATAAGCAGGGTGACAATATACAGCCTTGATGTACTCCTTTTCCTATTTGGAGCCAGTCTGTTGTTCCATGTCCAATTCTAACTGTTGCTTCCTGACCTGCATACAGATTTTCATGTCTGGCTTAGTAGAAAACAAATGGATTCTTATAATGCTTCTGCAATCAACCTGTTGCAATGATGTTCTTGGTGAAGCGAAGGAAGAAAATTCAGTGTCAAATTCAGCATCACATCGATTGATGGTTAGAAAAGAGAGGACCTGGCCGACCCACTGGGAGAGTCTCTAGGACTCTCCAGCAGTCCTGGGACCATGCTGCCCAAAGTCTCATTTTTTTCTTACAGGAGACCTGAAACCAGAGAATATTTCTTCATCACACAATCCTAGCTCTTGGCCTTCTCCACAGCTTTCACTTGGAATGTGTGATAAAATGTTTTTGACAGACTGACTGATAGAGGGTGCTATTGGCCAATACTAGCCCACATATTTAATACCCAGATTAAAGTGTTTTCTCTTTCACAAAGGCTGAAACAGATTTCAGCCCGGTGTCTGAACAGAACCAGTGTCTGAACAGCTACATGCCTGTGCTCCTGACATCTGCTTCTCAGAGAGGCTGCCAGGAAGGCAAGGCAAAAGGTAGACTTACCAAGATCAACTTAAAACACCTGCATTAATTTAAGAAAGGGGGAAATTTTTTACAATAGCCAAAAAAGTGGAAGGAACTCAACTAGCCAATCACGGATGAATGGAAAAACAAAATGTGGTGTGTACATACAATGGAATATTATTCAGCCTTAAGAAGGATGGAAATTCTTATATGTGCTACCACACGGATGAATCTCAAGGACATTATGCTCAGTGACACATAAGACAGTCACAAAAAGACAAATGTTCTATGATTTTACTTACATCAGGTATCTTGAGTAGTCAAGCTTATAGAAACAATTAAGTAGAATGATGGTTGCCAGGAACCAGGGGAGGGAAGAATGGGGACTTGTTTAGTGGTTATAAAATAGTTCTGGAGATCTGGTGCACAACTGTGTTTTAAGATACTTAACACTACCGGACCGTACACTTAACAATGGTTAAGAAGGTATGTTTCATGTTATGTATATTTGTATGCCACAATTAGAAATAAGCTTTTAAAAAAAGAAATGGAAAGAAAGACCAAGCTTTTTTCTCTCATTTAGATCTGGCTGATGTCACCCTTTCTTAACTATTCATTGCAGCTGTACAAACGTTTATTGAGCACATTCTAGGCATAAAATGCTTCTAAGGAAGACAGATCAGGTAAACAGCACCCATTCTCAAGGAGTTTGCCTTCTACTAAAGGGTTGGTTGATTTATACACACAAACAAGTACAAGGCCACAAGACATGTATTAACAGAATGAAACAGGTCTTGTGAAGGTGGTGCCAGGAATGGAACTTAAGAACAACAGAATTTCTGCTGAGACTGAGTTGTTGGGAAGGGGCAGGATGAGCACACAAGAGACCAACTGGTTTCCTACCTTGTCCTTCAGGTAAAGGTTTGAAATCATGTTTGAAGAGATGTCAAAGATCTTTGGTCCAACTTCCCATTTAATCCAAAAATTCATTCTAGTTGAATGAGGAAAGAAATCAGGAGGTAATTCAAGGGAGGGAAATGTGACTGTCACAGCGAAATCATGGTCCAGGGTAAAGCACACTGGGTTGGTTTATAGATTCGCTTTCCATCTTGCTTTTGCCTGAAAGCTCTATCAACTTCTCTGAGAATTACGTTCTTCCTTTGTTACAAGGCTGTCACATACACTGAACATGTGTGCAAATCCTTGGCAAGCATCAGAAATTCCTTGTTAACTTCTTCTTACTACCCTAGCTAATCCCTACCCCTCTTTCAAGGCTCAGCTCAAGACTGGCTTGGGGTGGAAAAGTCATGCATTGTGGTCCAACCTACCTTCACACTGCATTCAGTGGCCTGCTCAATGTCCGTCTTTTCACCAGCCTGTGAACTCCCTGTGGGTAGGTGTGTCTGATTCCTGTAACCCTCCGAACCTGGCACAATCCACGTCATTCAGTAGGGCAGTAGTTAAGAGCACTGGCCTTGAAAATCACACCAACAAAGGTTGAATCTTGGTTTTGCTACTTAGTAGCTATGTGACCCTGAGCAAGATCCTTAACCTCCTTTCTGGGCCTCAGTTTCTTCACCTGCAAAGTGGGGATAATAATTAAACGGCGTCATAGGCTGTCGTGAGGTGTTCAAAACGAAACTCAAGCACTTAAAGCTCATGACCCAGTGGCTACCACACAGAATTCTGAACAGAAACTTACGATGAAGTTCTCTAAATATGCTTCTTGCATAAGAAGATAAGGCTGTAAATAACTACATTTTTCTTATAAGGGCCACCTTCTTATCTGAAAACTTTGCTGAGCCCCTGATGACACACATCTCTAGCTCTGGGGCTCTACAGTGTCTTACACAGCAGGAGCCCGGCGATTTCCCAGCGGAGGGCGGGGCGGAGTCCCGCGCGCGGTCACGTGGAGACGCAGGGGGCGGGCCTTTGCGCGCGCAGGTCCCGCGGCCGGAGTTGACACTTCCGGGTGGGACCCGAGTGCGGCGGCGGGTCCGGGGCTGGCGCTTCCCGCAGCAACCATGGCGTATACCGGCCTCACCGTCCCTCTCATCGTGATGAGCGTGTTCTGGGGCATCGTCGGCTTCCTGGTGCCCTGGTTCATCCCTAAGGGTCCCAACCGGGGGTAAGTGCGCCAGGCCTGCCTGGGGAGGGAAGCGCGGTGAGAACCCGCTGGGCCGGGCGGGGAAAGGGGCGACGGCGCCGGTCGGAGACCTTGCCCGGGTGATCCCGCCCTGCAGTCAGGCCTCGGCCCCCGATCCCCCGGCCGCCCCCCGACTTCCTTGTCGCGGCAGCCGCAGTGTCTCCTAGCCCGAACTGAGGAGGGTGGCCTCCGGCGGATCCTCCTTAGGAAGAAGCTTTAGGGAAATTTTTTCTCCGCACGTCCGTGTGTGGGGACGTTGCCGTCGAAAATGGATGTATCCCTCCTCGAGGAGAAGTTGGGGCTCGTCACCAGACGGCTGTCGCCTTAGCCCCGCTGTCTACCCAAATGAGGCCTCGTTTGCCTACACTTTAAAGGGACGGATCAAATAAATAAAACAGAAATTGACCTCTCTGCCTCACAGGCTGTCGCAGTTGCACAGCACACCCTTGTGCCGCAGCGTGAACCCAGGCCTTGCATCTAGTGGGAGCCAGGAGCTAGTTGGGGCCTGATCTGGAGCGAGGTTAATTACCGAAGATCAGGAGGTATTGTTAAGAAACCCCTGCGTCATACCTTTCGAAGGGCGCTCCCGCACTTGTGTATGAGTGTAACAAGCTCTTAAAATGATTGGTTAAGAAAGACTCCCCCCGCCCCCCGCTCCCCCGACTTCTTGGTTAAATAGAGCTTTATCTGTTTTGTAAGTAAACTTTATTATGGTATGAAATAGTCTTATCTTCAAAGGAGCTTTGGAAACCCTCTTTCTGGTTCCTCTTTGCCTTTTAGTCATTTTTTCTCAGCGGCAAGATCATGTGGGGTGAAGCTTATTATGAATCACAGATTTTGGGGAACACCGTCTCTTGTTTTAGTCTTTGAAACTAATTGGTGACTTCACAGTGCTCTGCATGCATAGTAGGCATTCAGTAAAGGGTTGTTGAGTGATCTGTTGCCTTTATTAAAGGAAAGAAAATGCTCTTAATAGTTTGTGACCTGAACCTCTTTTACTGTCTGGAATAAACTTGTGTTAGACCCGTTCCTTTCATCTAGCTTACAAGTAAATCATAATTTGTTTAAAAAGTAAACATTGTAGGTGAATTTATCATCTGGTTGCATTAGGTCCACCCATTCTGCTCCTCTCTACTCCCCGCCTTGGATGGCATCAGTTATGTAGGGTCATCTTTACAGCCTGTAATAGATGAGAATTCTCAGGTTAGTAAAACAATTTGTGTTAACCAAATTTAATTCCTTGGGCTTGTTTCTCCTGCTAGATTTAGAGAACAAAAGTGCTCTTTTGTTGTGTTTCTGTCTTCAGCTCTTTTGTTGCCCACTGTCTTTCCAGCCTCCATGCTCAGAAAGCGTTTATTAATGTGCTGGTAGCGTTGACCACTTCTTTCTTGAAGTTCCCCATTTGGGGCCCGCTGTGCCCAGCCTTGGGTCTTGATGCCATTGCTCTAACCCAGAGTAATGAAATGCCTCCTGTGGTCCATGGGTTACTCAATTTGTAGTCTTAGGGTTACGATTCACGTTCGACCTGCTAGTAATATGTTATCTGGATTTGATTCATAGCCTCCACCCCAGCCCTTGTTATTTCCTGCTCTTGGCAGGATCGAACAGGTCTTAAAACACAAGGTGTCTCCTAGGAGTTACTGTATTATAGTTTGAGAAACACTGCTCCCAGTTGGATGATCCCTATGACCTTGGATAATTTAACTTTTCCCTGTTCCTGTTTCCTCACTGTAAAATGGAAATATTAGTAGTAAATTATTATCGGTTCTGTTTTACCTCCTGAAAAGACACATTAACGGAAGAGCTGAATTGCTTCAAGGACTCTGGTGAATTTTTAATGCAGGAGAGCATTTCTGATTTGAGAATTGAAAACATCTTCATTAAGGAGATAAGGTGATGTGTAAGAAGGAGAGAAAGGAGTTTTTGCTGTTAAATTTTCTTCTCTGAGATCCCTGCATGTCAAAATGCAGAACTTGGGTGATTAGGATTTCAGGACCTCGTGAAACTGGGGGAAAATGGGGGCAAAAGGGAAAAAGGTCTTCTGAATCTGTGTGTAACCTAAAGCAAGCCCCTTACTGTCATCTTTTCTGCACCGGAAAAAGGGCGGAATACAATGAAGTCTGTACCTGGAATGCTGGTTCCTGACCGATCCTATTCTTTATGATTTTCCACTCTCCTCTTGGAATCCAGAGATTCTCTAAAAACTTGTGGAGGAGGGGGAGGGGGTGGCGACAGAGCGCGGGGATTAGTGTGCCAAGGGTTCACAGCTCCAGTTTTTTCAGACATAACATTGTTAAACATACAGAAAGAGAGAGTAGTGTAAGTGTTACGTAACACCACCTAGATTCAATAATGTTAGCATTCATATCTGCTTTGTATTTGCTTTGTCTCTGAATCCAGGTGTGCATACATACATACATAATTTTGCTGAACCATTTGAGCACACATTGCAGTCATTGTGACACTTTACCCCTAAGCACTTAAGCAGACCATAACGCAGAAAAAAAGCACACCAGGAACTGATATTTTCGTGCTTTTTGGCCATGTCACACCTCTGAGCTTGCGAGATCTTAGTTCCCCAGCACATTGGGCACTCGGAGTCCTAATCACTGGACCAGCAGGGAATTCCCACGAGGGACCTTTGCTCTCCAGTGTCAAATGAATAGTGCAAAGGGGCCTCAGCTGTTCCCATTCTCTGAGATGGCCTTTTGGGGAAGAGGAAGATGGAGGGAGGGGTTCTGGATTGGGGCAGGGGAATGGAAGGAGATGAACAGGAGCTCGGGATGGAGGATAAACAAACATGATGCATTTGGGGACACTAGGGCGCCCACGTTCAGGAGCGAAATGCTGTTTGAAAGTAGAGGGGTGAGGAGGAGGAATGGAGCGAACTGATGACAGGTGAGAAGCTGGACTTGATTTTATAGATCTCCAAACATTTTTATTATGAAACTATCAAAATTTGGTAGTGCAACCCTTAAAGCCTATTTATCTATGTATTATATCATAAGCTTCATGTGTGAGGTACATATTTTGCTGAAGAATGTGCCTTCAGGATACATCCAGAGTCTGACCAGTTCTCACGACCTATACTGCTACCAGGCTGGTCCATAGTGCAACTCTCCTCTAACTGGATTTTCTGCTTTTCACCTTGCTTCCTTTTCCCAAGTCTGTTTTCACCCCACAGAGAGATCCTATTACAGTTTGGATCAGATTTTGTCAGTGTTGTTAGTTGTTTCGTCGGATCTTACTCTTTGCGACCCCATGGACTGTAGCCCACCAGGCTCCTTTGTCCATGGAATTCTCTAGGCAAGAATACTGCAGTGGGTTGCCATTCCCTTCTCCAGGGGATCTTTCCAATCCAGGGATCAAACCCGGGTCTCCTGCATTGCAGGCAGATTCTGTACCATCTGAGCCACCAGGGAAGCCCCATTTTGTCAGTCCTCTCCTCAAATCCCTCCAAAATAGCTTCCCTTTTCCTTTCAGAGGCTGTAAGATACCTCTGACCTCACTTCCTGCCAGGCTCTCCTTGCTGTGCTCAGCCACCCAGGCCTCTGTCCTCTTTGAACCTGATACCCTCTCACCAGGAGCCTTTTCTTTGCTAAACTTCATCCCTTTTGTTTTCTCCTCTCTCTCCAGAGCCTGGTACATGCAGGACACTGAGTCTGTTGAATGAGTGAATGGACAAGCCAATGTATTAACCACAGGGGGGAAAAATATATATGTGTGTGTCTATATGTATGTATATACACACACACGGGGGGGGGAAATATATATGTGTGTGTCTATATGTATGTATACACACACAGGGGGGGAAAATATATATGTGTGTGTCTATATGTATGTATACACACACACACACGGGAGAAAAATATATATGTGTGTGTCTATATATATGTATACACACACACACGGGGGAAAATATATATGTGTGTGTCTATATGTATGTATACACACACACACAGGGGGGAAAATACATATGTGTGTGTCTATATGTATGTATACACACACACGCATGCACGCACACACACATGCACAGAATTTCTAAAGGATAAGTTAAACTCATCACATGTAGGAGTTGTGATATTTGCTCCCTTCCTTCTAGGAGATAGTCTTGCGTATTCTGTGGGGTGTGGAGATGCCATAATTGGAAATCATTCTTACAGATGATGGGCGTGCCTTAAAGGTGTTAAGGACTTCCTTGGTGTTCCAGTGGCTAACACTCCATGTTCCCAATGCAGGCTACCCAGTTCAATCCCTGGTCAGGGAACTAGATTCCACATACCGCAATTAAGACCGAGAACAGCCAAAAAACAAAGAACTAATCCTTGTCGGTTGGTGACTGCAGGTGCAGGGGCGGTATGAGCAAGGAGATGACGAATCTGAGGGATGGAAGTGGTGGAACTTTTCGGGAGTAGGAGATTTCAAAGGGGAGCCTTTAGAAAGAGAAAGTGAAAAGAATATCACAAGTTGGGTTTTTTAAAATGTCAGAGTTCAACTGCTCAAAGATCCAGGTTTAACTGTTTTTCGGAAAGAAATGGACATGGGGAGAGATCAAGGCTAAAAAGCATAGTATCATTTCATTGCAGAGAATACTACCAGGTAGGGCGGTTACTTGGGGATCAAAGCTAATTACTGCTGCAGCCTTGTGTGTTCAGTTTTAGATGGGTTTGGAATAGACCTGTAAACTGTGGCATCAGTACCATTCAGTTCAGCTCAGTTCAGTCGCTCAGTCGTGTCCGACTCTTGCCACCCCATGAATCACAGCACACCAGGCCTCCCTGTGCATCACCAACTCCCGGAGTTCTCTCAGATTCACGTCCATCGAGTCGGTGATGCCATCCAGCCATCTCATCCTCTGTCGTCCCCTTCTCCTCCTGCCCCCAATCCCTCCCAGCATCAGAGTCTTTTCCGATGAGTCAACTCTTCGCGTGAGGTGGCCAAAGTACTGGAGTTTCAGCTTTAGCATCACTCCTTCCAAAGAACCCCCAGGACTGATCTCCTTTAGAATGGACTGGTTGGATCTCCTTGCAGTCCAAGGGACTCTCAAGAGTCTTCTCCAACACCACAGTTCAAAAGCATCAGTTCTTCGGCACTCAGCCTTCTTCACAGTCCAACTCTCACATCCATACATGACCACAGGAAAAACCATAGCCTTGACTAGACGGACCTTTGTTGGCAAAGTAATGTCTCTGCTTTTGAATATGCTATCTAGGTTGGTCATAACTTTCCTTCCAAGGAGTAAGCATCTTTTAATTTCATGGCTGCAGTCACCATCTGCAGCGATTTTGGAGCCCCGAAAAATAAAGTCTGACACTGTTTCCACTGTTTCCCCATCTATTTCCCATGAAGTGATGGGACCGGATGCCATGATCTTCGTTTTCTGAATGTTGAGCTTTGAGCCAACTTTTTCACTCTCCACTTTCGCTTTCATCAAGAGGCTTTTTAGTTCCTCTTCACTTTCTGCCATAAGGGTGGTGTCATCTGCGTATCTGGGGTTATTGATATTTCTCCCGGCAATCTTGATTCCAGCTTGTGCTTCTTCCAGCCCAGCGTTTCTCATGATGTACTCTGCATATAAGTTAAATAAGCAGGGTGGCAATATACAGCCTTGACATACTCCTTTTCCTATTTGGAGCCAGTCTGTTGTTCCGTGTCCAGTTCTAACCATTGCTTCCTGACCTGCATATAGGTTTTTCAAGAGGCCAGTCAGGTGGTCTGGTACTCCCATCTCTTTCAGAATTTCCCACAGTTTATTGTGATCCGCACAGTCAGAGGCTTTGGCACAGTCAGTAAAGCAGAAATAGATGTTTTTCTGGAACTCTCTTGCTTTTTCCATGATCCAGCGAATGTTGGCAATTTGACCTCTGGTTCTTCTGCCTTTTCTAAAACCAGCTTGAACATCTGGAAGTTCACTATTGCTGAAGCCTGGCTTGGAGAATTTTGAGCATTACTTTACTAGCGTGTGAGATGAGTGCAATTGTGCTGTAGTTTGAGCATTCTTTCGCATTGCCTTTCCTTGGGATTGGAATGAAAACTGACCTTTTCCAGTCCTATGGCCACTGCTGAGTTTTCCAAATTTGCTGGCATATTGAGTGCAGCACTTTCACAGCATCATCTTTCAGGATTTGAAATAGCTCAACTGGAATTCCATCACCTCCTCTAGCTTTGTTTGTAGTGATGCTTTCTAAGGCCCACTTAACTTCACATTCCAGGATGTCTGGCTCTAGGTGAGTGATCACACCATTGTGAGTATCTTGGTCGTGAAGATCTTTTTTGTGTAGTTCTTCTGTGTATTCTTGCCACCTCTTCTTAATATCTTCTGCTTCTGTTAGGTCCATACCACTTCTGTCGTTTATCAAGCCCATCTTTGCATGAAATGTTCCCTTGGTATCTCTAATTTTCTTGAAGAGATCTCTAGTCTTTCCCATTCTGTTGTTTTCCTCTATTTCTTTGCATTGATTGCTGAGGAAGGCTTTCTTATCTCTTCTTGCTATTCTTTGGAACTCTCATTCAAATGCTTATATCTTTCCTTTTCTCCTTTGCTTTTCGCTTCTCTTCACATTCCCTTATATACAAATGTTAATGACTTACGTAGAATTCTGCCGATTGCGCGCAGGGCACACTGATGTCTACTGGTGTTTTAGCAGATCAGAGCCATTTTCCTAGAGTGCAGTCCTTGCCAGCTTGATCACTTGGGAAGGGAGCTTAAACCCCTACAACTTTTGCAGAGTTATCTAATGATTGCACTGTTTTTTTCCCCCAGAGTTATCATCACTATGTTGGTGACCTGTTCAGTTTGCTGCTATCTCTTGTAAGTAGTTTATTTCTAAAATAATAATCGGTTATTTCTGGTATTTATCATATGTGTGATTAAAAGTTAAGTAAGTGGTTATCAAGTTAAGTTTCATTGTTATCAAGTTAAGTTTGGTTAAGTTAAGGTTATCAAGAAACTTGACCAAGTTAAATTTCATGGTTATCATGAAACTTTATACTTTTGTTTAATTGGGGTTTGTTCTTGGTGTAACATCCAGAAATAGTAACTTAAGATTGGAAAGAAGATATTTTCCTATGTTCAGTATGTTACCTAAGAATTGTGCGGATGCCCAGTTCTGGCAATACAGGTGTAATTTATTTGGCACTTATTTCAATCATGTAATTAGCTGGAAATTGTCTTCATACGGCTTTAGATTTTACTTCCGTGAAGTATCTGAGCCTATTCTTTTCACTTAAATATCGTGTTATGAAGCCAGTAAAGCCATTCTTTACTATGACTTTTGTTTATCTCATGAATAGACATTAAACTGGAATTGTAATCCAGAGAAAGGGTAATCTTTTAAAGTAATTAACTATGCACTGTATCAAAGTATGATAATAATTGGCTTCTGATTTGAATAGATGGTATCAACTGTTGAGTGAAAGCTTTAGGATATATGAAGTCATTTCTCAACATATATTTTTGAAATACTGTTAGAAATGGCAAAACAGCATTTGAAGTATTCTGTTGTTGTTTTTTTAAATTTTATTTGTGTATTTATTTATTTATTCTTTCGGCCACACTGAGTAGCCTGTGGGATCTTAGTTCCCCAACCAGGGATTGAACCCATGCTCCCTGTGTTGGGAGCTTGGAGTCTTAACCACTGAACTGCCAAGGATGTCCCTCTTTTTTAAAACTGAGATATATTTCACATACCATAAAATTTATCCTTTTAGGGATTGATTGGTTTAAAACCAGCAGTTCTTTTTCATGAAAGAGAGCTTGCTGGTTTCCTGAGACTTCCTTGTATGGAAAAGTGTTGGTGATGGCCGGCTGCTGTTTAGTGCTCACATATGGTGGGAGCAGCTCTTCTGATCCTATGACCAAAAGCTGTGGTTCTCTGTGGCTCTGAATCTGAATTTCTTATATCCTGGGGCTTTTGCATTGAGGTTTTTCAAAGAGGTTTGTGGGTAGGAGCCAATGCTAGTTATTGGCATACATCAAAATCTGCCCCTGTCAAAGAGTTAAATTACCATGAATTTTGGCTGTCTGGCCATTAGAATACTTGCTTAAGTGCAGCTTGCGGTGTTTAAAGCTGAATCATATAGCATGATGGAAGTGTGGCTGAGGGTGATGTTTAACTGCCTTGACACGCAGGCTTAGATAATGAGACTTTGTGCGGTTGCCTTGTTTTAGTCTTTTCTTTTTAGAAAGGTGAAGAGGCTTTTTTGGGTCTTCCCCGAAAGACCTGAAGTGTGAAACATTTCACACTTCCCCAGAATGGAAGTCTGACAGGTAGTGAATAGAGGACGTTCTTATTCTAGCTGTGTTTAGCTCTAAAGAGTAAATGAGAAGTACTTGCATCAACAATTCCTCATCTAAGTAGGGGTGATTGAGTACCAGCCTGTCCTACCTAATCAAATGCCCTCTAGAAATTCCAGCAAGGGAGCTCTTTATCAATCCAGGAGCCAAGGAGTGGTCCTGTGATTGAAAAAGCTTTTTTTTCATTCCTTTGATCTCTGCTGCATGAGCAGTAAGGTTGGTGGTAGGATCTTAAAAGAGAGAGAAAATTATTGTACAGAGGAATGACTTGAGATTAAACAAAAATGAGGCAAAAGTGTTCTGTGACTTTCTGGTCCTCCACGATCTTTGAAATCTGGTTAATTTCCTGGATATTCTCTTTAAAACAGGCAGGAGACCTTTCCAATTAGTCTCATGCCTCATGTCTTCATTTTCAAGTATAAAATACAATAACTGGACTTGGTTGGAAATTATGTTACTTTGAGTCTTGGTGACTTAGTTGAGAACTGGTTGAGCCTTGCCTCTTGCTGTCTAGGTTTTCCTTTGTCCCAGTGTGCTGGCGGCGGCTTTGTTGCCAGTGGGTCAGTACTGTCATCAGTGTGTTAATAAAGGTAGTTAGTACACAGTGTTGCAACATTGAATGCTTCCAGAGGCCATTTTATGGGGAAATGAGCTGGGTGGTATAGACTTCATGCAATTTCTTTTTAAGGTTCTCTTTTTTTCTTTTTAAATTTTATTTATTTGTGGCTGTGCTCGGTCTTGTTGCTGTGAGGGCTTTTCTCCAGTTGTGGTGAGCAGTCTCCTCTCAGGCTGCAGTCAGTGGGCTTCTCGTTTCGATGGTTTGTCTGATTGGGGAGCACAGGCTGTAGGTGCAGGGGCTTCGGTAGCCGTGGCGGCAGGCTCAGTACTTGGGACTCCGGGGCTCTGGAGCACTGGCGTGGTAGCTGTGGCCCACGGGCTTAGTCGCTCTGCGGCGTGTGAAACCTTCCCAGAGCAGGGAGTGACTCTGTCTCTCCTGCGTGAGCAGGCGGTTCTTCACCAGTGAGCCACCAGGGAAGCCTGTATGCAACTGTGTTTTTCTTGTTTCTTTGAAATTTGATCATTTATCCTATTTACAAAATATCTGCCTGAAACCTGCAGACGGAATTCAAATTCCAAATAGTTTACACACCTTATTCTACACAGGGGTGTGATTCTGTAATACATTTAATTTGAAATTCAAAGGGACCTTTACTGTTTGGCACTATACATACAGTTTCTTGAACATACCTCGTTTATAGTAAGACATGCCCAAAGAAACTAGATTTCCTAAACAAAGCTATGTTTTGAAATAGTCATAGGCTTTTGAATTGCCTTCTGTTTGTGGCATTCTTCCCTCTTTCCAGTTTGTTCTAGTCCAAGGTTAGATTCCATGGGGTGTACCTTGTTTGAGTTCTGAATAAATCAGGATCTCTGCCAGAACAGCCAGCTTGTGTTACTAGTTCAGCAGAGGAAAGCCTGAACGCTCTAAATATGGTTCCCTCTCTGAGGCGCAGGATCACTTTTGTTTCTTAAGCAGACAGGCCTTTTAGTTACTACTCTATACCTTCTCTTGGTCTTAGATTAGTTGTTAATTTGAGTTATGTTGTAGCTTACCCTAAGTCACAGAACTCACATCTTCAGAGTAAATTAGAAATTTAGTATTATATTGTGAAGGTGCAAGCACTTGACTAATTGTAAATCTTACCTGCAGAGTGACAGAGAAAAAGAAATGTTGACCAGGAGACCAGAAGACGTTAATTCTGCTACGTTGAGTAATATTTGACCTGATTATGTTGTAGTATGGTTTGCTGAATTTTTGAATATGATGATGCTGTGTGTGAAAATTTGCAATGAAGAATAAGAAAAATGTATTATTATCAGTGATTTTTAAAAATTATTTTTTTAAATAACTGTATTTGTGTATTTATTTTTGACGGTGCTGGGTCTTCATGACTGTCCTAGGGCTCTGGTTGCAGCGGGCGGGGCTGCTCTTCTTTGAGGCTAGAGGGCTTCTCACTGCGGAGGCTTCTCTTGTTGCGGAGCACAGGCTCTAAGGCGCTATAATCATGGGTTTTTCTATTTCTCTTTAAAAGAAAGATCCTTGTTTGTTTCATATGTTTTACAGCTCTGTTATTAGAAGGATGCATATATATGATTGTCATATGTCTTCTGATGAATTAACATTTCTGACATTATCAGATATCTTTATCCTTGGTAATACTCCTTAACTCAATTTTTACTCTGTCTTATTTATATCAAAAATTGTACCGCTTTTCCTGTGTTCATTATATCTGTGTCTTTATATTTAGAACATGCCCTTTTGAAGACGGTATACTGCTTGGGTTTACTATTTCTTCTATTTTGACTGTCTGCCTTTTGGCAAAGGGATATTCCTTACACAATTAATGTAAGTAATGTATCGATTATAGCTAGGTTTGGGTTCACTGTTTTGTTCATTGTTTTCTGTTTGGCTCAACTCATTTGTGCTCCTCTGTCCTTTTATGCGTTCCTTTAAGTTAAGGGAATATTTTGAGTATTCTGTTTTAATTCCTTCAGGGCATTTAGCTATTCTTTTGTATTTTTCTCCCCCTCCCCTTTATTTTATGTATTTATTTTTATTTTTAAAATTTTTTCTGTGCTGGATCTTCACTGCAAGTAGACTGTCTCTAGCTGTGGGCTTTGTGGGGGCTTCTCTTGCTGTGGCGCTCAGGGTTAGCAGTTGTGGCATGGAAGCTCTCTGGGCAGGCTCTCTAGTTACTGGATGTGGGATCTTAGTTGCTGGACCAGGGATCAAGCTCATGTCCCTTGCTTTGGAAGGTGGATTTTTAACCACTGGGCGTCCAGGGAAGTCCCCATTCTCATTTTTGAAGGATTTTTTTTTTCTTTCAGCCTGTTTTAAAGGTGCTCTTCCATTATCATCTGTCCTCCATTATTTCTGCTGAGAACTCAGCTGTAATTTGAATAATTGTTCCTTATGCATTCTTTGTGCTCTGAATGTTATCAAGATTTTCTCTTTATTTTTGCTTTTCAGTATAAATTCTGCTATGATGTACATAGGTGTGGTTTTGTTTGAATTTATTCTGGTTGGGTTTGCTGAGCTATTGGATCTTAACTGTTTTCCACCAAATTTGAGAAAATTTCAGTCTATATTCTTTTTTTTTTTTTTGCTCTATTCATTCTCCTTCTGAGACTACAATTCCACATATGGTAGACTTTGATTTTCTTTTCAATGTTTTTTCCTGTTTCTCCAGATTGGATAAGTTCTGTTGATTTTTCATCAGGTTCACTATTTCTCCTATCGTCTCCAACCTATGGTAAACCCATCCAAATATTCTTCAGTTCATATAGTAAACTTTTTTGTTCTAGAATTTTTATTTGGTTCTTTATTGATGTTTTAATTTAGTTGCTGAGATTCTCAATCTGTTCATTCTTTATAGCCAATTTGTCTTCTAAGTCTTTAAACATATTTATAATGCTGTTTTGTTTTGTGTTTATTCTAGAACAATAAACGCCTTTATTACATGAGCTAGCATAGGAAGGAGGAGGATTTATTTGCCTTTCTGTGCCTTGATTTCCCTCACATAGAACTCTAGCTCCTTGCCCTCTAGCACGCAGCCATTTGTAGGCCAGATTTGGGCTTTCCTCATCTGCAATGCAGGAGACCCTGGTTCGATTCCTGAGTCAGGAAGATCTGTTGGAGAAGAGATAGGCTACCCACTCCAATAATCTTGGGTGGGTAAATCCCGGGTGGCTCAGCTGATAAAGAATCCACCTGCAATTGGGAGACCTGAGTTTGATCCCTGGGCCAGAAAGATCCCCCTGGAGAAGGGAAAGGCTACCCACTCCAATATTCTGGCCTGGAGAATTCCATGAACTGTATAGTCCATGGGGTCCCAAAGAGTTGGACATGACTGAACGACTTTCACTTTCACTTTCTGCTTAAGAGACATTACCTTTTGGAGGGGTGCACCTCATATGCATTTGGCATGGGGAAGTTTCCTGACTAGGGATCGAACCTGTGCCCCCTGCTGTGGAAGCACAGAGTCTTAACCACTGGACTGCCAGGGAAGTCAGAGAAACATTACCTTTTAACTGCAGCTTCTATATAATTTTGGACTCAGCTTTTGTCAATTCCTTTGTCCTTGACTGTTGATTATATTTCTTGGGTTCTTTTGCCTGTGTATTTTTTACTAAATGCTAGATATTGAATCTAGCTAGATATTTACTAAAGCTAGATACAGATCACTGGGAAAGACCCAATGCTGGGAAAGATTGAGGGCAAAAGGAGAACGGGGCAGCCGAGGATGAGATGGTTAGATAGCATCACGGACATGAATCTGAGCAAACTCTGGGAGATTGTGAAGGACAGGGGAGCCTGGTTGCAAAGAGTCAGACATGAGTTAACGACTGAGCAACAACAAGATATTGTAGAATTCTGGATTCTACTTAAATTATTAATTGATCACCTTAAACCTGTGGAAGGTTGGTTTTACCCTTTGTTGGGGTAGATCTATTTCAGTTTTGCCCTTAGAGTGAGTTCTCCATTAAGATGTGGCCCTTCTGGGGTTTCAGTGGAAAGTTTGAGGTGTTTCAAGCCCCTCTAACTTCAGACTCCAAGTTCTCTTTCTCTGTCACACACAGCAGCAGCAGTTTCTGCTCTGTCTTTTCGGCCCTCAGGGTGTTTTCCACCAGCACTTGGCATTTGCATGCTTGCTTCCGGGATGAGCCAAGGAGTTAAGGGGAATTTAAACATGTTTTGGGACCCTTGTGACATCTTTTTTGAGGTTTCCCCTCTTAATTTCCAACTGCTCTGGCAGCTCTGAACTTACCTTTTGATACCTCAAGTCAAGAAGACTGCAGTGTTTTGCTTGAGCGTCACATAGACTGGACAGTGTCCTCTGGGGAAATGCTGTATAAAAGTTCCTTGTTTCTTTCAAGGATTGAATCTCTTCAGACTCTACCTGCTTTGGACACTCTCTAGTACCATTAATTAGTTATTTTTTTGTATTTTGTTCAGAGTTTATAATTACTGTCTATAGAATGAGTCTGATACCAGCTGCTGCTGCTAAGTCGCTTCAGTCGTGTCCGACTCTGTGTGACCCTATAGACGGCAGCCCACCAGGCTCCCCCGTCCCTGGGATTCTCCAGGCAAGAACACTGGAGTGGGTTGCCATTTCCTTCTCCAGTGCATGCGAATGAAAAGTGAAAGTGAAGTTGCTCAGTCGTTTCCGACTCTTAGCGACCCCATGGACTGTAGCCACCAGGCTCTTCCATCCATGGGATTTTCTAGGCAAGAGCACTGGAGTGGGGTGCCATTGCCTTCTCCGCTGATATAAGCTACTTATTACCAAAACCAGAACATTACCTATTGACTTTTTTTTCTGTTCAAGTATTATAGTTTTTCATTTCTGTAGAAGTTCTTTTTGCTGTTATTATAGTTTTGTTTTCCTTTCCTGTCTTCCCCTTTCTTTCGCCTCTCCCTTTCTTTTCCCTGCATATATTTTAAGTGTATCTTATTTCTTAAAAAATAGTAGGCAGTTTATCTATAGTCTGTATCTGATAATTCCATTATCTGAAGTCCTCGCAGGTTTATATCTGCTTTTGCTGTCTCTCACTCATGGTGCCTTGTTTCCATATGCATTTAGTTATATTTGACTGTCATGTGTTCATTTTCCCTATAGATGTTTGTTTGCTTTTTGGCTGCGCCTTGTGGCTTGCAGGATCTTAGTTCCCTTACCAGAGGTTGAACCTGGGCCCTGGGCAGTGAAAAAAGCACGGAGTCTAACCACCAGACCACCAAGGAATCCCCTGTTTTCTCTAGTTTTATTTGTATGACTTCTTTGAGGCCTGGTATGAAGGTGGGCTCCTCCAGAAAGGATTTACATTGCTTCTACCAGGTGCCTAAGGCCATCAGCAGAGTGTCATTAAATTAAGTAAAATTCTCAGTATATTCTTTTTTAAAACCATTGGCTTCTCTGGTGGCTCAGCAGTAAAGAATCCCCCTGCCAGTGCAGGAGATGCAGGTTTGATTCCTGGGTCAGGAAGATTCCCCTGGAGAAGGAAATGGCAAACTGCTCCAGTATTCTTATCTGGAGAATCCCGTAGACAGAGGAGCCTAGTGAGCTACAGTCCAGGGGCTCACAAAAGAGTTGGACACAACTTAGTGACTAAACAAACAAAAAAACAGCAAGTATGAATTTGAGCTGGCAGACTTTCATGAAGACTAATTCTCTGGGCAGTGTTTTTCTCCCTCCTGCTTGGTATTGGTCTCTGAGACAGTGTATTTTCCTAGCATTCTACTCAGGGGTGTTCTTTGATTTATTTATCCTTCCCTTCAGACAGAGAGAACGCTTTGGGGTCTTAGCTTTTTAGGGGGTATGCATGAAACTTTTGTTAGACCCTCTACCTTGAATGGGCCATGAGCTTTGTCTACCGTTTTTCATGTCCTGTGAGGTCTGAAAACAGAAGCACAAGTTAATCTGGGTTAGTATATGCTCTCAGAGTATGGAAAGCAACCCGTAGTCACTTTATTTCCCTCTGAGGAGTATTTGCCTTCGCTTAGTTTTTTTGGTCTGAGACTTGCTTACATTTCTCTCGTGGATGTGTGTGAAGTATTAGGATGTCTTGACTTGTTGATAGTGGAAAGGAAATCTAGGTATCTGGCCCAGCATATTATTATTATGTACTTTATGAGAAAATCTGTTTATCTTATTCTGACCATATAATCTTTTTATTTATAATTTGGTAGATAAGAGAATTTGAACTGAAAGGCCTAGTATAGAAAGTATGGAAGTAAAAAGGAAAGATAATTCAAATTCAGAGCTGTCAAAAATAGGGCATATTCCTGTTTTGCCCTGTAGTAGTGAAAGGGCTGTAGCAGAGATAGTTGGCTTCAGGCTAATGGAAACTAAGTTTGTAGCTTCTCTGGATCTTGGGGTCCTCTTCCAGACTCCCATGACTGTGGAAGAATAGCGTTCTGTTTCCTTGGCTGGGTTTCAGTTTGGGGCTGCCCTCAGCTCATGGATGCCATCCACATTCCTTGCCCTTCCATTGTCAAAGCTAGCAAGAGAGAATCTTCCTTTCTGCCCGGTCCTTCTCATCCTCTAGCAGCCTGGGTTCAGTAGGAGGTAGAAACCATACAGTAGATTAAACACAGGAAGTTTACTGTAACTGTGCACAGTGGCAGAAGAGCAACCATAAGAGAGAAGGGAACTCTGCCTGGCACCTGAGGGCTCAGGGGAGACAAGGACGGGCACAGACAACTGGGAGAGGGTCCAGACCTTGTTGGAGAAGGCATAGTTCAGCCCACCAGAGAGCGGAGAAATTCATTGGTTTGGCCAGGCTGGAGTTGGCCTGGAGTTGCTGGGCAAACACTTGGCCACACTCCGGAGCACAGGCGGGAGAGCGGGCATGGGAGATCAGTGACCTGGGTGTGTGTTGGGAATCCTTGCGACCCTATGAGCAGAAGGACCTTGAAGCATGTAGTCCAAGCAGGGGCTCTGGGTTCCATGTTGAGAGGGCTGCAGAAAGGTTATTTCCAGGCCTCGCCTCTACCTCGAAGAATGACCATGCCCTGGGCTAGAGCCTTGCAGGTTCCACCAGGTGGCCTCACACCCACTCCCCCAGCTTCTGGCCCTTGCCTGCCGTGCCCCTCCAGCGCCGTCTGCTGAGGAAGCTTGACATCATGCTCACTTTAAAGGAGAAAAAGGAACTCATTTGTTTACTACAGAGCTCTTATTACAGGGTGCATTACAAGATGACTGGCAATAAATTAATAAATGGTATATGCACTCCATATGTCCTTGGTCAGGAAGACTCCTGTCTCTTTTAGGAGCTCACCTGATTAGGTCAAGCCCACTCAGTAATTTCTCTTCCTTTTCTCTTTTTTTAATCGAAATACGGGCTTCCCAGGTGGCTCAACGGTGAAGAATCCCCCTGCCAGTGCAGGAGATGCAGGTTCGATCTCTGGGTCAGGAAGATCCTCTGGAGCAGGAAATGGCAACCCAGTCCAGTATTCTTGCCTGGAAGATCCCCTGGCAGACTATAGTTCATGAGGTCACAAAAAGTCAGACACAGCTGAGCACACATACAGTTGATTTCTAGTGTTTTAGGTGTACGGCAAAGTGACTCAGTTATACGTGCACGTACATATATTCTTTTTCAGATTATTTTGCATTGTAAGTTACTACAAGATGTTGACTATAGTTTCCTGTGCTATGTATTAATAGTAGTTCCTTGCTGATTATCTATTTTACATATAATAGTGTGTATCTGTTAAGCTCTTAATTTATCCCTCTCCTCCTTTCCCCTTTGGTAACCATATGCTTGTTTTCTGTTTATGAGTTTATTTCTGTTTTGCAAAGCAGTTCCTGCGTATAAACTTTTAGATTCCTGTGTATCATACTAAGTAAGTCTGACTGACTTAGTATGATAACTTCCAGGTCCCTCCACGTTGCTGCACATGGCATCATTTCATTCTTTTTTATGGCCGAATAATATTTGTGTGTGTGTGTACCACATCTTCTTTATCCATTTATCTGTTGATGGAAATTTCCCTTTCTTAAAGCGAGCTATATATATATATTTTTTTGAGGTATAGTGGATGTATAATATTATGTTTCAGGTGTACAGCATGGTGATTCATAATGTTTAAAGGTTACGTTTCATTTATAGTTATTATCAAATGTTGGCCATATTCCCTGTGTTGTAGAGTACATCCCTGTAGCTAATTTTGTACATAATGGTTTGTATGTCTTAATTCCCTACCTTTGTAATGCCCCTCCCCTCCCCTCTCCCCACTGGTAACCACTGTTTTGTTCTCTGTATCTGTGAGTCTGTTTCTGTTTTATATTCACTAGTTCGTTTTATTTTTTAAATTCCACCTGTAAGTGATGCCCAGTATTTGTCTCTCCCTGTCAAGGCAGCTGTATCTTACAGCATAATCTAATCATGGCGGTGTTCTCCCATCATATCCGCCACCCCCTGTTTATACAGGTGTATATGCAAGGGGATGGGAATTTGGGGGCACTGTCTTAGACTTCTGCCTCATGCAGGCTGGGTGGGGGTGGGAGAGGAGGTGGGGATGAGCATGACTCAGTGCTGCCTGAGAAACTCCTCAGTAGAGTAAAATAGGTTGTATTTCATTCTGTGGCTTGAATACAGTTTTAGCTGTCTCACAGAGAAAAAGAAGAAATGACTAGTATTTATTGAACATCTATTTGTCAGCTACTACAAGAGCACTTTCGTTTATTATTCCTTTGGTTCTTAACATCTTAGGGCAGGGATTATTATCTTCGTTTTACACAGAGGAAAACTGAGGCTCGGGGTTGAAGGTCAGGTACCTAGAGTCACTCCACTTATTTTTATTAATATTTATTTATTTGGCCACACCAGGTCTTAGTTGCAACATACAGGATCTTTATTTGTGGCCCGTGAACTCTTAGTTGCAGGCGTGTGGCATCTAGTTCCCTGACCATCCACTAATTTTTGATGTAGTTAAAATTGAATCTAACCCTATCTAATACTGAATTCCATGCTTTCTAATAGTATCTAATAACATCACTGCCCTTGAAAAAATTTGCGTCACTGGACTGGAATGAGGGTGTTTGACAGAAGTATCTCAGTAGAGACAGAGCAAGTCACGTCTCTGCTGCCTCTTAAGGGGCCCTTGCTGCAGGGAACGCGGAAGGGAAGCCCTAGCCCGGCTCCCCTTTTCCGACAGGGAAGCTGAGCCGCTGTCTGCTTGACCTGAGCGTCACCGGGAAATAGCCATGCCTGTGTTCCCTGTTCTCTTATCTGAACGTGGAACAGAAGAACAAAGCAGGATTTTGAGCGAGCTCGGTATAGCCTTTTCTGTGGGGAGGAGGTATTTTGTGCTTGAAGAATTCTAATGACCAAGAGTTGAGCTCATGATCAGTGGCCAGGAGTGTTTGTAGATGAATACCCTATTCCTCTCTCTTCCAAAGCAGGCTCCACCACTCTTGGTTTGTCTCTCATAAGCTCCTGAACCCCGGGGTGGGGGTGGGGGCGGGGCCCCTCGACCGAGATTCCTTTTGGCACCCTTCGGGCCGACATTGGAGCGTGGCATTCATAAAGAATTGTGGGATAAAAGAGGAACTCTAAGCTGCCCGATGTGTTTCGTCTGTAATGCCCCATGGAAGCAACCCAGTATCATGGGACTCAAGTCCTGAGTTCCCTTTCCAGCTCTTTCCCTGTTCGCCACGGGAGTATTAAGCTCCCGAGGACATAGTTTCTTTATTGTTAAAATGAGGGAGGTGAACTTGACCTCTGGTCCATTCCAGCGCCACTGTTGTCTGAAAGATGTTACTGCTGTCGCTTCCCCGGTAGTTTGAATAAGCTCAGAAGGTTAGTTATTAGGCTGGACTTCAGGTTGTGGAGACATGTGGTACAGTTTGGGCAAATATGAAGAGTACATTTAGTTCTCTTTTCTTGGACACATGAAGTAATAGATTCATTGGAATATGAGCTCTTTCTCCACCCACTTCCATCAATTCAGAGTGGGGTTTTTTTGGTTGTTTTTTTTTTTTTTTTTAAATCCTTCGAGTTCTCCACTGTGTTTATCAGCTTGAAAGAAAAATCTGAAGTCAGGCAGTAACCAGAAGGGCAGGCACAGAACTCAGCTGGTTACAAGGGAGAAAAATTCCACCACGAAATTTCAAATGAACTGACCTGGGCTGTTTCCCAAGGAATTTTCTTGAACTTTGGTTTGTTGTGGTGGTGATTGTTTTAAGTAAGCTGTTTTGCTTGACTTGAAACATTAAAAATAGTCTGTAAAATTAAATTCAAAAAAGTTTCTGAATACTGATCTGAGCAAGCAGAGGGGACTTCATTCTTGCTTCTGGATATTTCTTTTTCACCTCAGGTACCAAAGGCTCAGTGGTGGACCTCACCAATAGATAGCAGATGGATTCTTTGTTTCCTTAACTCCCAGACAGTTTAGATTTAGCTAAACTGATGCCTTCTGAACTGCTGTCAGGTAAAGTATTTCAGAAGGTAACTTTTGTAGTAGGAACATTCATCCCGACCTGATGATGAGTTCAGGAGCTGCTGCCACTTAATTAGTATCAACCACAGGCGAATGTCTCATCTCTCTCTTCTCAGTTTCCTTAACCATGTTGTGGGAAAATTAAAGGTCATTTGTGAAGTAGAACATGATTTTTTTTCTTTAAAGCTCTCTGGCTGTTTATAACATTCAGTCAGAATCAAGAGGCATTGCTGTCCTTCATCGTACAAAGTGCTGGGAGATGGTTGTTTTTATTAAGTATTATACATTTTTGGTAAAGAGAAGAGACAGAGGCGAGGCTCTAACATGTTTTTATTTAGCATTTCTAAGCATTGGCCAGTATTTCAGTCTGAAAGGACGGACACTGTTTGTACTGTCTGCTTCCATTGCCTGCTGGGATCGGGAAAGCCCTGGGTCTGTGTGGAATTTTCCATGACTGTCAGCTCCGCGTCGTTCGTGCTCTCTGTGGCCACAGCTCTCCAGTGTGTCTGCCTTTGTACCCTCCTCTCTCTTTTTCTCAGAGAGATGGTAAACCTCAGCTACAAGGCCGCATGTTTTGTTTGTGTCAAATACTGGAGTTCTAGGGACAGATGAGAGAATCTCCTCTGAATTAACTTTTTGTTTATAAAGTGAGTCAGCTTGAGGTAGCTCTCTTGGCCCAGTGTCCTCAGGTGTCACATTTCCTGTCACAGAACCGCTTTCTGTTGGGGTGGGGTTGGGAGGGCTGGTACCTTCTTTCTTTCTGTAGGTAAAGCTGCTAGAGCTGGTGTGTGTAGACTCTTCAGCAGTCTGATGGTCAGGGATCAGCATCAGCTTATTGATCCTTTGATTGGGAGAGTTCTAAAAATTACAGCAAATGGAAGAAAAGAGATCTAACCAGACTGTGGCCTGGTTGCGTTTGGCTACTTCCTCTCTTCTAGGGGAATTTAAAGTCCTAAAATAGCAGAAAGAGACTACTGTAGCAGGTTATCTACTTTCCTTAGAAAGCAATTCCTAGGATCCCATGCAGACAGGACAGTGATGTCAGATTAGGATGCTGAAATCCATCCTCTAGGATCTGTAGCAGATAGAGTCTGGGCTTGGGTACCAGACACCCTCCCCGTAAATGAGAGCAATTTATTTCTAATTTAAATAAAAACTCATGTATTTTGAAAAGGAATTAAAGGCACTGTGTGTTCTGCTTCATTCTGGGCTCCCCTGTAGCAGTACCTTCCTGGAAAGGCCTTCCTGCGCACCCCATCACAGGAGTACTGCCTCCATCATTCTCTACTCCTTCGCCTCACCATATTTCCTTCCTGATGCTGTATTCTGTAAGCTTTGCGAGGGCGGTGCCATTTCATTTTCTTCTTGTGTGTGCTGAGGCCACCTCAAATATTTATTTAATGAAGTAAACCATGGAATGGTTTGAATGGCCAGACGTTAGCCTGCTCTCTTTCTGTTGAGTCGTATGAGTTCTTTATGTATTTTCAATATTAGCCCCTTATCAGATGTATGATTTACTCTTTCTTTTTGTTCTTTGTTTTGGTCTGAGTTCAGTGATTTTCACATTTCACTGGGTATGTGGGTTCCTGTATCAGATAGAAGAGCACTTATTCAGAACTTTGTGAATGGTAGAAGAAAACTTTAAAGTCGGTTTGGGGCTATGTGTTGTTTTTCACTTCTAACCCTGAAGTAAGGACGTAACACCATCATACGTCCTCCGTAATTGAGTCTGATACAGGGGAATACCTTATTACTTCAGATCTGAAGTAAGCAAGGGCAGTTAGAAGCCCATTTGGTTCAGCTCCACTGGGGCCCCACAGATATGTAACACATTTTAGTGGTGATGATAATGAGAAAAGGGGTGCTCAAGTGGCACATTGGAATTGGGAGATGGTGGGCTGAGGTTTAACCCTGGCTGTACCAGTAAAAATGGGTGTGTTGTACTTCCCTGACAGTCCAGTGGTTAAGAATCGCCTGCCAATGCAGGGGACACAGGTTCGATCCCTGGTTTGGGCAGACCCCACATGCCACGGGGCCGCTAAGCCCGTGAGCTGCAGCCACTGAAGCCCTGTACCTGCGAGCACAAGTCGAGAAGCCACTGCGATGAGAGGCCTGTACGCCACAACTGGAGAGCAATCTCCACTCACAGCAGCGAAGATCCAGGGCAGTCAGTAAATAAATAGATAAAAGATTTTTAAAGTATGGGTGTGTCATATTGGTTGTGGGTCTTAGCATTTGGAGAATGGATAAAGTAAACTGATTTTTCCTGAACCCAGAAGTTATGATTTTGACAAACTGAGATTAGGCAAAAACACTCTTGAATGACAGTGTCATATGAATTCAGGAGATCTTGAATACTTGGAAAGGGAATTAAGAATATGAGTGAAAAGATCAGAGGCATGCTATGATGAAGCTTCATTGGTGTGTCAATAATGTATCAAAATGAAGACAGGATTTGGTCTGTGAAGCCTTTTTTTTTTTTTAATAAGGTATTCTCCCATTAAACATGATGTGTTTTATGAACTTTAAATGTATTGAAAATATGGTCTGAACAGAATAGATTTAAATTCTACCAAAGCACTCTCCTCGTCCTAACTTATAATGGTCCTATTCCAGCATGACTTCACCACTTTTGTTGTGCTTCCTTCCCCGTTATTTTTTAGTTGGCTGATTGCAATTCTGGCCCAACTCAACCCTCTCTTTGGACCACAGTTGAAAAATGAAACCATCTGGTACCTCAAGTATCATTGGCCTTGAGGAAGAAGACCTGCTCACTGGTACTCAGTCATTGAGGTGACTATGCCCTTGACCTTTTCCCATCAGTATTGTCAGTCGGTCAGCTAGAGTCTGCCTGGACTTTTCCTTCTTTTAACACTTGGCAAGGGCAGGCTGCTCAGAAAGCAAACACAACTGAATAGCAGAAATAGAACTTAGGCCATTCACTCTACCAAAGGATTTATCCACAAGATTTTTAAAAATTGTATTCTTACCCAGAATATTTTTGAATTACTTTTGCATGTGGTCTTTCGGGCACAGATCAAGAACATGACTATTTATACTTGGTATTTCGAGATTCAGCAACTTGAAGTGGCAGACAGATTTTAGATGAAGGGTATCTGTGAATGCTTTGGCAGAGAGAGACAGATACGTTTTGAAAATTGGTCTTAAAATTGCAGGTTTCCTGAGCATCAGAGAAGTGAGGAGTGGTGTAGTGGAAAGATTTATTCACTGGCCAAGAGTCAGAAAACTTCTCATGTCATTTGTTCCTCTATCTCCATTTTGTTAAATGGAGGTTAGTGCTAAATGCTTCCCTAGATTCAGGTTCAGCTTTTTTGGCAAGCATACTTAAATGGTTCTGTGAACTTCATATTGCCTTATATCAGGAGGCACACAGTGCTTGGCTCTCTGGTCTTTGCCAAGGTGCTGGATTCTGATCCCTCCAGGTGAAGAGGTCTCTGTCAACCTTTATCCAGTGATTTTTATCCACTGATGATCTTAGCCTGCATTGCAGTAGAAATTGCAAAATGGAAATTTTTTACTTCTTTTATTACTCACATATTTGATTAGGTGAAAGATTTCTGTGGAAACAAACTTTTCTTTATCGACTAGGGTTATTTAGTAACCTTGACATATAGATCAGATAAGAAAAGCAGGATATATATTTAATTTTTCCTTTTAATTTTCAGAGTAAGATATTGGTGCCCAAGTTACTTCCAGGGAGTCCAATGGGGTTTTCTATTCTTTGCTTTTCAGTTGTAATCAGTACACATTTATCACCCTGTTTAGGTTCAGCTCTGTCTTGGGCCCCACGGGCACCTGTCTGGACCAGCGTCCGTGTCCTCGCGCTGTTAGTCTTTGGTAGTTCTGCTTCTGGCAACATCAAGGTGTCCCAGACCTCTCTTCTGTGTTTCTTCACCTGGAATCAGCTTTCCCTCCAGTTGCTTTCTAAATTTCTGACTGAAAGGATCCCTGGTTCATGAGTCAGTCCTCAAGCTTAGTTGACCCTTTTCTCCCCCTAGTGGAAGTAGTATTTTAAAACCATCTGATTGCTGGGTGCATTCATTTCTGGTAGGGTGGGTTGTTACTTCTAAGTCTTTACCATGGACAAAGCCAGAAAGTACACATTTTTATTAAAAAAAAAAAATCACAAGTTTATGTCGGTATTTCTAATTCACGTGTAACAGTACAGGGTTTTTATTTGACTTCTTTGGTTTTATACTTGAATTTCATTCACATATGCTGAAAATCTTGGTTCCTGAAGACTAGCTTACTGACTTTGATTATCCAGATGTTATAGGATATATAGGATTATCCTGTGTTTTATAGGACATATTAAACTATATATTATAGGGTAATCAAAGTGGTAATTAAGTAATACAAAGTATTTTAAAAATAACACCAATATATCTACTAATTATAAGGTTATCAAATGCAGTGTAGAATTTCTTTGCTGCTTTGTTTGAAAAACAAAATACTATTTTCTGAGGTTACTTGAAATAATTAGTTCATCTGGTGGTTATCATTTTGATATACAATTAGATTTAAATGATTTATTTTGTGTTCAGTTTATAGTAATTTTTTCTTTTTTATTTGCTACTTTTTTGGGAATATGTAGAACATTTCCAGAGTCAAAATTATAAATAAGATACATTCGTAGAAGTCTCTATCCTTGCAGTATTTCATTGTGCAGAGATAGCACATACATATGTATATGTCGGCATGCATGTCCATCCTCCCTTGACATACACAGGTGTTACAGGGGAGATGTCATATTACATTTGCTATTCTGTACCTTGCTGTCTTCACTGAAAAATATATCCCAGAGATTGCTTCTCCTATCCATGTATAGAGATCTTCCTCCATTCTTTGTATAGCCATTAATACCCCTTTGGATTATTTCCAGTCTTTTTGTTATTATTGATGATAAAGCCACAGTGCCATCCTGCATGTATTTCGTATTTTTGTGTTTTTACCAGTAATCTTTGGATTAGAGTCCTTGAAAATAGAATCTCTGAGTTAAAGGTATAAATTCTTCCTCTAGATCTTACTACATTCCCTTCTGTTGGGACTGTACTATTTTTACATTCCCACCAACAGTGTGTGAGAGTGCCCATTTCCTCATAGCTTGAATTTTTGGCATTCTGATAGGTAGGCAACTTTTTTTTTCTTAAAGTTTTGTCTGCCCAAAGGGGTTTTAATTCCCTTTTAATTAGATTTTCTTTTAATCTGATTCGTATGTGAGAGTGTGTGTGTGTGTAACTGCCTTTTTTGTTTTTTCCATCAAGTTCTATTTTCTGTCCTTCCTCTTAGCTATACTGACTATGAGGATATTGATTGGGTTTAAAGCTGAGAACCTCAGGCCTCAAGAGTGGGATCTCGTTCTAGTGGAGACAGTCACTTACCTTCCTTTGAGCCTCATTTCCACCTTTTATCATAAGTAAATTGGGCCCTTCTACCCTGAATCATACTGTGTGGGGGGATCTGTTTCATTTGCCCATTCTTTTCATTTTCACATGTTTGTAACCTGGTGGATGAATTCCTAACACTTATACTCTGGTTCACAGCACAGACTAAGACCGCTTGAAACCCTTAGGTTACAGTTTGTTCCTTTGAAAGCAGAATGCCAGGAAACAGAACTCGCCAGGCAGCCGTGGCCATGAGCGTCAGGTCGTGCTGATCCCACGTCTAAGGGAGTGATTGTGATAGCACCACAGCTCTAGGCATTTGGAATTATCCCATCAGGAGATCTGATCTCTGCCTAACATTGGAGCAAACAAAACCCTTAAGATAGAACCTCACTTTTCTCTGGTAAAATTCAAAGAATGAGCTAAATAAAACCCTTTTAGAACTTTGAAGACATCTGGGATGATAAAAGAGTACAGAAACCAGATTTAGACTTGTCCTCACCTGGTAAGGAAAAGTATTCAGTTCTGCACGTGACTCTTAAGAGGCCAGATTTGGACAGTAGGAGGTGTAAGCCAGGCATGGTATTCAGCGAGAAAAATGAGGAACAGTTATGGAAGCTATGGAATACTTTTATATACATGAAATTGCGTTGATCTCAGACAGGACACTTACAGCTAGCCAGTCCTTTGTTACTTTAAACACTTTAATTGCCGTAGTTTGCTTTGATATGTTGATAGACTGAGCTATACCACATTATGTTTATTGGCTGGAAATTTTACCCAGTACTTCGAAGAACAATCCTCAGTCCATCTCTGCCCCCTGCCAGTCGAGGCTCTGCCTCTAGAGCCTCGATCCATGAGATACTTATGGGAACTATCACATCAAGTTTGCTATGTTTCCAATGTCCTATTTTCCTACAAAACTGTGGTGTTGGAGAAGACGTTTGAGAGTCTCTTGGACAGCAAGGAGATCAAACCAGTCCACCCTAAAGGAAATCAACCCTGAGTACTCACTGGAAGAACTGATGATGAAGCTGAAGCTCCAATACTTTGGCCACCTGATGCGAAAAGCTGACTCGACTCACTGGAAAAGATCCTGATGCTGAGAAAGACTAAAGGCAGGATGTGAAGAGGGCAACAGAGGATGAGATGGTTGGATGGCATCACCGACTCAATGGACATAAGTTTGAGCAAGCTCTGGGAGATGGTGAGGGACAGGGAAGCCTGACGTGTCCATGGGGTCACAGAGTCAGGCATGACTTATGACTGAACAGCATTGTCTTGCAGCTTTGGGGATGTGATACTTGTGTAGAGTCTACTCAGAGTGGCTTCAGACCACTGTTCTATAAGTTAGTTAGTTAACTACATCATGGTAATATATTTAGATGAGTCTATATAGTTTACCACAGTCCTAAAAGGGCAGGCATTCTATTTTATTACAAAGTCTGGACCAGAGAGGAACAGAGTATTGGTTATTAGGCCTCTGCCCTGAGGGAGCTGCTTTCTTATACATTCCAAAAATATTTGCGTGTCACGAGATGGATAGCACTGTGATCCACCATGAGTGGGGATTTCAGAAGAATCTGTGGGCTCTAAAGGGGTTTGCGATCTATTGAGAGGTTGGAATTAAGCCATACTTGTGAGAAGTTTAAATAGTTCAAGGTGCTTTATGGTTAAGCCTGTCATAGTCTTCCCTGTCACTTAGGGTCAGAACCCATTCGATGGCTTCTTTCTCCTTTCTCTCCGTTGAATCCATTTGAGCCTGTTTTACCACTTGTCTGCCTGTCTATTCATTGTTTCTCTTTCTGGGACCCTAATTTCTGAACTGATCCCTGCAACTCTGAATTACTGCAGTGGCTGCCTCTGTACTCGGGGTATCTACTAACCACTACCTTGTTTATCTTCCTGATACAGCACTTCCTGGAACACATCACTGCTTGCCCCAGAAACTCAGTAGTTCTGTATGAGCTACCGTAGGGCTTTTTTGTAGATCATGAGGTCTCTGATTCTAATGGGTACATGCTGTTTGGAATGCTGTATGTTACGTGTTGTAAGCACAACTTGTCAGGGTCACGAAGGTCCCATGCACCACAGAAGATAAGAATGACTGATCTGCAGATTCTGTCTCATTTTCTCACTCAGCGGTTGAGGCCTGCCACATCTGCCCTCAAACCACCTTCGCAGCCTCTCTTTTCACAACTTTCCTCAGTGACCTGCTGGTTCTAGCCACACTGTTTTTGTTTTCTCAAGCTAATTAGCTTTCCTTAGCTTTTCTTGCCTCTTACTATGCCCTTCACTAATTCAGAAGGCAAGTTAGTAAACACACGACTCGGTGAGCATTGTCCTGGTGTCTGGTCCCCACTCACCCGTTCTCTTCGTTCTTTCTGATGTTTTCTCTTTGAATGTCCAGCTTGCAGATCCCTGCACTGTGTTTCCTGGCCACAATGGCTTCACGGTGATCTCTTCTGTCCTAAGTGTATTTGGCTCTGGAGGTTTTGCCATCCGTTCAGTGCATTGCCTTGAATTGTGAAGCACTCATGCCTTTAGTTTGATTAAATACCTCTTGTAGTCAATCTCCTACAATAAATATATACATTACACATTATAGTAAAGAAGGAATTATTTTGTGAATTTATCTGAAATGAAAAATTAAGGATAAAAATGATATCTATTCTTTGTTTAAAAAAATATATCCACTCATTCTTCTCTGAGCAAATTTCTTGGTTCTAGCCTTAATATTTTTCTGTTGTTTTCATTCTCAATCTTAGCTGAAAGTAGCCTTGTGATTCCTTTATTTTACAAAATGAGAACATGGACCCTTTGGTCAAGTTCCCCAAAATGGCTATTTCATATCAGAGAGACGATTAGAATATATGCTTCTTTAATTCACTCCAAAATCAGACCACAAGTCTGTGCCACTGGACATAATGCTCACTCACATTGATCTTAAACTGGTATCACTGAGCTTGAGGGAAAATCATCCCCTCTCTCCACGTGGTTTTTCAGAAGTGAAGACTCGTTTTCCTCTTTTGTGGTTGTTCATTTGCCCAGAAGGGTCTAAACAATGAGGAAGTTTCACAGTACGCTCTTCATAGAAATTAACACACACGCACAATCTGATTTCACTACTTCAAATATTCTCAAGAAAAATTAATAATCTGCCTGAAACTCAGATCTATGAAGAGGGCTGTTCTGCTGGCTTAAGTAGGAGAAGAGAAAATGATATCAGTTCAGAGGAAAGTTTTTCTGAAGGGCTTCCCTCATGACTCAGCGGTAAATCCACCTGCCCAGTGCAGGAGATGTCGGTTCGATCCCTGGATCAGCAAGATCCCCTGGAGGAGGAAATGGCAACCCACTCCAGTATTCTTGTCTGGGAAGTCACATGGACAAAGGAGCCTGGCTGCTACAGTTCATGGGTTTGCAGAGTTGGACACTACTGGGTGGCCGAGCACGCACCCAAGGTTTTATGAAGCCGAGGAAGAAACTGGTAGCTCTGGCCATTACCCTACCTGGCCTGCTCTGGTGTTTTCCTTAATACATGGTAAAAAAAAAAAAAAGCCCTCTAATGACATCTTCAGTTAACTGTCTCCAGTGTCCTGCCCTGGCGGGCCCCCAGCAGTCTAGTGCTTCCCACCATCCAGGAAAACTGGCCCACCTGGTTTGCTCCAGGAGGACTTAGCAGCAGTCTCCTGTCTGCTTCCAGGCACCTTGGCCCCGGGGCCTTGGGAAACCTATCGTTTAATCACCCTGCACTGTGGATTCTCTTGGATGTGCCACTGGTTTGGAAAATCTCAAGAGTCCATCTGGTCTACCTATGGGTTTTTCAGCCTTCAATCTTTGTCAGATTTGCCTGCCACAACCACACCTCATCTGAATTTTAACTAGCCCTTCACTCCACCTGCACCTAAATAAAGCTCTTGTTTTAGGTTTATCTAAATAAACAGCTTGTTTTCCCACTAACTCAGTGCTTGTGTGGAAATTACCTCTTAAAGACACTATTTGTTTAATTTTCTTTTCCTTTTTTTTTAATTTCAAAAGTAAGCATATGTGACTTTATAAAACATCAAATCAGCTTTACATGAAGGAGTTCATGAGACCACTGTGTGAAGATACCTATTTTAAATGCTTGCTAGCTCTGCAAAGGTGGTGTTGCAGCTTTAAACTTGTAGAAAAGTTCTCCTTTGTCACCTACACTTGGGGTGGCAAGAATGGTGAGCCATCTCGAGTACCAAGCAGCCTGCTGTTGAGGAGTTTGACATAGGGAAAGCCTGCCCGCCTGTGGGAGCCTGGCTTCCTTGTTGGAGGAAAAGTGCATATACAGGTTCTTGAAGGCCAAGTGAACTTGTCAGACCCCAGTGCGATTGGTTTCAGTCCCCTCCACTCTTCCTGCTTTCCGTAACACTGTCAACCAGGACTTGGGCTCCTCGGTTTAGCGTTGTCCTTGGTAGCTGGACTTCTTGTCACAGTCCTGCCGGAACCTTGCGTTTTAACTAAGCCCACTTTCATTCAGACATTTATGGAGCACCTGTATATAGGGTTGGCCAAAAAGTTTGTTTGGATTTTTCCACACCATCTTACAGAAAAACACGAACAGACCTTTTGGCCAATACAATATTTGAAATGATTAGCCTGGTTGACTTTCTTGGTGTTACCCTTTTGCTCTCCTGAGGATGGTGGAAAGGCCCAGTTACTGGAACGGTTTTGTTTTGCAGGTCACGGAGAGAACTCCTCTAGATGTAAAATCACCTCAGTACCCAGACCACCTCCTTGACGTGCCCACTGTGGCCACCAGCTGCCTTAAACGTTCACCCACATTTGAGTGCCTTTTTCTACAATGCTGTGTTTTTTTCCTGTCACCTTTTTTACACTTTGAATGATGTGCCTCTTTGAGCTAAACTGTGCTGCCTCTGTAAAATCTTTATGTACTCTTCCGAGATGGAAAGTGCTGGTCTTCTGAGAAATACTGTTACTCTCTCCTTGGAACCGATGGATTGGAAGATGGCTCCTGCCTGCTCACAACATGAGAATCAGCGGAGTGTTTAAAAAACTGTTACATGACAATAAGTCTCCAGTGGGGCAGTCAGTAGGAGAACACGTTTTCCAGGGAAAATCTGACCCACAGAATTATACCAAAGTATTTTCGGGTTGAATTTCTTATTTCTGCCATCTGTTGGAATAAATTATTTTTCTGCTTTCTGTGGAAACCTGGTTTTTGTGTTTGTTAAATAAGCTCATTTCTATCTCTAGATAAGGCCTTTCTGAAAAGTGATTTTGTACTTCCAATTTAGCTTGGATGGATCAACCTGGTTGTGTAGTTTGAGATGACTGAGGAATCTGGTAAGTACATTTCTAACCATCCAATAAACATCTCAGTGCTTGCTGTAGCCACTGGAGGAGTCAAAGAAGTGGATATTGGGTCCCTGCAAATTCAAGAGCTGGAAGGCTACTGGGAGGTAAGGTTGGTCTACATAGAACTAGAGATCAAGGCCGCGTTTCACCACTGTCCATAAACACGTAGTCGAGATGCTGAGCAGGTAGAGGGGCAGTACCAGCCACAGGGACAAACCAGAACCAGCAGCTCCTTGTACCATTCCCTGTCGGAAATGGGACGGAACAGTCACGTGGTTAAGGAGCCTGGGACGGGGACAGCGTTGTGTATTTTAGCAGTGGGCATCTCAATACTTCAGTAACTTAGGGACTATATTAGATTTAAGAAATTAAAAATGAAAATGGATCTAAATTTTCACCGACTCATGGCTCTTTGACAGCCAGCCAAGAATGGATTTCCTGTTTTGCAGTTTGTACTTTTCTTTTCCTCCAAAACTATCTGAACTCATTGCTTTGCTATTCTTATGACCAAAGAGAGTTTCAAGTTGATGTGACCCTCCTGCTTTCATTTCTTTCTTTTCCTTCTTTTCTTTCATTTTGAACAGTTTTCCCTAAGAGGCAACTCCATCCTTTACATTTGCAGCAAACAGGCTTCTTTAGGTAATTTCATGGCATCCAGAAAACACTGAAGATTTGATGTCGAAGGACCATAGTAATACCTGCTACCCCGTCATTTTATTATAAATAAGGAATCTCAGCCCAGACAAGGAGGGTTGCCTGCCCGGTTTAAGGGAGCCGGTCAGCGGCAGACAAAGGAGGAGATGCGTGTTTTCTCATTTCCACTCTAGAGCACTGTTTCCTTGCTCCCGGCCTCTCTCATTGCTCCACTGGCCAGGAGCCGACTCTGGGGCTTGGGTGGGAGGGAAGAATTCTGCCTTTGTGGATGACCAAGCTGTCTCCCATCAGAGCAACTTATTTGACCCTTCATTGTTATTTGTCATCTAAGAAAGCAATGCTGGTGGTTACTGTGGGTACATAAAAGGATGCCACAGTCTTGGAGCCCCGATCATGGTTGGGGGCGTGTGACCTGCGAGCAGCTGTGTAACCATTCTTTTGAGTCAGGCCCTACTGCCCAGCATTACTGGTGGTCAGTCTGAAACCTTTCGAGCTCCCACCCCGGCCTGCTTCTCAGCAGACCACCATGAGTTTGAAGCTGAGCCTCCTGTTGTCCCTGGCGTGATGCTTTCGTTGAGTGGTGCCTTTGCCGTCCTGACTTCGGCACGGCGTGAGCTGTAGGAGCCTCCACGGGTCCAGCACAGCAGCCCTGGGCTGTAGCGTCCGTGCAGCTCTTGGGGGGGTCTTCTCATTCACAATCATGGTTGGACACATTTCCGATTTAATGGCATAATTGAAGGCAGAGGTCATGACCCTGGCTGATCAAGGTCCCTGAGTTCTGCCTTGTTCTGTCACTTTGTATAAATCCATTTTTGTACTTCTGGAGGTTAGACATTAATGGGGCAAGCTGGATTACATTGCTCTTTGCGTTCGGGCTTGCTTGCCATTTGGTGTGATTCAGTTCCTACCGAGAGAGGTAAGGAAGATTCGTGTGTTGCTTGCACTCACAGCAGGGATGTGAGCACTGAAGGGACTGCAGTGTGCCAGGGAGGTTTGGAAAATCCTGCTCAGAAAGCTCTCAGGGAAGGTAAGGGCCCTAATAAGGCAGCAGCTCAGGCCTGAACCTAGAGGATTTTCTCCAAACCAAAACCCTACTGAAGCCTCAGCATAAAGCCTATGATGAAGAAAGGAACTCACTTCCTAGCCAAATTGGGGATCAGAGACACCTCCTTCCCACACCCTACCCCATCTCAAATCTACCCCCACCTCCCACTGAAAGACAGATTTTAAGCCCTTAACAGCCAGGTTCTGTGACTCTGTCACCACCGAGATGCATTACTGTCATTGAAAGGAAGGAATGATGAGACCCACTCGGATTTCATGGGCAAAATTCAGTAGGTTGTCTGGGTCCAACTAGTCACTTAACCTTTGAGTCTATTTCGTCATGTATGAAATTCTCAAGAATATTAACTGCAGTTAAGGTATAAACTCAGATACATGTTTTCTCTTCATCTCCTCCCTAATAATTGAACCATTTTGTTACAGCAACTCAGGCAGAATCTGAGATGAACACCTGCGAACACTTTTTCCCTTGAGAGTGCCCTTGATCCAGTGCCTGCCAGGGCCCAGGTTGGAAGGAGCACCATCCAGCCCTTTGAGAGGATACTGAAGTGTTTCTTTCCTCCAAAGTCTGGCCCGGTGAACATGGTGGGCCTGGGATGATCATTAGACTAGGAGAGGGCCTAGCTTTGCAATTACTCCATCGCTTTCTAGTAATGTGGCTTTGGGAAAATCATTTAATATCCAAGCCTCAGTTTTTTTAATCTATAAAATGGTGATAATACCTGCCCTTTTCTGCTATATGAGGTTGTTACCATATGAGGTATTGGTGGTACAGATCATTTGTAAATTATGATAATACACAAAGGATATTTTTTGAAGAAATGATGAAATCCCTAGGACCCACTGATTATATTTTTCTATGAAGATAGGCCCCAGTGGGGCAGCTGACTTTCTTTTTTTAACATAATGGTTTCCCTTTTGTTTGGGCTTCCCTTGTGGCTCAGCTGGTAAAGAGTCTGCCTGCAATACGCGAGACCTGGGTTCGATCCCTGGGTTGGGAAGATCCCCTGGAGAAGGGAAGGGCTACCCACTCCAGGATTCTGGCCTGGAGAATTCCATGGACTATACAGTCCATGGGGTCACAAAGAATTGGACACGACTGAGTGACTTCCGCTTTCCCTTTTGTTTAGTCATTTGTACTTGGGTTACATAAAAATAAAAGGCACACACCAGGCTCCAAGCCTGATCTCTGAGCAGGGCGATGGATTTCTTCGAAATAATCATAGCGTAAGTGTCTAGACCACATCCTTCCTGCCTTTCCAGGCTCTACCAGGTCGTATACCAGAACGGGAGAATTTCTGGCATGCTTATGTAGATGTCATCTGAGGGTCCTTGGTTTCTTTTAACACTGTTTTTGTTGTCCTTAAACATGTAATGATGTCTATACCCTTATCACTGACCCAACAATTTTTTATTATATATTCCTTGGGTATTGCTGTAATATTTGAATAAACCTGGTTGTTTATTTCTTCTGGCCAGTTTTTTTGTTTTGTTTTGTTTTTCTGTTGTGTTTTGTTTGTTTGGGTTTTCTTTTTCGTTTTAAGAGTGGTAGATATTCTGACATGTGGATGCAAAATTATTTTAAGCTGTTGCTCAGACTCAAAGATTTGGCCCTGGATTTTGTCTTTCAAAAATTTGAAATCAACTGCAGAGAGGGCAATGGCACCCCACTCCAGTACTCTTGCCTGGAAAATCCCATGGATGGAGGAGCCTGGAAGGCTGCAGTCCATGGGGTTGCTAAGAGTCGGACATGACTGAGCAACTTCACTTTCACTTTTCACTTTCCTGCATTGGAGAAGGAAATGGCAACCCACTCCAGTGTTCTTGCCTGGAGAATCTCAGGGATGGGGGAGCCTGGTGGGCTGCCGCCTATGGGGTCACACAGAGTCAGACATGACTGAAGTGACTCAGCAGCAGCAGCTTCTTTTAAAATTATATTTAAATTATATTTTAAAATATATGTCTGGCATTTTAGAATAGTTTTGTCCCCATTCCTCTATGTTAGAGTTCTCTTCTGTTTGAAGAACAGATGTATTTAAAATGGCGATGGACTCTTAAGCAAAAATTATGTATTGCTTTTTCCCCTGTTCCTTCATTTCAGTTTTCTCTCTTAAGAATTGAATGTATGAAATTAATTGTAGAAATAATTTTTCTAAGGAAAAGAAACAATGTAAAGTGCTATTGTGAAGAACACTTATCATACCAGAATTGATCGAAAGCAACCTTAATGCTCAACAAAAGAAGATGCTCACATAAGTCATGCTGCATCCAATAAAGGAATATCCTGGTGCATTTAATAGTCTTTTCCCCAAAATACATACCTAGAAAAGAAATTGAAAAGACAAATAACAAACTATTAACATTGCCTCTGGATGGTAATTGCAAATGATTTTAATTTGCTTTTTCCTTTTCAGCATTTTCTCCAGTGAAGCTGTAATATTTGAATAAAAAGAAAAAATAAGTTTCTTTAATAACGAAAGATAATAGGATATTACGTTAAGGGTCGGGGGCAGGGGAAGCCCACAGGATTTCAAACTTATGTGCATAGCAAGAAACCTGATAAGAAATAGACCAAATTGTTGCTTGTGATTATTTCTTTTACAGCTTTGTGTACTTCCAGATTTTCCACAAAGAGCATGTATTTTATAATTGGAAGAAAATGGTGTTTTGTGGGGGAACGTTGTCAGAATAGTGTTAGTACTTCTTCAAACATTATATAACACACGCGCCTGCTCACACGCACAAACACACACATACATTTTTTTCTTTAGAGTAATTCAGGGTGAAGGGACATGAACTCAGCTAGGTTTATTAAAACACTGAAGCTCTTCTGAACCAGTGAAATCCGCGCGTTCACACAGCACTTCTGGTTTCGTGTCTGCACCGAGCAGGACGGAGTGCGGAGCACTCAGCCGAGGAGACGCCAGCCTCCCTTTGTGTAGGTGCTCACAGTGACAGCGTGGGAGATGAACGGGGAGCATTGATTTTGATTCTGCCCACGTAGAAAAGGGGAAGCCTGGGGTATGAATGCTCTGGGGTCCCACACGGGTTAGAAAAAGCCCCACTGTTCCTCCACTCCCAACCACTCCAAGCAAGCCTTTCATTCAGACTGTGGTGCTGTTTCTGTCCAAACCCCCTCCTTGTGAAATGTATTGGCTCTTTCTTCCCCAACTCCCACTACTTCCCAGCCAGCTCCCAAACAGGAGTATTTGGCTGAGGATGCTCAGCACCGAAGACGGCTACCCACCTGAATCCAACCAGGCTTCTATTCAAATTGCCGTCAGGATTTTGAAACGGTTTCCATGGTTTTTCCCCACTGTCCAAAGTGTGGTGCTGTTGTGGGTGCCATCCGGAGCAGATGTTTTGTAGAAGTGCTGTGTCTGGGGAAATATGAGTTAAGAAGCTAAGTGTGACTTTGCAAACCACGTAAGGTTTTTGGCAATGTTCAGCAGGCATTTTCAGCTTCTGGTCTTTATTCTGCTCTTAGCTGCTCAAGACAGTGGTAAACAGAAGAAACTCAGTCCCTGACCTCCTAGAACTTAAGAGTTTAGCAGTGGACCTCAGTAGAGGTACAGGACCTTAGCAAGTACAGATTGCTGCTTAAGTCGACTAGAAATGCTCAGTGAGTGGTGGAGGAAGGCTTTTTAAAGGAAGTGACCTTTAAGGAGAAACCCAAAGGATGAGTAAGAGCTAGGCAAGCAGGAGTGAGTGAAGTCTTCTAGGCTGACGAGTGATGAAGTTGTTGCCAGAGTCTAGGAGAGGAGAGGTGTCCTGGATTTGTGGGAACGAGTGAAAGGACTTCAGAGAAGTAGCTGTACTGGGGCCATATTTATTAGCACAAGCACATGGCTGATGGATGTTGGGGGGCGGCAGAATCAGAGATCACACTCTGGTTTCTGCTGGGTGGACCATGGAAACTCACTGAGATTCGGGGCCATGATGAGTTCAGTCACAGACAGAGTTTGCAGGTGCCTGAGGTATCCATATGGAGATACCTAGTGGGCACTTTCTACATGGGCCTGGAGGTTGAGAAGGAGGACCAGGCTCAAGGTGGGAGCATGAGGCACCAGCATGGAGAGACCTGAAGGTGTGGGTACGGGTGCCGAGAAGAGTGTGTAGAGTGTAGGCTGGAGACCTGAGAAGCACCCCCTCTTTAGAGGTGGGGAGAGGAGTAAGTGGGACATAGTATTCCTTCTTTACAGTTGGAGAAATTGAGGTCAACAAAGGTATGATTTAAGCAGTTCCGCCCAGAAGTCCCATCAAAGGTCCTCTCATTCCAAAGTTCTTGCCCTTTGAGAGGGTGTGGTTACAGTGCCTCCAACTTTCCCTTCCTCATTCACCCACACCCAAGCCTCTTCCCATCTCTGAGGTCTGGGACCCTTCAGCAATTGCTCCCCCACCCCCACCCCATGTTCTCCACCGTTGGTATCAGTCCTGTTGCTGACGATGATAGCTAGCATTCATGTAGCCGTTGCATAAACAAGAGGTTGTTCTAAATGCTTCACATATGTTAATGCATTCAATACCCACAATAACCCAGCTAGATAAATACTCCGATTATCCCTATTTTGCGGATGAAAACATTGAGGCACAAGGCCACAAGCTACTACTTAGAGGTAATGGGATTCAGTCCCAGAGGCGCCTGATGGCAGGGTCTCGCCTGCCACTGAGTCTCCATGGCATTTTGTCCCAGGGTAAATTTCCTTACATGACCTCCTTGAGGTCTTTCAGTTTTAGCTTCTTCACCATGGTTTGTTTCTACAGCACCTCTGGTAAAGGAACAGCCTTCACCCACACCTGAGTGTCCAAGGGAGGGGGCACACAGCCTGCTGTTTGCTGACATTTCTGAAAAGCAGGGGCAGAAGTGGGATTTTTCAGGCATGACATCTCATTTGCACGAGAGTGCTGGTCTGGGCACACCATCGCCCCTTCTCTCGCCTTCCTCTGCCTGGAACACCTAGCACCTGTTAATCTCAGTGTGCTCACCCCGGAGTCAGCCCCTGGGGGTGCTCTCCTCCCTAAAGTATGGCCACTCTCGGTGTCCACAGCAACTGTGGCTGGTTCCTGTCATCACAGCTGTTAGAATTTACGGGTCTTTTCCCCCAGGCTGCAAAGGCTTTGCTGGGCAGGATCTCTGGCATTCAAGTATTTGATGTCTACAAGCTTGCTCAGTAAGAGTCCTATGGGCAGCCAGCTTTCAAATGCATTTTTTTGTAAGTTCCATTCTTGAGATACTGCATTTGCTTAAAGCAAAGGTACAGCTGTCTGACCTAGAGCTCTGAGGTCTTGGTGAGCCAGCTGGGTGGGTGTGGGACCTGTGCAGTCATGCCATGCCATGCGGAGAAGGGTCCAGCACTTGGTTTACTGTTGTGCTCTTGTCGTCATGAAATTCTTAATTTTTGAGCAAGGGGTCACTACATTCTCATTTTGCACTTGGACCTGCAAATTATGCAGGTCTATTGGTTGGAGTAGCGTCCCTCTGACCTCAAGGGGTCCTAATCAGAGTGTTACACAAATAGCTGCACATTCCCTGAAATCACCAGCAAAATTAGATTTGTGTATACTTGGGTGAGTTTTTCTGGGGAGCAAGTCTGTGGCTTTCATCAGAGCCCCAGAGAAGTTCAGAACCATTGTTACTAATAATAACAACTAACCTTCACTTAGGTTTGTTGGGTGCCAGACCCTAAGGACTTTATCGTGTTGCCTTACACCTCACCCGAGTGTGACTGGGTTGGGGCAAGGCAGAGAGCAGTATAGTACATTTCCCTCTTTTCTAATACTTACTCCCTACTTCTCTGTTCCCCAACCAGAGGAGAGAAGAAAACCACTGACCTGGTCCTCTCTTCTGTGGAGTTGGCAGGAGCCTGAATCTTTTTATTACTTCCTTTGCTAGGAGGAAAGAGGAACTGCCCCAGACTTTGTCCTGATCCCCATTTGGTTTCATCTGCTACTCCCAAGTTCCCCAAAGGCGACTTCTGCTTTTCTCAGACTGGGAAGAGGTGATTGGGCAACATGGGCAGGAGGCGTCCTCTTGTTGAGGTGACAGGTTGTCAGGGCGTCGGGGAGCAGTGGTAGCCAGCTCACCAGGACTCCTGCAGTCAGAATCCTGGCTGAATCCTGGCCTGAGTGATGGGTGTACCACCTAGGTTGCAGGGAACCAGCGCTCTGAGGGTCTGTATAGAAAGGCAGGCAGCCCTGCAGGAGCCTAGAAGGGCATTGAGTTATGGGGGTAGATTAATGAGGCTTCCTCCTGGCACAGGATAGAGCCCACAGCTGGCATTCAGGTTTGTTAATGTGCTCTGTGCATGGTGTGGCTCGAGTGTGAATGCAGGTGCATCACACCCATTTATCTTGTGCACCCACTCTTGGGCTGGACCTTGTGAAAACAGGCTGAAAACTAAAAACTGATGGCACCATCCCTGGTTTCGCTGTAGCATGAAGGAAATTTACAACCTTGTGAATTTGTGCCTGCGTGTGCGTTCAGTTGTGTCTGACTCTTTGCGACCCCATGGACTGTAGCCTGCCAGGCTCCTCTGTCCATGGGATTCTCCAGGCAAGAACACGAGTGGGTTGCCATGCTCTCCTCCAGGGGATCTTCCCTACCCAGGGATCGAACTCAGGGCTCTTACACGGCTTCTTTATCACTAGTGCCACCTGGGAAGCCCTGTGAATTTGTAGGGGGAAAAAACCTTGGATATACAGGACCCCCTAAATTCACCGTCCATTCTCTGAGCTTTTTATTACTTTTCTTTAGCGACCTCTCTGGACTGTTTACTTCCTGTGTTTCAAATCCAGCTTCACAGTTTTATGCCCGATTGGGCCTTTTGGAATGCGCCTCTGTTTGTAGTTCAGCAAACTGCTATCTGGCTACAGGTCTTGGTTCCTGCTTCTTATCAGTCTGTTCCTCCGCTTTGTTTTTATCCTCCTACTTCTGGCCTCCCCAACAAGAAGGTCTTACTGTACCTGGCCTGTGGGAGTCTTTCCTACAACAAATGCTAGATTGTTCTCATTCCCTCGCTTCCTGGTTTGCTATCAGTAACAGTGGCTGATACTAAGTGTATGTTCAGCTCAGCGCTGGCAAAAAAAAAAAAAAAAATCAAAGCAAAAAAAACAAGAACCCCACAGGAATTATTAGATGTCCTAGAAATTTTCAGTCTTAGTGAAACAGACAAAACAATTTTGATGGAAATGCTGCCATGGAAGATAATGGTGTCCCCAAACAGTCTGAGTTGTGTGCTGCCCTCTCCAGCCATGCCACTTTCTTTCCCTTCTCTCCTGCTGCTTCTCTTCCCAGAAACTTCCAGTCATGTTTCTCCCTGGAAGGTGGAGGAGGGGGAGACCAACACTGTTGAGTACCTATGAGACATCAGGCCCCGCATTTCATCCTCAAAATCAACCTGTGAGGCAGGTGGTGACAGAAACCAAGGCATAGATAGATTAGGAACTTGCCCAAATCATTCAGCAAGCAAGTGGCCCTGAAACACTTATGTATCGTGTTCTTAACCAGCAGGTCAGGGCTTCCCCTCATAAACTCTACTGAATTGTCAGCTTCCCGAGTCAAGTCTTCACCGCTTTCTGAGTTCCTCCAGGGTAGAGACTGTGTCTTCCTGTACACCTTAGGCACTCAACAAATGTCAGGTTTTTTGTTTTTTTTCTTCCTTTATCCATCACTAAGCAAGTTTGAATCTGCTGTCTAAGCTTTCTCCATAATTCAAGGATGTATTAGTGTTTATGCCCCTTGATTTAATAGAATAACAACAACAGACATATTACAAATAATGCAAAGCAGTGAGTATATTAAATTCTCAGTTGGGTGGTAGAAGGAAGAAGATGAATGAAGGCCAGAATAGATATGGTAGGGACTTCCCTGGCCGTCCACCGGGTAGGCCTTCATCTCCCAGTACAGCTCTCCCTGACAGGGAGCTATGATCCCACATGCCAGAAGCGGTATTCTCACAAATTCAAGAAAGACTTAAAATGGTTCACATTAAAAAAAAAAAAAACCTCTTATTTTTTAAAAAAGGGAGATATGATAGAAACAGACTTCATAAAAGATACGGGCTCTTAAGCCGTGGAGGTTGACTAGAATTTGGAGATTAATTTGTACCTTCTGACCACAAGTTCCTATCCTTTGGCAGACGTGTTCTGGGATTTGGAGGACGAGGAATTAGGGGAAACAAGTAAATGGTCGATGTACGGAAGTGCATTTGGGACTGAACTTTTCGTGTAAGAAACCGAAGCTCAGAACTGTCACATAAAGAACACTGCATTCTATTGAGAGGCTTAGGCAATGGGAAGAACTGATCTTTCCTCTTCCCTTAAAGAATATTTTTTAGGAGAGATGAAAGAGGAATGGGTGTCAATTCCCAAGCATCAATTAATATCTCTTTTAGATTCTCCCTCAGCAACACTCCAGCTTTCTCAGGAAGAAAATTGGTTTTCAAAAGTGTCCGAAGGACACAGCTTTTCCTGAAGATCTTCCAGTGTTGAGTTAATTAATCTCACTTCCGAAGCTGTGAAATCTTAACGTATCATACAGGTCTGGAGGGGTCTGGAAAGAAAACACAGATTCAAAAGAATAACACTCATTTAGAAGATGTATGCGGCGTGATCAGCAGGCCGGGCTCAGTCTGTGCTCTAATGAAAAATTAAGAGTGCAAACTTTAGATCAAAAGGAAAGTTAGGGCTTATAGCAGTTATTTTAACTCCTTGGAGGACTCAGAGAAGGAACATAAAGAACATCCGGTTCTAATCCAGTTTCTCCTGGTGAAGAAATTAGAATCCAGAGAGGTCGAGCCCCTCACTCTGGGTCTCATAGTTGGTGGTAAAACTCCAGTTGGGGTCTTGGCACCAAGAATAGTGGTTCAAATACATCAGGGTGTAAAGTGGATGAAACATTTGCATTCACCATGTCTCTGGAAGGATACAGAGAATGTGGGTAACTGGTTGGTTCTGAGAAGGAGACCTGAGGGGCCAGGGAACAGGGGTGGGAGAGAGATTTAACATTCACTTAATACTTTTTGTACCTTTTGAATTCATCATGGTGTATATATGTTACCTAATCACAAAATAAAAATTATTTTTAAGAATTCAGTGGAGTCTTAAGTATTACTTTTTTACCTCATTGTCTCATATTTGGTAAAACATATGTTTCTGATTCAGCTATCCCAGTATGAAATGATTCTGCCAGTATCAAGGTCAAGCATGTTGGAAGTGGTGATGGCCTTTTGTTACCACTTGTGACTAGAACAAGAAGAGCCTTCTGAAACTCAAAGCAATGCTATTCCAGAGTCCTAACTCCCTGCCAACTTTGACTGTGGCACAATCTGGCAGGATAAAACTCAGAGAAACAAATCAATTAGGAGTCAGTGATTTCATTCACTTCAGAGCAGGATACAGCCATTAATAAACCTTGATGGAAAGGTCTCTGTTAGCCAAAAGTCTGTCCTTTCCAAGACAACAGAAGATGCAAAGGCGGGAATACAACGTAATTCACTAGTAAGAGCTTTCAGTGGGCAGAGCCTCCTGCTGTGAAAAGAATCTGGGTCCTCCTTGAGCTCAAGAAACTGCTGCCCAGGAGAGGAGGTGAAAATACCTATATTCAAAGGGCAGTAACAGTGGAAGAGCTAACCATCTGCTGCAGTTTTTCCAAACGTGGTATTACAAGTGAGGATCATCTGTAATGTATTCCATGGAGATTTAATGCATGAATCTCATGAATGAGTGAGAGGAACCTGGCTCATACTTCGCAAGCTAGTTTTTCTATTGGGGTTTCGTTTTTAAACTCCAGTTGATATGGAAAATTAGAAGGTGGTATCTTAGCCCTGGAGCTTCCCCCAGGGACTCGGTAAAGAGCCTACCTGCCAGTGCAAGAGACTCGGGTTTGATCCCTGTGTCGGGAAGATCTCCTGGAGAAGGAAATGGCAACCCAATCCACTATTCTCACCTGGGAAATCCCATAAACAGAGGAGCCCGGTGGCTACAATCCATGGGGTCGCAAAGAGTTGGACATGACTTAGTGACTAACAAAGTGTTGGCCTCAAGAAAATAATTAAAATCCTGCTACCAGTGGCGCTAGTGGTAAAGAATCCACCTGCCACTGCAGGAGACATGAGACACCAGTTCAATCCCTGGGTGGGGAAGATGCCCTGGAGAAGGGCATGGCAACCCACTCCAGTATTCTTGCCTGGAGAATCCCCATGGACAGAGGAGCCTGGTGGGCTACAGCCCATAGGGTTGCACAGAGTCAGACACAACTGAAGTGACTTAGCATGCATGCACGCATCTCCTGTGCAATAGGGAAAGTATTCATTCCTTCACTTCATTTTGAAGGATACAGAGGGAAGATTTAATTTCCTCTTTGGTACCTACATAGCCTTACCTATTAACATTGTGTACAAAAGTATTTTAGTAGCTGCTAAACTACACAGGCACCCCACTCCAGTACTCTTGCCTGGAAAATCCCATGGATGGAGGAGCCTGGTAGGCTGCAGTCCATGGGGTGGCGAAGAGTCAAGACACTGATGAGCGACTTCACTTTCACTTTTCACTTTCGGGCATTGGAGAAAGAAATGGCAACCCACTCCAGTGTTCTTGCCTAGAGAATCCCAGGGACGGGGGAGCCTGGTGGGCTGCCGTCTATGGGGTCTCACAGAGTCGAACATGACTGAAGCGACTTAGCAGCAAACTACTAAAAGTAAGCCTAGAGCTATCTTTTCTTGCTATTTAGTCTGCTATGGATCTTCTAAATGATGTACTTGAAACAGTCTAATCATACTGTCATTCATTAAGTGCTCACTTTATGTGAAACACTATGGTAAGTGCTTTATATGAATTTTTTCACTCAGTTCTTATATCAACCCCATGAGGTACTTACAGAGGAGCCACACAGAGGTTAAATAATTTGTTCTGGCTCACATACAGTAGAACAAGGTTTCAAACCCAGGTTGCTATTCAACCAGTACTTAATGACCATGTGCCAGGCATGAAAGGTAGAAGATGAACAATATAGGCTGGCCCTTGTCCTTTTGAAGCTTATGGTCTATGAAAGTCTGATTCAAAAGTGTGGTTTTGACACTCACATTATTACTTCCCTACATGTGTGCAAAGAGAAGCCACCTTTTTTTTCAAAGACAATTACTCCTAAGAGAAAACTGGCATCCTAAAGGAATCTGGCCAAGGATTTCTGTTCCCACATCCTCCTTTCCTTTTGCTTACTAAAATCATATTTCTGTACTGTGCTCAGAAGACGAATTCTGGGCCCTTAAGAAACATAAAGAGCAGCCTGGAAGCACAGGCTGTGATGACAGGACTGGGTTCTAGTCTCAGCTGGGTCATTTACAAGCTGCTTGACCTTGTGCAAGTAACTTAACTTTTCTGAACCTTAACTTCCCCGTCTAAAAAATTTGTGTATTACCACTGAGTGTTATTATGAACAGATTTAGGGAACATACACACACATAAACACTCAGGTCAAAGTGTTATATAGGCTTGTTTGTCTAGGCGCTTCTAGTAGCATTCTGTATGTACGATTGTGTACATAACGCCGTTTTAAAGATGCACGAAATCCAGTGTCTAGAGCAAATGTGCGCAATAAGTTGAATGAACGAACAGCTGCAGGCAAGGTCAGTTTCTCACTGAATTAAGTGGTTCAGATGGGGTTGTTGTGGACATTCATAAAATACTGG
>NW_011494873.1:1906352-1907426 GCF_000754665.1 Bison bison bison
CCCCCTCCTAAATTAATGCCGTTTTCGTAGCTTCCCTCAAGTTTCAGTGAACTTAAACTGTAAAATGGGCATACGGGCATTTCAGGCCTCGCCGCGTAGTTGTAATATTAGATATAATGCTGGACGTGAAAGTATTTGAAAACAAAACATCCCGGACAAATGCGAATGTAGCTAAGTATCAGAGACGGCCCACGCCCACGCGGCAGCGACAAGCTTAGCCCCCGCTCCGCCCCCTCTTCCTGGTTTTTCCCGGCAACCCGCCCCTCCCGCGTCATGTGATAGGGGTACTCTGCCGGCCCGAGCTCCTGATTGGCCGAGCTGCAGGGCGCCTCGCGATTGGCCCGAGGCCGGCGGGCCCCCGCCTCTCTCCTCCTCCTCGCCGCGGCCCACGTGAGGGGGGCGAGTCACGCGATTTCCGGGAACCCGTCAGGAAGGACATAAACAAAACAAACCCGAGGCAGCATGGAGAGGGGCCGCGGCCCCTGCAGTGGAACCAGACCCAGCGCCTGAGCCGCCCCCACACCCACAGGTGAGGTCCGCTGCCCTCCGCCCGGAGCCCGCAGGTGCCTGGGCTAGGGGACGAGCCGGGCGGGGGGCGGAGGAGGGCCGCTGGCCTAAGAGGCGGCAGCGCCGGGACTCTGGGCCGGGTCGGCACGGGGCGGGGGCCGGGACCAGGACCGAGTCTGGGGGCGCGCGGGCTGCAGGCTGCCGCCTGCCGGTCACGGGGACTCCGGCTCCCCTCCCCCACCCCCGGCCCGGGACGGTTATATAAAAGCGCGGGGCAGCGGTAGAGGGACCTACGGGCGGACGGCAGGCTAGGCCAGGGGTGGGCAGTACTGAGCGTCCGCCCTGCCAGGCCTCCTGGCCCTTTACCGCTACCTCGGAGCCCGGGGCCGTGGCAGCCGGCAACCGGCCTGTCAGAGAAGCGAGCGGGTGGGAGGGGCCGGGGAAGGGAGGGGAGACGAGGCTGGCGGGGGAGGAGGAGAGAGAGGGGCGTGTGAGGAAGGGCCGGGGCCACGAAGGTTGGAACCAGGCTGGCAGGAGACGAGGAGGCGCGGGCTGCGGTTGGGGGGG
>NW_011494873.1:1907694-1947355 GCF_000754665.1 Bison bison bison
ACTGAGAGGGGAGGAGACAGGGCAAAGGGCAAGGGAACCGGGCCGGGGGCGTTTCGGGTGTCCGAAGGCGAGTCCGAGGGGACGATGAAGTAGCTCAGGGGAGCCTCACCCCGACCCACCGCTCTCCCCACCCGAGCAGAGGAGGCAGGGAAGTACCGAGGGCAGTCTAGCCGCCCCTTGGGGATGGTTCCTGGGAGTAGATGGAGCTCAGTTTCTGGGTTCTCCCTCTTTCTCGGCTTTAAGCTTCCTGACAAACCCGGCCGCCAAACCCTGTAATTGCGCTCCTTTAACCCAAGAAGGCAAACCTTTTTGCTGTTTCTGAGCGAGCTTGAGCCTAAAGAGTGCCTTAAGAAGGTACTTGGATAACTAGCGGTCTGAATTTGTGCACCAGGCCCCGGATAGAAGGAGGCAGTGAGGAGGAAGTTCTGGTTTTTTTGGATTTTACACGGAGGAGACCAGGACTAGAAAAGCCGAGAAAGTTAAGGGCTGGGCGGGGTCTCCATTTTTTTCATCAGGATACCTTCTAAAGATCAGGCCCTTCGTGCTTGCCCTGGTCCTGGTAGTAATTTGCCCCTCCTGCTTACATAAATTGATAGCCCTTAAATATACTTTCATGAGAAAACTTAGTCTTGAGAAAATTATTTAGGTTTGAAGGTTCTTTAGGACTCTTGTCTTGGGAATACCCTGCAGGTGAGAAATAGGATCAAGATCTGACTGCTTTTAAAAAAGCAAAAAAATGAGTCGTCTGTATAAATCTTGTGATTTATGGTAAACTGATTGTCACTTGGTTGTACTTTTAAATATTTTTTTCCCATTTTCTTGTAATCCAAAATAGCTAGGAGAAACACCAAAGATGAAAGAGGAATGGTATGAGTAATTAGAAAATCACTTATTTTACTTTGTTTTATGATTATTTTGGCATCACGTCGGCCGTATTAGATGCTTAATTTAGTTCTTTGTTAACATCACCTTACAACCTGTGACTCTCTTGGTATTCTCAAGGGTACCAGGCTGTTGATGCATCTTTGGTTAAACACTTATCCTCAGGAACATGCCTTAGGTATATCGTGAGGGGCTATTCAAGAGTTGACTGTATGTATTTAGGAATTTGCAATTATCTCCTATTTTGTTAACTGGAGAAAAATAATTGGTAAATAAATGGTTTATCGATTTCTGTATTTGATATGATTGACTCACGGTTCTGTTAAGGATATATAAAAATATAAATCCTGATTATTTGATAGACTTCGAGTTCTTAAATATAATTTTTATGGCAAATGAAAGTATTTGCTCGCCTATTTTGTCTTATTCTAAGAATGACAGATTCAACAAGACTTATTTGGATGTAACTTTTTTATGTGATTAATAATGCATCTTTGGAATTTTTAGACTAATAAGCATAGAAGGGCTAAATATATCTAGAAGAAGAGATTACCTCCACTTACCATCCCATTCTCTGTCATGACAGGGAAACAAACTTTTCCAGAAACGATGTCTTGGTTTACTAGTTTAATGTGCGTAGGTTCTTGGATGCAAGTGTAAGTAATAAAGGAATAATTAGTATGTCTCCTGGTGGTGGTGAGCTAAGTACAAGTGACAATGAAAGCACAGTGAGTGTGCATGTTGATTCTGTTACTGTAGCAAAGTTTTAAAAGATTGTGAACTAAATTCACCGTTTGCTTTTATTTATTTTTTTCACCGTTTGCTTTTAAAATTTAATTTTTGGTGTAGATTGACAACTACATGACTTTCAGTGATTCAGCAGAGGTTTCTTTCCGTGTAGGTTTGTACTTGGATGTTTTGGGGGCAAATCCTCTTTTACCATATTCAGTAGTTCAGCTTTCAGAGTAGATGAACTCTTGGACTGGACATAAATTTGTCAGATCATTGATTCTAATGATTCTAAGATAGAGTAACCTGTGCAGACTTTCTGTATAGGATGGAGTAGTAAATATTTATGCTTTGTCGGCCATGTAGTGTCTGTCACACCTACTCGGGTCTGCAGATTGTAGCATGAAAGCAGCCATAGACAGTATGTTTGGGGCTATAATCCAATAAAACTTTATTTATAAGAACAGGCTATATTTGAAGGCTGTAGTTTGTCTGTCGACCCATGTTCCAAGACATCAGTCTCTGGGTTTTAAGTACTTGGATGTTAAGTTATTGCATCGTATATAAACATGAACTTTGGGTAATATTTGAGCACTTGCAGAATGTATGTATCTCATGCCTTGAAGAACTTTTAGATTAAGACCACATGTCTACATTTTATTCTGCATTTTTATTTGCGAATAGATGTCTTCCTGAAAACCTGTTTAAACCAAATGTGGGAATGTCAAGTCTTATTTATTTTAGAGATGCATTCTGTTTGAAAAAAATTTGACTTTAAAATGTATCTAAGAACTTTAGCGTGTTAACTATTTGGAGAGAAGTTGGTCGAGTGAACAGATACCACACATAGATCTTATATATATCATACATGTAATTTGGGAGCCACATTGTTTGTTTTTGCCTGAGCTCTTTGTAGAATTCCCTAAATAGGATAGGGTGCTTTTTCAAACCAGACCGCCAAAATGTAGGTTGCCGCCCCTCCCCTTCCTTGGAAAATATCAGTGCTAAGTGCCCACTGAAGTGGAGATGCCGTAACTAAAAATGTTACACAGGCAAGTACTTTTTTCATGTGTAGCTTTCTATTTTGTTTTTATGTAGTATTTCACCAGTCTTGTTGATTCGAACTGGATTTCAGGGTGAGCATGAAAATTTAGAAAAGAGAATATATTGACCTCTTAAAACCAAAAGGCATCCTGTGGCCTTCAGTCTCGTTTCTAGTTCTGGTTAACCTATGTTTGCCGGGGTGACTATGAGTGATTCAGTTTATTAATTTGTTAATGGTAAGGATTAGTGATTTTTTTTCTATTTCACAGGACTATTGGGAAATTGTTAATTATTCTCAAACTCTTGTACTTTGAATATGCTAATACTTCGGGTTTGCTTGAAACCGCCTAGCAAATACGTATTTAATTTTCTTTCTGTTAGTGATTGCCTCTCAGTTTCTCTTTTATTAGGACTTTCTGCACTCTACAGTGTTTCCCTACCTACTTAACAGCGAGCAACCTGAGGTCAGAGTCTTCCTCTTATTTCTGTATCACCAGTGCCTAACACCTTTTAGTGTTTTTGAACTGCTTAAATAAATGCTGCTGCTGCTGCTAAGTCACTTCAGTCGTGTCCAACTCTGTGTGACCCCAGAGACGGCAGCCCACCAGGCTCCCCCATCCCTGTGATTCTCCAGGCAAGAACACTGGAGTGGGTTACCATTTCCTTCTCCAGTGCATGAAAGTGAAAAGTGAAAGTGAAGTCACTCAGTCATGTCCGACTCTAGCGACCCCATGGACTGCAGCCTACCAGGCTCCTCCGTCCATGTGAGTAGATTGCTAAAAACTTCTAGATAGAAGGCAGTGAAGTCAGTCTACTATTAGTAGAGACCTTGGGGTTGGAAGGGAGTAATTAGTCCCCATCTGCTCCTCAAACAAAAAGTCTACATGTTAAAATTGACCCTTTTTTGTAAGAAAAACTATTTCGATGATTTCTTTTTTTTTTTTTTTTCGATGATTTCTTAAAAATCCCTTTATTTTTTGTTGTTGCTGTTGTTAGGTATATTCCATTAGTTAGACTCAAGTACTCCTTCCAGGAAAACAGCAACCAAAAACCTTGTTCTTTGTCCTGTGAATTTGTCATTAGCTCTTGGCACACTTGGTCTCTAGATGTTTGACAAATGTGAGCAAAATTTCTTCTTAGATGTTTGGGATAATTATTCATCTACATAGCAAGGGTCCCTTTACAGAGAAATATGTAAAATCATTCTTGCTAATAAGTCTGTTGTATCCCAATAACTTGGGTTAGATGTGAAGAGAGTTTGATGCAGGGGACTGCAGTGGGCTTCCCAGATGGCACAGTGGCAAGGAACCTGCCTGCCAGTGCAGGAGACACAAGAGACAAGGGTTTGATCCCTGGTTGGGAAGATCCCTTGGAGGAGGGCATGGAAGTTCACTCCAGTAGTCTTGCCTAGAGAGTCCCATAGACAAAGGAGCCTGGTGGACTATATAGTTCATAGGGTCACAGAGAGTCAGAACTAAAGTGACTTAGCACACACGCAGTGGTACTTTGTGAATGCAGTACTATCTCATTCCGTTGCTAGCTAAGCCTTGTAAGCCTTTTCAGCTGTTCATGACATTTCTTCCAAAATTCGTGTTGGAAGTCTTCACCCCCAGCAGCCTTCTGAGCTATTCATTTCCTCACTAATTTCCAGCAACTCTGATCATCCTGTCATTCTGTCCTTTGGACAACACCCAAACCATATTTACATGTTTTGTTACAAAGTCATGTTTTCACTTACTTATCTTTCGATATTGTTGACGTTGACAAGTTTCTCGTGAGAGCATCATGAGCTTGCTGTTTTTTGTCCTTCAGTTTCCTTGTGGAACACTTAACGCTTTCTTCCAAGTAATGTTTTGTTTTGGCAAATTGACGCTCCCCCTTTTATTTTGTAGATAAATTTCCTACTTTGACTGCTATACGCTATTCCTGGTGCAATTTTCCTTCTGTTTTATATGTGCCATTCACTGAGAAATGAAAACAAAACTTAAAATGCTCTTTGACCGTGTAGGGAGACACTGGCGGTAAGGTAGATGTACTCTTGTTTGAAAGATACACTGTACTCCTTTCTTTGGCTGTACTGTGTGGCTTGTAGGATCTTAGTTCCCTGACCACACACAGATTATACCGGGGCCCTTGGCAGTGAAAGCACCAAGTCCTAACTCCTGGAACACCAGGGGATTCCCTCACTGTACCCTTTAAACAGAAAAGCTTCAAGAAGCCTGCTTTAAGACTTGTTGTGGAAGACTTATTAGTTTAGTCTCAAAGTCGTGTCCTACTCTTTGCGACCCAGTGGACTGTAGCCTGCCAGGCTCCTCTGTCCATGGAATTCTCTAGGCAAGAATACTGGAGTGGGTTGCCATTTTCTTCTCCAGGGGATCTTCCCGACCCAGGGATCATGCCTGCATCTCCTGCTTGGCAGGCAGATTCTTTACCACTGAGTCACCTGGGAATCGTTGTAGAAGACTAGGTGGACTTTATAGTTTTTCAAATTGCTCTTTAGTAAAGGTTTCATCCTCGCTACTGACTCCTCTGCAGGAGTTGCCCATAGACTAGTAGAGGAGGCAGATATTACAGTTCAACATTATGGTATTTAGAACAACGTGGATTCTGCCTGGAAAAGCTTCCCAGACAAGATGGCATTTAAACTGGGATTTGAAGACTAGCGAAAGAAATCAGAGAAGTCTGAAGGGTGTACAAGATGTATGGAGTGGGGTTGGGTATGGGAGGACTTCAGCAGAGGCAGAGGCAGAGGCAGAGACAGGAAGGGAAGGGGCTGCTTTGTGCGACTGGAGAGGGTGGGGGAAGAACTCTCCTGCTCTCCCTTCCCTCTGATTCCACGGGGCTGCTTTGCACTCCCAGGCCTCTGTTATCTGTTCTCTTGCGCTCTTACTTTGGGCTCTTTTCCCCTGGTTTTTAGTTCTCCTTTTAGCCCCTCGTCACGGCCTGACATGCCTCCCTTTTTCTGTTTTCTCATCTGTGGGCACCAGGTGCCCTTGATTCTGACGCAGTGTGTCCCTTACCTTCATCTCCTCGCCTCCATCCCTTCCTTTACTCTCTTTAGGTTCCTTTTCCTTTTCTTCCTTTTCTTTTTGCTTTGTTTGAAAAGAAAACAAAAATTCTTTCACAGTACTGTTAATTTTGCATATAAACAGCAGTAAATGTCTGAGTTGATTCCCTCTTGGGACATCTTATGTGATCAACTTGCCTTTGATACTTATCCAGGTACTAATTATTCATTTCTGTGAATTTCCTTTTTTGACGAATTTTTCCTTTGTGTTCAGAGATGCCTCTTCTCATAGGCTACAGTGCAGAATATTACTACTTATATTTTGTGTTTTTTACTTCTTATGTGCCTTAAACTTGTTGTGTGACGAGACCCAATTCAAATCTCACCTTTTCCTGAAATTTTCCCAAACTTTCCCAGGTAGAGATAGTAGTACTCTTCTCTGTAGTTTTATAGTATTTTTTGAATGCCTCTTTTTAGAACTAGCTTTATTGAGGAACAGGTTTTATAAATTCACTCAACTTTTAGTTTTGACAAATGTGTGCAGTTATTTAACCTCCTCTACAGTCATGATGTGGAATATTTCCATCACCACAGAAAGTTCCCTCATGCCCCTCTTCACTCCGGCTGCAATTACTGTTTACTTGCTGTCACCACAGTTTTTTCTTTTTTGTAATTTCATATAAGTACAGTCATAGAATCTGTTGTCTTATGAGTCTGACTGCTTTTACTTAACATAATGCTTTTGAGATTTATTCATGTTGTTTCAAGTATCAGCTGAGTACTTGTTATCATATGGATGTACCACAGTCTATCCATTTACCAGTCGATGGCTTTTTGGGCTGCTTTCAGCTTTTAGGTTATTGTGAATAAAGATGCTATAGACATTCCTGTATAGTTCTTTTAAATACCTGTTTTCACATTACATTTCACCTGGAGGTAGAGTTGTGACTGGAGCAAGCTGGAAAGCACAGGCCAATGTCAGGTGATGGCTCTCAACTCCAGTTCAGGTGATTGTGCTGGGAGTACGTCCCCAGTGTTGTCAGGTGTGTTTTTCCCCCTCAAGAGAGAGGTATTTGATAACAGGATACAGAAATTTTATGAGATTTCCAATTCAAGTTCTGACAGTTAAAATTTAACTTTTTACAGACACTACTGTGTCGGCTAAACAAAATCCATAGGTAGGCATTGATTTATTTATTGATTGATTTATGGCTGTGATTCAGTTTGAGAACTTTACTTTAAATTTTCCGTTTTTTTGAGAATTCCCCAGTGGTCCAATGGTTAGGTCTCAGTACTTTCACTGTCAACACCCAGGTTCAGTCCCTGGTTGGGGAACTAAGAACCTACAAGCCACACAGCCAAACAAAAATGAACAAAGAAAGAAACAGCTGCAGTTTTTGTCTCTTGTTTTAAATTGTACATACTCTTAGTAGATTGACCTTATTAGGCTCTTGTTACCTTGTTTTATACCTTAGCACAATAACTTGCTGGTTTCCCAAACTCCCAAGTTAAAAACTATTAAGTTACTGTAAATGAATTTTCTTCTTTACTCTCCTTGGGGGGACGTAAGAATTATGAGTGTCTAATGGAAGAATGGGACTAGGTTCTGGTTACTCCTTGAATTTCTCTGCTGTTAGCGCTGATTCTATTCAAAGCTATGTTTTCTCAGCAGTTGGGATAGTCTACCTCCTTTGTTTTGATGTATTGTGAACCTTGTTGAGACAAGTATAGTGTAGATTAAACTGTATGTGTATGTGTGTGTGTTCTTCAGAAACTGTGTAAGGTCTTTTAAGTACAAAGATAAGTTTTGTATAAATCTGTTCCCTCCAGTTACTCAGACTCTTTGGTGAAGCCAGTGTAAATGACTATAAAAAGAGGTAAAATGTATGTGATTTTTTTGAAGAAAAGAGCAATAATCTCTCAGAAGAAGCCCTTTTCCTTGTAACTTTTTCTCCAGTTCTTTATTGTGTACAGAGATGACTAGTTTGCAACTTTATGAACTACTTTGTGAACCCAAAGATTGTTTTGCTGATTAAACCGGCATAATGGACATCTCACCCTCACACAGCGGGAGTGAGGGTGTCACATGGCCTGTGCTGCCTGCATATCCTCTATTCACCCTAGATTCAGGCAGCTGGGTTTGTGATAATTAAGTTTGGAATTCAAGTTAGGATTCCATGTTGAATTTAGGTTTGTATATTCAGTAGCAGCCATATCTGAGGAACATCTTATACTGAGGAAGGAATCAGAAAACAAAAAATAGCCACCATTTATTGAGTGTCTGTTTTGTGCCAGGGCTAGATTCTTTACATATTATCATGAATCACAGTATCCCTGGGGAATTCTTGTATTTACAGATAAAACAGGTGAGAATGTGGAACAAAATCCCAGATACTCAGCAGAACTTTATATCTTGAATCTAGAGTTTGCTTCTCATTTTGTTGTGATTATTTAGTCACTCAGTCATGTTGGACTCTTGTAATTCCATGAACTGTATCTTGCCAGGCTCCTGTGTCCAAGGGATTTTCCAGACAAGAATACTGGAATGGGTTGCCATTTCCTTCTCCAGGGAATCTTCCCAGGGATTGAACCCATATCTCTTGCTTGGCCAGTAGATTCTTCACTGCTGAGCTACCAGAGAAGCCCTTTCAGGAGTAGTAGAGCCAAAGAGGCAGCCACCATTTCTCAGTGTATTCAACTGTATTCACAACCTCTGTAGCCCTTGGGCCATAACCTCTGTACCTGTATAGTCCTGAGCCAGTGGCATATAATAGCCCATTTCACACTAGGAAGGAATTTGAAGGGAATTTAAAAATTGCCTGTAGCGTATATACATTCATGCTACTTTTGAAAAGCATCAACTCTGAGAAAGGAGTCAGGAGACAGTAAATTTTGAGGAAGGGCCCAGATCTCTGATTGCCAGAGCACTGGCGCTGTTAGGGTCGGCCCGAGTGGGTGTCTCCCTGACCCGCTGCTGCGTGGCTCAGGTGTGCTCTCACACGCACTGCTGTTTTTGTGCTGCTACCTTTAATTGTATTGTTCCTTTTTATGTTTTGTAGATTTTTGTAGAACAGTTCAGAAAGTGAAATGATTCTTTAAAACTCCAGTGTTGAACCTGAATAAAATATTTGTCTTAGTTACAAATGTGTGTGTGTGAAATAGAGAAAGCAAAGGAGAGAGAATAGTGTAACATGCATTAGTCTAGTGCCTGGATTCAGTTGGTTTAAATAAGTTTTAATCCTATTCTTTCTTTTATTCTCTCCTCCCTAGACAAAAATTATTTACTATCTTTAAAATTGACTGAAATTTGAACAGTACTCTTCCTGGAAATTAAAAAAATAAATTCAGGAGTGGTTCAAGACTCAAATTAACAAGCTTGTAGAAGCTTGTACAAGATACTTCGGAGCGCATGAAAGATGCTTAATAAATATATATTGAATGACTTCTTTGTAATGTCCTCTTTCTGTATGAAGAATGACACGCTTCTGACTCCTTATCTAGAATGACCCGTGGTCTTAGGAGGTTTCCTATTCATGGAACTCTTGTCTGGATGCTCGTGCTGAGCAAAGCATTACTCTTGACACTGCAGTAATAGACATGAGATATAATAGTCATTCTTAAAGATTTTACAATCTCTGATAGAAAAGGCAAGCGTTTGGGAGGAGAAAGAGGAAAAACATAAGCAAAGGCATGTAAAGCCGGAGTCTCACTGCTGGAGATCCTTAGTGAAGTGGGATTGTAACTGAGGACTTGGGGGAGATTGTAAGATTAAGCTGATACTGTTACATTTATTAAAGAGGGGTGGAAGTTAGGGTATTGAAAGATAGTTTCCTTGTGTCTGAGTATTTTGAACATTATCCAGGAGATAATATTAGTTGCTGAAAACTTACCAGCACATTGCTAATATGATGTGGTAGTTTAGGGAGAATAATTTGATAATGGAGCATAAGAAGTGGAGAGAGGGAAAGGTTGGAAGCAAAGAGATCTGTAGGGCAATTACTGGGACAGTAAATAGAAAATGATAAGGTTCCAACAGGGGTTGAGAAAGTGGGAAAGGCAAAGTCAGACAGGTACATGCATCCTCTGTACAAGGTTAAATTGTCGGTATATTTTTAATAAAGAGGCTGATGTCATTTAAAACACAGCAAGTGGGGAGGAGGAAGAGAGTCAAGGCTGAGATCAGTGTCACACACCTGAATGTCTGATAATGGTGGTACTGTTGACAGAATAAACCTTTGAGTGGGGAGGTGGCGTGTTGTGTCTGAGGTCATGGGCTGTAAGTGATCTAGGAAAATACCTGTACCTGGGTCTCTGTAGAGACGGTTCACTGGTGTGTTTAGGATGAAGACACAGATTTGGGAGGCCTTTGGAGATGACCTTTGAGACGTTGACGATAGAGACAGTCTGATAGTTTGCACAGAGGCATCCATTTACTGAATGACCTTGGACAACCCATCGTTGGTGAACTTTTCGAATTAGAGTCCGGCGGTTGGACAGAGGGTGAGGGTGCTGATGATGCTGATACTAACCCTAATCACTCCACCGGGCTGTATTCAGTGGCAGGGTATGGTAGTGTGCTTCGTAATCTGTGAACAGTAGCACCAAATAGAAACTGAGCGTTTGTCATGAGCTGTCAAGGGCGGCTGTGGTTAGAAATGCATTCTTTGGTTCTGTCTTTTATTCTTATGGTTCAAACAACTTAATTGGCAGGTATTAAGACTGCAGAAAGACCCTAGTATTTAATAGCTGATGGTTTTCAGAAATAAAAACTCTTCCCATTCGACTCACACTGAAAGAAACCTGCCTTCATAGTCTTTCTTATTGGTTCCGAAAGTGGTTTAAATAAGCTCTCGTGTCTTGTCTCTGGTTATCGTTGAGCCAGAGTTTGGGGAGTGACAGGATGAGATGATTGGATGGTGTCACTGACTCAGTGGCCATGAGTCTAAGCAAGCTCTGGGAGATAGGAAAGGCCCAGGAAGCCTGGGGTGCTGCAGTTCCTGGGGTTGCAAAGAGTCAGACATGGCTTAGCAACTGAACAACAAAGATTTTGGAAAGGAATTCTCTGAGAGGGCTCGTGTCTTTCTCTAAGACAGCATTCCAAGGAGAGATCACTTTTGAGATTTAGTATATTTTCTCAGCTCTTCAGGATTTTCAGGAAAACGTGGTTTTAACTGTTTTAATTAAGTGTTGCCACCAACCCGATTTACCTCCTTATTTTTAGAATCCTGAGTGTGAGGATATAAGGAGACTATTGGGCTGCCCAGGGTTGAGGAGTTCACAAGGTGTTACTACTGGAGGATCACATCCCAACTGGATTAACATCTGTTTAGGATAACCATCTAGTTTGAAATTTGCTTGCTTGTTTCCCATATGTTGGACTCTAGAGAGCTGCTGTTGAAGGGTAGAAAGGAGTGACAGGTTCATAGGGTTTACACGATGTGATGAAGGGAGAACACAGCCCCCACGTTTTCTATAATGAATCCCTTGCATAGTCAGCCTCTGCATCCTCAGTGGTTTGGTGACTGGTAAAACAGCTTGATTTAGTAAGCCTCTGCAGGTCTGTTTTGTTCAACTCGTGGTAAGTAGTTTTCTAAAGGAAAAGAATTATTGAGTGGGGCATTTGAAGTGTAGCAGTTTGGATGGAATGTGTGGCGGTCTTTCCTTCCTCCCTCTCCCCCTTCCCTTTCTTTCATCTTGGGGATTAAATCGCAGGGGAAACGATTTATTTAAATTAGGGGTCAGGATGGTTACCACCTACAGAGAGAGAACCCAAGAACTCTGCCACATGAAAGGAATGATGAACATAAGCTAGCAGCGTTTAGGAACGATCAAAATAAACCATGATATATAAATTATATAACTATAAATGTGATGGCCTTTCTTACCACAAATGTTGTTTAAAAAAATTTTCCTAGTGGGGAATTCGCTGGTAGTCATTAAGACTCTGTGCTTCCACTGCAGGAAGCACAGGTTCAATCCCTGGTCAGGGAGCAAAGATCCTGTAAGCTGTGTGTGGCAAGTCAGAATAATGATAATCATAAAATTTTGGCTTGTGGTAAAATAAACATTAATTTTACCATTTAAACCACATTGTGTATAATTCAGTGGCATTAAGTGCATTGACAGTTTTGGGTAACCATCACCGCTGTTCTGAAATATCTAGAATATTTTCATCACCCCAAACAGAAATTCTTTACCCAGTAAACAATAACTCTCCCAGCCTCTGGTAGCCTCTCTTCTTTCTGTCTCCATGAATTTGCCTTTTCTGGTACTTCATTTAAGTGGAATCGTATAGTATTTGTCTCGTGTGTCTGATTTGTCTCACTTAGCATGCTGTTTGCAAAGCTCATCCATGTTGTAGCATGTATCAGAAGGCGTTCCTGTTATGACTGAATAATGCTCCACTGTGTGCATCTGTTAATGACCACTGGGATTGTTCTTCCTTTTGGCTCTTGTGAATAATGCTGCTGTGAATATGGGTGTACATGTATTTGTTTGAGTTCCTGCTTTCGATTTCTTTGGGTATGTATCCAGACGTGGAATTTCCAGATCAGACAGTAATTCTGTGTTTAGCTTTTTAAGGAATCACTGACCTGTTTCTCAGCTGTACTGTTTCACATTCCCATCAGCAGTGCACAACGTTTCTGATTTTTCCATATCCTCACCAACACTTGTTATTTTCCATTATTTGGCTGTTAACCATCCTGGATGGGTGTGTCAGATTTTTTAACATGTATTCTGATGATTCAGGCGTGCTGCTTACCATTGTGAGGAACTGGTTTCTACAAGATAATAAAAAAGAGCCGTGGCCTAAGTTGGTGCCACATAGAAGGGGACCTCTAGGGACTCTAACCATCATATATACAGTATTGGCCTATTGATAAGGATTTTCATTTAGAAAGCAATTTTTATGTCTCTTGCCTGGAGAAGGAAATGGCAACCCTCTCCCATTATTCTTGCCTGGGAAATCCCGTGAACAGAGGAGCCTGGTGGGCTACTGTCTATGGGGTCACAAAGAGCCGGATGCAACTTAGTGACTAAACAACAATATTTTTCTCGATGTCAACTTTTTTTTTAATATATGGACTCTTAGGAATTAGCTGGAACCCTCAGATTGGGAAGGGGCACAATTTAGGAGCTCTTGGATATGTGTGAGCTGCCTGGGTCACACTAGTCAGCTCTTGGGGTTTGGCTTTTAAAGTTTGGATTAGTGTTGTGAGCAGTCTCGAGAATGAACCTTTACTAAAAGTCTTCTGACCTTTCCTGTCATCCTGCTTGACCTTTCACTTTGCCTAATGAACATAGTAAGCCTCAATGTGTATTCAAATGGAAAACCAGAAAAACTTAGGGTAGGGTCTGGTGGGGAGGGCTGTGAAAGCGACTGAAGCTGTGACTGTCTTCAAGTGGTACTGTTGCTGCTTATAAATAAATCATTCAGCCCATTTCATTGCTTTAGAGAAGTCAACTCAGTTGTCCAGTCATGTCTGATTCTTTGCGACCCCGCGGACTGCAGCACACCAGGCTTCCCTGTCCATCACCGACTCCCAGAGCTTGCTCAAACTTATGTCCATTGAGTCAGTGATGCCATCCAACCATCTCATCCTCTGTTGTCCCCTTCTCCTGCCTTCAGTCTTTCCCAGCATCAGAGTCTTCCAATGAGTCAGTTCTTCGCATCAGGTGGCCAAAATATTGGAGCTTCAGCATCAGTCCTTCCAATGAATTTTCAGGACTCATTTCTTTTAGGATTTACTGGTTCGATCTCCTTGCAGTCCAAGGGACTCTCAAGAGTCATCTCCAACACTACAGTTCAAAACCATCAATTCTTTAGTGCTCAGCTTTCTTTTTGGTCCAACTCACATCCATACATGATTACTGGAAAAAAATCATAGCTTTGACTAGATGGACCTTTGTCGGCAAAGTAATGTCTCTGCTTTTTAATATGCTGTTTATGTTGGTCATAGCTTTTCTTCCAAGGAGCAAGTGTCTTTTAATTTCATGGCTGCAGTCAACATCTGCAGTGATTTTGGAGCCCAAGAAAATAAAGTCTGTCACTGTTTCCATTGTTTCCCCATCTATTTGCCATGAAGTGATGGGATCAGATGCCATGATCTTAGTGTTTTAAATATTGAGTTTTAAGCCAGTTTTTTCACTCTCCTCTTTCACTTTCACCAAGAGGATCTTCACTTCCTCTTCGCTTTCTGCCATAAGGGTGGTGTCATCTGCATATCTGAGGTTATTGATATTTCTCTTGGCAATCTTGATTCTAGCTTGTATTCATCCAGCCTGGTATTTTGCATGATGTACTCTGCATAGAAGTTAAATAAGCAGAGTGACAATGTAGCCTTGATGTACTTCTTTCCCAATCTGGAACCAGTTCGTTGTTCCATGTCAGGTTCTAACTGTTGCTTCTTGACCTGCATGCAGATTTCTCAGGAGGCAGGTCAGGTGGTCTGGTAGTCCCATCTCTTTAAGAATTTCCCACAGTTGGTTGTGATCCACACAGTCAAAGGCTTTGGTGTAGTCAATAAAACAGAAGTAGGTGTTTTTCTGGAACTTTCTTGCTGTTTCGATGATCCAGCAGATGTTGGCAATTTGATCTCTGGTTCCTCTGCGTTTTCTAAATCCAGCTTGAACATCTGGAAGTTCTCCATTCACATACTGTTGGAAGCCTTGTTTGGAGAATTTTGAGCATTACTTTGCTAGCATGTGAGATGAGTGCAATGGTGTGGTAATTGAACATTCTTTGGCATTGTTTTCTTTGGGATTGGAATGAAAGCTGACCTTTTCCAGTCCTGTGGCCACTGCTGAGTTTTCCAAATTTGCTGATATACTGAGTGCAGCACTTTCACAGCATCATCTTTTAGGATGATGCTTTAGAAAAGTAGTTCTCTGTCACTGAAGTATCTTCCTGCACCTAGGAGCTCTTGTTGAGTAGTCTTGAATGAGCCCAAGTACAGAAAATCTATTGGTAAATATTATTTCTGATGGACCGCAGTCCTCTTTCTTGAAAGACTCATAAAACTGTACTGGGGACTAGTGAGCTAGAGCTGTGAATGAGGAAGTAATAACTAGGGGAATTAATTTAGCCTTTCCCCTAGCTGTCATTGTTGGGTTTTTGTTTCTTCCTGGCGTAACCACCAGTCCTTGAGGTCAGCTTGAGGGCAGGGTGGAGGATTTTATGATCAAATAAGTTTGAGAAATGAGATCTGCTCTGTTCATCTATTGGTGATTTATAATGCACATTAGAAGCTAGTATCTTAAAGTTTCCAAGAGATTCTGCATAAAGGCAGTGTAACAGCTTTAACATGATATTTTCCTAACCTTACAACACTTCTGTTGGGTAACCGTTTAAAATTCTTAGGAACGAATATTCCTTAGGTCAGACATGTGGAAATGATCATTAACTTTTTACATGCTTTAATATCAAAAACTTTGAGTAGAATATGGATATTCTTGAGCCCACAGAAGTGTGAAGGCTTCCCCCAGAAGCATGTTACTACACCTTCCTCCTAGTGTTACTTGGCCATCTAATGTGCCTTCTGTGTAGGAGATAGTTTTGGAGCAGTTGTCATTATGGAAGATTCTGTTTAATGGTAACTGCTGTAGAAACCCTTATTCTTTTTTTTTTTCTCTTGCAGCTTTGGTCAGGGAGTTTGTCTCTTCTTGGCTGTTTCACAGTAGATGTTTGGAACAGTACCAAGTATTTTTGTGAAATGGGTGCAAAATGCTGGGGATGAGGATAGTTGGTATTGTGAGCTTGAGTCATCAGTTTTAGAGATTGGGTGAGTTTATTGTCACTATAAAGGCCCTGCTGCCTGGGGTAGAATTGACCCACGTCTCATCCTTTTTGCTGCCACCTAATGGCACCCCACTCCAGTACTCTTGCCTGGAAAATCCCATGGATGGAGGAGCCTGGTAGGTTGTAGTCCTTGGGGTCGCTGAGTCGGACACAACTGAGCGACTTCACTTTCACTTTTCACTTTCATGTATTGGAGAAGGCAATGGCAACCCAGTCCAGTGTTCTTGCTTGGAGAATCCCAGGGATGGGGGAGCCTGGTGGGCTGCCGTCTATGGGGTCGCACAGAGTCAGACACGACTGAAGCGACTTAACTTAGCTTAAGAGACTAGGAGGAGCAACTGAAGACCTTTTCCCCAGGAGAACAAGCTCCATTCTCTGCATAGTGGATACCCTGTCTTTGGGAGTTGGTGTCTTGAAAATATACAGCCTTGTTGCTAACAGCTGTCACAGATGTTGAGTTTCTGAGCTGGACTAGCTATGGGAGAAAATAATGCATTGGCAAAATATACCTATTGATAATAATCACCTTTCAGATCTATTTCATTACTACATCTTAACTTAATATATCATTTAAATCTCATAACATCTCTATTACATAGTTAAGAGAGAATAGTTGTAATTCCTCAGTCTGGGAGATAAGAAATATCAACTTATTCTAATTCATAAGGCTGTTTATTTTTTTTTCTTAATTCAAATATAGTTAATGTGTAGTACTATATTAGTTTCAAGTGTACAGCAAAGAGATTCAGTTATACACACATATGTATGTATATACACATACACACATATATATGTATTCTTTTTCAGGTTCGTTTCCCTTATAGGTTATTATGAATACTGAGCATGGTTCCCCATGCTCTTCAGTAGGTCCTTGTTGGTTATATACTTTATATGTAATAGTGTATATGTTAATCCCAGACACCTGATTCATTTCCCCCACCTCCCTTTGGTGACCAAAAGTCTGCTTTCTATGTCTGTGAGTTCATTTCTGTTTTGTAAATAAGCTCATTTACATTTGTATAATTTCTTTAGATTCCAGAAATAAGCTATATTATACAGTTTTTCTTTCTCTATCTGGGATACTTCACTTAATATGATAATCTCTAAGTCTATTGATGCTGCTGCAGATGTCATCATTTCATTATTTTTTATGGCTGAGTAGTATTCCATTGTATACCACATCTTTATCCCTTCCTCTTTGTCAGTGGACGTTTAGGTTGCCTTCATGTCTTGACTACTGTAATAGTGAAGCAGTGAATGTTGTGGTACATGTATATTTCAAATTAGAGTTTTCTCCAGATACGTGCCCAAGAATGGGATTATAGGATCATATGATTACTCCGTTTTTAGTTTTTTAAGGAATCTCCATGCTATTCACCATAGTGTTTACACCAGTTTACATTCCCACCAGCAATATATGAGAGTTCCTTTTTCCCCATAACCTCTTTGGTATTTATTGTTTGTAGATTTTTTTAATGATGCTCATTCTGACTGGCATATAGTGATACTTAATTGTAGTTTTGATATGCATTTCTTTAATAATTAGTAACATTGAGCATCTTTCATGTGCGTCTTGGCTAGCTGTATGTTTTCTATGGAGAAGTGTCCATTTAGATCTTCTGCCTACTTTTTGATTGGGTTGTTTGTTTTTTGATATTAAGCTGTATGAGCTGTTTGTATATTTTGGAAATTAATCCTTTGTTGATAGTGTTGTTTCCAAATGTTTTCTCCCAGTTCCTCGGTTGTCTTTTTTTGTTTATGGTTCCCTTTGCTGTGCAAAAGCTTTTAAATTTAGCTGTGTGTGTGCCCTCAGTTCAGTTGTGTTCGAGTCTTTGTGACCCCATGGACTGTAGCCTGCCAGGCTCCTCTGTCCATGGGATTTCCCAGACAGGAATACTGGAGTGGGTTGCCATTTCCTTTTCCAGGGGATCTTCCCAATCCAAGTATCGAACCAGAGGCTCTTCCTCAGCTCCTCCATCAATAGGCAGATTCTATTTTTGTTTTTATTTCCATTACTCTAGGAGATGAATCGCCCCAAAAATCACTGTGATTTATTTCAGAGTGTTCTGCCTATGTTTTCTCTAGGGAGTTTATAATATCTGGCCTTAACATTTAGGTCTTTAATCCATTTTGAGTGGATTATTTTATTTTGTATATGGTGTTAGAGAATGTGCTAATTTCATTCTTTTGCATGAAGTGTACAGTTTTCACAGCACCACGCAGAGACTGTCTTTTCTCCATCGTATGGCCTTGCCTCCTTGGTCACAGAGTGACTGACCGTAAGTGTGTGGGTCTGTTTCTGGGCCTTCTGTCCTGGTCCGTTGATCCGTGTGTCTGTTTTTGTGTCAGTGCTATCCTGTTCTGATTACTGTGACTTTAAAGTAGTCTGAAGAGTTTGGTTCCTCCAGCTCCATTCTTCTTTCTCAAGATTATTTTGGCTACTCAGGGTCTTTTAATCTTACAGATTAAAAAAAATTTTTTTGTTCCAGTTCTGTGAATTTGATAGGGATTTCTTTGAATTCTGTAGATTGCCTTTGGTAGTATGGTTGTTTAAATAATATTGATTTTTCTAGTCCAAGAACATGGTATATCTTTTTCATCTGTGTCATCTTCAGTTTCTTTCATTAACATTTTATAGTTTTTGGAGTACTGGTGTTTTGTCTCCTTAGGTAGGCTTATTCCTAGGTATTTAATTCTTTTTGACATGATTGTAAATGGGATTGTTTCCTTAATTTCTCTTTCTGATATTTCTTTGTTAGTATTCAGAAATGGAACAGATTTCTGTATATTAATTTTATATTCAGCAACTTTACCAAATTCATGGATGAGCTCTAGTAGTTTTCTACTACTAGATTGCTGGGAGAAATATCAACAGCCTCAGATAGGCAGATGATACCACCCTTATGGCAGAAAGTGAGGAGGAACTAAAGAGCCTCTTGATGAAGGTGAAAGAGGAGAGTGAAAAAGCTGGCTTAAAACTCAGCATTCAGAAAACTAAGATCATGGTATCTGGTCCCATCACTTCATGGCAAATAGTAGATGGGGAAACAATGGACAGATTTTATTTTCTTGGGCTCTAAAATCACTGCAGATGGTGACTGCAGCCATGAAATTAAAAGAAACTTGCTCCTTGGAAGAAAAGCTATTACAAACCTATACAGCATAATAAAACTAGAGACATTACTCTGCTGACAAAAGTCCATCTAGTCAAAGCTATGGTTTTTCCAGTAGTCATGTATGGATGTGAGAGTTGGACCAAAAAGAAAGTTGAACACCAAAGAATTGATGTTTTTGAACTGTGGTGTTGGAGTAGACTCTTGAGAAGTCCCTTGGACTGCAGGGAGATCAAACCAGTCAATCCTAAAGGAAGTCAATCCTAACTACTCATTGGAAGGACTGATGCTGAAGATCCAATACTTTGGCCACCTGATGCGAAGAACTGACTCATTGGAAAAGACCCTGATGCTGGGGAAGATGGAAGGCAGGAGGAGAAGGGGACAACAGAGGATGAGATGGTTGGATGGCATCACTGACTCAACGGACATGAGTTTGAGCAAGCTCTGGGATTGGTGATGGACAGGGAAGCCTGGCTTTATACAGCCTATGGGGTGGCAAAGAGTTGGATACAGCTGAGCGACTGAACAATAACAGCAGTGCATCCTTTAAGAGTGAAATCGCTATTTCCCTGGGAAGCTTCTACAATTAAGCTCTGCTGGCCTTCAAAGCTAAATGCTCTAGAAGCTCTACCTGGTGCCAGATCCCAAGGCTGGGGTCTCTGATGTGGGGCTTAGAACTCTCACTCTGTGGGGGAATCTCTGTAATGTAATCATTCTCCAGTGTGTGGTTGGCCAATCTCAGGGATATGGAATTTGATTATATTGCAAGTATGCTCCTTGTACTGATCTCATTGTGGTTTTCTGTCTTTATGTCTTTAGCTGTTGAGGATCTTTTCTGGTAGGTTTCAGTCTTTTTCAACAGTGTTTGTTCTGCAGATTGTTGTGATTTTGGTGTGCCTATGAGAGATGGTGAATTTAGGTTCCTTCTACTCTGACATCTTGGTTACTCTCCTATTTAATTATGGAATCAAAACTGGAATCCAAGCCTCTTGTCTCCCAAACAAGTGCTCTTTTTGCTAATGCATGGACAAGTTTGTTCTACTGCCATGTGTTTAAAATAACATTTTAAATGAATATTTGTATTCGTATGGAAGTTTTATAGCTTCCCTGGTGGCTCAGATGGTAAAAGAGCCCAACAAATGGTGGCTCAGATGGTTAAAAAAAAGGGGGGGATTTTTATGGCTTAGAAAATTTGGTAGCAGGAATAATATTACTTACTTTCTAGAGATGAAGAAAATGAAATTTAGAAAGATTGACCTACCCAATGTTGTAGAGTTTTCAAGTGAGAACTGTGAGTGGAACTTAGCCTTTTTTGTCCAATGTTTCCCTGATAAACCACGCTGTTGGTACATGGTGTCTGTAGTAAATGCCAAACCACGCTGTTGGTACATAGTGTTTATAGTAGATGCCAGTAAATATATCTTGATGAGAACTGAACATCTTCTTGAGCCTTTAACCCTGTTGCTAGAAAGGGTAACTTCCAGGTTTTAGAAGAGTATCAAACTTTTCTCCCAGACCAGGATTAGATGGTAAAGAATTTGCCTGCAATGCAGGAGACCTAGGTTTGATCCCTGGATCAGGAAGATTCCCCGAGAAGGGGTGGCAACCCACTCTAGTATTCTTGCCTGGAAAATTCCATGGACAGAGGAGTCTGGCGGGCTGCAGTTCATGGGGTCACAAAAGAGTTGGACACGGCTGAGCAGCTAACACACACACACTAACCAGTCCACTTTGTTGAATGCATCGCTTGAGTGCTTTGTGTTTTGGGGGGAGGGGGATCTAAGTAATAGATCTGGAAGAGACAGCTGACCTTGTTTCACACAGGAGTCAGGGGAAGAGTTAGGACTGAGATTGCATATCAGCAGTAGGTTCAAGGCATGAAGCCACTTAAAGGGCATTTGGGCCAGAACTAGCCTTTGGCACGAGCAGGCATCGGTCCATTTAAACTGTAGCACTGGATTGAGATGCATAGTTCATGCTGTTTCTAGGCCCAGGTTGAGCACTTGAAGGTATTTCCTAGGCTAGAACAGTGCCCTGGGAATGACAGCCAGCTAGAGAGAAGAGCCCAACAAAGATCTCGGAAATGCAGATGATAATTCAATTTAAGTACTAATCCAACTGAGTAGAATAGTTATCGAGTCCTTGTTGACTCTCACTTATTTGTTCAGCAAGAGGTCTCTGAAGTTGGTATTTACCACTGTAAAGCTCTAGGCCAGAGAATGTATTAACTACAGAGGGCAGCATAGCTTAAATTGGCACTCTGCTTCAATCTAAGAAATAACACTGCATCTAGACTGAAGAGAGTAAGGAATTCAGTTTAAAACAGAGGTTCTCACATTTTAGGGAGGAGCAGAATCATCCTGAGGGCTTGTTAAAACACTTTCCTGGGCTCTACTTGCACAGTTTCTGCCTTAGTGGATCTGGGCTAGAGCCCAAGAATTGCACTTCTAACAAATTTCCAGGTTGATATTGATGCTACTGGTTCTGGGGTCACACTTTGAGGACCACTTATCCAGAAAGAGATGATGAAGTAGGTATAGCTGTTTGTTTCTTGATTAAAGCCTTCACAGAGGAGTGAAGAGGGAACTAACCTGTCAGATTCTACCACATTCAAGACCCTTTGCCAGGTGATTTGAAGTCATTTAGTTTAACCCTTGAAACCACTCTGCAAAGTAGTACTTATTCCTGTTTCCCCTCTCAACATACACATATTCAAAACTTGAATAATTCTCACTTCAAGGACAGCTTTCACTTATAACTCAAAGAGTAATTTGCATATGCCTTTATGAATGTGATACGCGTGCTCTGTTATGCCCAACTCTGCGACCCCATGGACACAGCCCTCCAGGCTCCCCCATCCACGGGATTTTCCAGACAAGAATACTGGAGTGGTTGCAGTTTCCTACTCCAGGGGATCTTCCCCACCCAGGGATTGAACGTGTGTCTCCTGTGGCAGGCGGATTCTTTGCCACTGAGCCACGTGGGAAACCCTATTTAACGTAGAAGTGAAGTGAAGTGAAGTCGCTGTCGTGTCCGAGTCTTTGTGACTCCATGGACTGTAGCCCACCAGGCTCTTTGGTCCGTGGGATTTTCTAGGCATGAATACTGGAGTGGGTTGCCATTTCCTTCTCCAGGGGATCTTCCCGACCCAGGGATTGAACCCGGGTGTCCAGCATTGTAGGCAGACGCTTTACCATCTGAGCTACCAGGGAAGCCCATTTAATGTAAAGGATATGTTAAATTCTAAATTATGTATTCATTGTTCTAGTAGATTTATGAGGGATATAAAATGTAGATTCACTTAGTAGTATTGATTATACAGTAGATGGAATTGTTGATACATTGTTTTCTCATATAAAGCATAAAGTGAATGGGAGCTTTATTTTAACATTAAGTAAAATGCATTTTTAGATCACAGGAAAAATGGGCCTATGTTAATTTCGTTGATGTTTGTTTTTTCTTTTTTAACGGTGCCAATTGGTTATTGACCAATCCTGTTATAGAAACAAAGGGACAGATGTTGAATTTCAGTATAGTTGGTACTAAAAACAGCCACATTCTTAATATTAAAATCACAATGCTGGTAAGTGTTCTTTGTTAATGTCTTTTTTGAAAGGTCAACTTGTTTTTAGTGGCATTTTCAGTGAAGTTACTTTGTGTTGTTTGACAGATTCGCACAGAATTATTAAGAAAAAAAACAAGTGATCCAAGCAGTTGAATTGAAGGCATCCTGGAAAACCTGCTGTTTGTTGTGAAAATCATCTTTGGTCTTGAAATAAAAGTAAAGCTGGAAAGGAATCTACAAACAAGAACAAAGAGAAGTGTGGGCTCAGACTCTCAGGATCCGGGCTTGGAAATGCCTCAGGTAAACCACACAGGGCAGGGGCAGGGTTTTCTAGTCCTGCTGCGGCCAGGTCTGTAGGTTTTCCGGGTCTTAGTGCGACTCTGTGCTGTATGTAAAGACATTCTGCTGCTGCTCTCAGCTGGCTTTGAATAGATATCCTTCCTTTGCCACAGCTTTGAAATTCATTGAGCTTGACACATGGAGCAATGTGAACGAAAGATTGGTTAAAAGGTGACAGAAGTGCTGACTTTTATGGGGGCTAAACCAAATCCCTAGAAAATTAATCTGCCACAGAAAGCCCATTTCGTTCCCCTGTATCTTCTTTTTCCCATTGTTCCTCTCCCTTCATGCCCATCGGATTCAATTAGGAGGAAATGGTGAGGGACTGCAATGTCTCTTTCACACACACACACCCACCCACCCCTATATATATCTCCCAGATACACACACACACACACACACCTCCCACAAAACATATCTAAGAATGACTATTTATGCTATGGTAATTACTGGTTTGAGGCAATCACTGAAAGAATAAATGAACCCTCCTATTCCCTGCTCTGCATGTCCAAACGTCCTCCCTTCCCCCTCCAATGGTTAGCTCTTATCCTTTCCTGTTTTGTGCTAGTGAAAAACCTAGAAATAATGAGAGGCCAGGGACTATAAGGTAGCTTTATGTGGGGCCAGGCAGAACTGTGCCTTGAGCACAGGAAATCAACAACTTGCTGAGATGGTCCAGCAGGCAGTGAAGGAAGAAAGGGGTTTGTGGACCAGTGGCCTCTCTCCACCCCAACCACTAGAGCAAGTGGACTACAGATACCTGTTTCCAGTTCTTTCCCATTCACAGTTTCATTTGCTGTTTATTGAATACTTGAAGTTATGTCCATAAAACACTTTGAACTTGCAGCCTACAGGTTGCAGAAGATTAGGAACAAAAGAATGGGATGGGAAGTTGTTTAGTCACTAAGCTGTGTCTGACTGTTTGCGACGCCGTACATTGTAGCCCTCCAGGCTCCTCCATCCATGGGGTTTCTCAGGCAAGGATACTGGAGTGGGTTGCCATTTCCTTCTCCAGGGGATCTTAGCGACCCCGGGATCGAATCCACATCTCCTTCATTGGTAGGTGGATTCTTTACAACTGAGCCATCCATCCCTGGGATGGGACATACTCATAAAGAAAAACATGATGAAAAAGTGCATAAAAATGGGTCAGTCACTGTTAGGTAGAAAGTATATGTATATGAATAGAGAAATATAAGCAAGTAGACTATAATATAAATTTTTAAAGTTTTGACAGTAACTTGGAAAATAACAAAAAGGTAAAGAGGGAATTTTTATTCTTTCCCATCTTCTTTCTTTATCCAAGTTAGATTTCAAAGTGAGGAGTTTGACTTGTGTGGGCCACTTTTTAGGAGTGTTAGCCTGAACTTCACCCTGGAGTGTTTTGTATAGATACTGAAATGGGAAAGGGGGGACAAAGAAAAAAGAAGGAGCATTAACTCTGGGTGCCGAGTCTTTTTATTTTCTCCCTTTCTTATTTTGTCCTAGAAATTGTACCCTTCTTAGGGATCAAGATTAAGGCTACTAAGTTCATATTCCAGTTACTGGCCTCACTCAGCAGATTTTTTGATATTTGGCTCATCCTATCTCCATCACATTCCTGGAGGCATTTTTGGACTAGAGATGCCCAAATGGTCTTTCAGTTGTTTGGGGAAGTAAGATATTGAATTCATTGAGGAGTGTAGAGTGAGACTGTCTTGCTACCTCTGCTGACTCCAGGAAATGGCAGGGGATCCTCTACTTTGTGGAGTTAGAACAGCTGGTGTTGTTAGAGATGGGTTTGAAGACACGTTATATAGCTAATAAATAAAAGTACTCATTAGGGCACGATGTGCTGACTCCGGTGCCTAAATAAGCTTTAGTTTTTAGAAATTAGGTACTATTAACCATTGCCACTCTGTTCCTTTTCCCATGTTTAATGCATCTTAGTGTTGTTTTAATGTTAAGCGGAAAAAAAATACAAAATTGTTCTGAAAATAATTACTTGGTAGGTATGGTGGTGGGTCTTGTATGTAATTGGCCTTGAAGCAGTCATTAACTTTGCAAAATTAAAATCACTCTGTTGTAGCCTAGTGTAAGCGGAATGGATCCGCCTTTTGGGGATGCCTTTCGAAGCCACACCTTTTCAGAACAGACTCTGATGAGCACAGATCTCTTAGCAAACAGTTCAGATCCAGATTTCATGTATGAACTGGTAAGTAACATTTTCTTGGATTCTGCTTTAATCAATTTGGGGTAAAGGTATAGTTTTTTAATTTATAAAGGCCTTTTTAAGCCTTCTTTATAAAAAAGAATGTGATTAGGCCAAACTTAATGCATATTAGTATCAGTCATAGTATTTTGGCAGGATGTATGAAGCCATTGAAAATAGTAGGAGGAAAGATCTAAACATCCTTAGATCTAGTTTTTGACAATGAGGATGAGAAGGCATCTTTTAGCCCAACAGTTAAAAGACTTTTCAGCTAGGATATTTAGGAATGATAACATTGAGCAAGGCATGTACTACAGAGAATGTGAGGCAAAAATAGCAATTCCAAGCAATATCTGAATATACTTATCATTTATTCTTGAGGTAAATAGACACTTAAGAATAATTTAAATTACATGCAATTTAAGCAGCATAGGTATATGAAAACTGGAAAGCTGACACAAGTCTGTTAATTTACTAAAAAATTATCGAGTTGTACACTTTGTAGAGGTGAATTTTGTTGTATGTAAACTCTACTTCAGTAAAACTGGTAAAACACACAAAGACACATATGCAAGCAAAAGGAAAAACAAAACAAAGCAAACAGACCAATGGAAAAATTGATACAGAACAAAAACAGACTGGAAAACAGAAAATTTCCTCATTTTCTTACTGAGCCTCCACCCACCAAACCTTCTCCCTAAAGGTAATTAAGACCAACAGAGTTTTTCTATGCATGTAAAATTAATAATAAATTAATATATGAATATTTTAAATTGTATGACATATTAATACAGTATTCTGTAGCTTAACTCCTAACATAACATGGTAAGTGGCCTTTCATCTTAATACATTAGAGCTTACATGTATTCTTGTTAATGGCTGCATAGTCATACTGACATTTTAAAAATTATATCTCTACTCATGAGAAGTACAGTACTAATGAGAGAAGTATTTTATTCCCCAAGCCCAAGAGTTGGTACAGGTTCTTTCCAAAGATTTCATCTTTCTGTGGCTGAGTTTCAGCTCTCTGTGGATTGCTCTTCACTCTGTGTATAAGTTCTGACTTAGGAGGACAGATTCTTCTATGATGAAGGAAAGGCCTTTATTATTTGCTTTATAAATGAAGCTTGTTTCTAAGAAGATCTCCAAATCCTTTCTGAGTTAAAGATCAGGAAATGTAAACTTTTTCAGGAAGAGTGTTTATAGTGAAGTTCAAGAGCCCTTGACCATGCCTAAGTTTCTCAGGGGACATAGTTTCCCTCTTTTTTTTTTCCTTGCCCAAGGAAATGATACTATATGGAATGGTAGAGTGACATGTAAGTAGTCTTTATCTTAAAACAGACCAAAGGTTGAGTACTGTTTACCTGATACATGAAAGTGAGGATATAGGTTATTAATGTTTTCCTTGAATATGGTATGTAATTTTTTTTTTAACCTTTCTCAGGATAGAGAGATGAACTACCAACAGAATCCTAGAGACAACTTCCTTTCTTTGGAGGACTGCAAAGACATTGAAAATCTGGAGTCTTTCACAGATGTCCTAGATAATGAGGGTACTTTAACCTCAAACTGGGAACAGTGGGATACATACTGTGAAGACTTAACGAAGTACACCAAACTAACCAGCTGTGACATCTGGGGAACAAAAGAAGTGGATTACTTGGGTCTTGATGACTTTTCCAGCCCTTACCAAGATGAAGAGGTCATAAGTAAAACTCCAACTCTGGCCCAGCTCAATAGCGAGGACTCACAGTCTGTTTCTGATTCCCTTTATTACCCTGACTCACTTTTCAGTGTCAAACAAAATCCCTTGGCCTCTTCATTCCCTGGTAAAAAGATCACAAGCAGAGCAGCTGCCCCTGTGTGTTCTTCTAAGACTCTTCAAGCTGAGGTCCCTTTGTCAGACTGTGTCCAAAAAGCAAGTAAACCCACTTCAAGCACACAAATCATGGTGAAGACCAACATGTATCATAATGAGAAAGTGAACTTTCATGTTGAATGTAAAGACTATGTGAAAAAGGCAAAGGTAAAGATCAACCCAGTGCAGCAGAGCCGGCCTCTCTTGAGCCAGGTTCATGCAGATGCAGCAAAGGAAAACACCTGCTACTGTGGTGCAGTAGCCAAGAGACCAGAGAAAAAAGGGACGGAGCCTCTGCAGGGTCATGCCACTCCAGCTTTGCCTTTTAAAGAAACCCAGGAACTATTACTCAGTCCCCTGCCTCAGGAGGGGCCTGGGTCAGTTGCAGCAGGAGAGAGTAGCAGCCTTTCTGCCAGCACATCGGTCTCAGATTCATCCCAGAAAAAAGAAGAGCACAATTATTCCCTTTTTGTCTCTGACAACTTGGGTGAACAGCCAACCAAATGCAGTCCTGAAGAGGATGAGGAGGATGAGGAGGATGTTGATGACGAGGACCACGATGAAGGATTTGGCAGCGAGCACGAACTTTCTGAAAACGAGGAAGAGGAAGAAGAGGAAGAGGATTATGAAGATGACAAGGATGATGACATTAGTGACACTTTCTCTGAACCAGGTATTACATTATTTGGAGGCTTACCAAACTGTTTCCTACTCTCTTGAAATAGTTTTGCTGTGGACTTTCTTTGTCTGAGTTTGGAGATTAAATGACTTAGTATCTTGGCTTGGATATATACTTGTTCTTATCTATTTAAACAGTTTTAAAATAATCATTCTTGCTCATGTGTGGTTCATATGCTGGTTCCTTGAGGGCTGCTTCTTAATTTATCTTATGTTAAGTGACCTGATTTGTCACTCTTTTAGCAGCTGTGCCAAGATGCCAAACTTGATTGGTTTAAAAATATTCCTATTTCTGCCTTTGTCCCTCTGTTAGACTTAAGGTAAGTTTGGAATCCCAAGAATAGTGAATCAAGTGATGATGGTTTGTATTACTCATGCCTAATAACCAACGAAGCCTGTTTAATGAATAATGTAAAAGACAGCTTTTTCTTTGTGTCTGCTGCATCTTTCATTTGCACAGTATTTTTCCATTGAAGAAAAATACATGCTTTAATTTAATGAGCATGAAGGAGTCTCTGCTCTGTTTATATACAGCACATTATAAATAAAAGGGAAAAAGAAAATGAAATCTGTGGGGAACTGGTTCACTTCAGCATGTACATGGCTGGGCTCTTGTCACGGTTGGCTCATGCAGTTTTTATTTATGAAAATGGTATTTCCAAGTGGCATAGAGTTAAAAATTCACAAAGAGGTGAAGATCTTCACATTTAAATGAAAGTTATTCTTCAAAAATAATGTTAATACTATAACTTCTACATAAAAGACCAAGTTATTAAAAACTTCATGAATTGTCAAAGAGAACCCTTTTGTTGTTGGAATTTGGGGCAATATAAACATTGATATTTAATCTCCAGAAAGGTTTTTGAGCCATAGCAGGTGCAGCAGTAGCTGTATTGTGGCCAGTGAAGCGTATTATTGCTGAGAGACTTTCGTCTTAGTGAACTTTTTCTGTTGCATAAATGCTTAGATTTATGCATTTGATACAACTAAATTGTTTGACTTGGGTGGAGTTTCAAGTAAGGAAAAGGTACTTTGCTGTGGAGGAACAGGGTTTATGCATTTTCTTTGGTTTACTTTAGTACTCAGTATAGTCTCGATAGAACCAGTTGTCATTTCTACTTAGCAAGAAAACTTTTCTCTCAGCCAGTTAATGAATCTGCTTTGAGGTGTTTGAAGGAGAGTTGTCTTTGCAGTTAGTGGTAGTTACGTAGCTCCCTCCCATGGGGAGACCAGAGTGCTGTTGGTGGTCCTTACAGCCTGACAGGTCAGCCCTACTGTTCTGAATCCCGTATTTAGAATTAGGGTAGAAGGGAGGGGAAGGATCAAGACAAGGAGTAATAACTAGGAAATGGAAAGTGTAGAGAAGAAAAATTTCTTTACCAGTTGACACTAAAAGGAGTATGTAAATATTCCTTTTAAATATTCCTGAGGGCGTAAATTCTGCCATCACCAGTCAAGGCGGGCAAGGACTATACTGTTTATTCTGCTTCTGGTTTTAGGTTTGCTTTGCTTTGACGGTTTTTTTTTTGGAGGAGATCTTAGTTCCCTGACCAGGGATGGAACCTGGGCCCTTGACATTGAGAGCGTGGAGTCCTAACCACCGGACCACTAGGGAATTCCCACTTTTCTTTGACTTTTAACTGCAGTTTAAGTTCATCCTTGATCTTTTGACTTGGTTTCACCTGGATAAATGTGTTGAGAGATGAGTAGGCCTATGAAGAGAAACCACTTCATAACTTGACTCGCATTTCCGTTTTCTCTGTCTTTTGACTCTCGTAGGGAAGGGCAAGCCTTGTTACAGCTGGTGCTTTTCTGTCCTGCCACATTCTCTTGCCCTGTCCTGGTAGGAGAACCCTGATTCTTGAGTTTGTTGGTGTTAAGCAGCCAACACCGCTTTAAAACAGAGATGCATTAGCTGGCACTTGGCAAGGTGAAGCCTTCCTCTTGGTGCTGTTTAACAATGCTAAATGTTTGGATGGCATTTAATTCACTCACTTCCAGTTGACTTGAAGTAAAACCTCTTTGGTTAGGATTACTTGGACGCGTCTCACAAATGTCAACAAATGAAATGCTTTAACCTCAAATCAATGATATTTTGTGGTATTTTGGGGATTTATTCACATTTGCTAATGAAAATTTCCCTTCTTGGAAAAAAGAGCTAAACAGGCTACTTTAAGAATACAAATGTGAATTGGTGAGAGGCAAGAAGAAATTCTTTGAAGCAGAAAAGTGGGATGGTTATAGTTTCTTGAGAGTGCTAGTTTTAGAGTGGGTTGATTGGTTTAATTTGCAGCAGACAGTGTACAAAGGCCCTTTTGTGATGACTAGCTCCCTTGATGCTGTTTCTTGGCAGTTGGCTACAACAGTGCCTGAGTCTACAAAGCCCCAGGAAAGGTGTAAAATGGAGTTTCAGTCCCTGCTCTGGACTTGCTCCCAAGTTTTAATAGAGCCTGTTCTGAGGACAGGCAACAACTGTTTGGGGTCATGGAATTACATGGTTGTAAGACTAAGATTTAGGTCCCCAGAATGAGAGTTTAGTTTGTAATTCCTACTAAACATTTTCATGATAGGCTTTACCAGCTTAATGGCAGTAACCTGCACTAATCAAAGGTGTGTGATCAGACTTTTAGGCGTCTGTGTCACCTTTTTGACTACCTTTTGGTAATTGTGTCAGGAAGGAATGAATTAGATCAATATGGTGATCCATCAAATGAAAAGAAAACAGAAAAGTCTCCATGGGAAATGTACATTTGTACATTAAACAAATCACTGATTTGTTTAAAAAAACAGTGGGGGGTGTATCTGTCTTGTGTTGGAGGCTATGTGTACTAATTGTTGGCTGTGCAGAGGTCAGCAGAATTGGCACTACTCTTGTCTTCATGTAGCTTGAGGTTTAGTGGGCCTGTGTGCAGCTGGGGTCTCTTGGTCTGCTGCTCTTCTGTGCGCTGTGACTTGCGAGAGAGGCGAGATGAGCGCTTCTTAAAATTTCTTTGACCACAGAGCTCACTTGGGATTGAGGGCATAGTTTACAGCAATAGTGTTCCTATGAACACACTTGGAGAAATATTTAATCATCTTAAATGCAAGACCAGTGATCTTGGAATATATTGAATAACTTTTCTGCATGCTACTTGATCACAGTAGTCTTTTAATTGAAAGACTTTAACAAATCCTTTGTGTGTGTATTTATGTGTGCACACATGTTATTGTGAATTTATGGTATATACTTTAGAAAATATTAGGTTAAAGAAAATGGATACCCTTAAACACTGTTTTGGAAAAAGGCTGGACATATGAATTAAGCAAAACTGATAACTAATTTGGATAGGAGAGGAGAAGTCCAAATCCTAATGACGGTTTGGATTTAACATGGAATATATACGGGAAAAAAATTCTATTCAGACCACTCAACTGGATAGATACAGGAAAAGTAGGAAGCCAAATTGGAGCTGGAGTCGTGGGGCCTGAGCCAGTCCCAGCTTTGCCAAATCACTTAAACCTCCTTGAGCATGTTTGTGTAAATAGGGTTAATAACCTCTTCCTACCAGGTTCTTAGAAGCCTCAGATGAAATACCTGTGAGTACTCACAAAATATGTGAGTACATTCCTTAAATGAGAGAGACAGTGTTTTCCCAGAAATCTAGGCCACCTGAGGAACATATCAAATAAAGTGTCGGGGGGATGGGTTGCCTGAGAAAGTTACATGTGAAAGTGTTTCCTTTATACTTTGGGCTGCTGCTACTGCTAAGTCACTTCAGTCATGTCCGACTCTGTGCGACCCCATAGACGACAGCCCACCAGGCTTCCCCGTCCCTGGGATTCTCCGGGCAAGAACACTTAAATGTGGGACGCCAGTTCTTGACACTGATGGGAGTGTTTCAGTTGGTGCACCTGTCTGTGTTGAGGTATAGTCAAAGCACACTTAAATGTGGGACGCCAGTTCTTGACACTGATGGGAGTGTTTCAGTTGGTGCACCTGTCTGTGTTGAGGTATAGTCAAAGCACACTTAAATGTGGGACGCCAGTTCTTGACACTGATGGGAGTGTTTCAGTTGGTGCACCTGTCTGTGTTGAGGTATAGTCAAAGCACACTTAAATGTGGGACGCCAGTTCTTGACACTGATGGGAGTGTTTCAGTTGGTGCACCTGTCTGTGTTGAGGTATAGTCAAAGCACACTTAAATGTGGGACGCCAGTTCTTGACACTGATGGGAGTGTTTCAGTTGGTGCACCTGTCTGTGTTGAGGTATAGTCAAAGCTATGGTTTTTCCAGTAGTCATGTATGGATGTGAGAGCTGTACCAGAAAGAAGGCTGAGTGCCAAAGAATTGATGTTTTCAAATTGTGGTGCTACAGAAGACTTGAGAGTCCCTTGAACTGCAAGGAGATCAAACCAGTCAATCCCAGAGGGAACTAACCCTGAATATTCATTGGAAGGACTGTTGCTGCAGCTCTAATACTTTGGCCACCTGATGGTGAAGAGTGAGTCGACTTGTTGAAAAAGACCCTGATGCTGAGAAAGATTGGAGACAAAAGGAGAAGAGGGTAGCAGAGGATGAGATGGTTAGATAGCATCACCGACTCAGTGGACATGGATTTGAACTAACTCCGGGAGATAGTGGAGGACAGAGGAGCGTGGTGTGCTACATACAGTCCATGAGGTCACAGAGTCAGATGTGACTTAGCAAACAACAACATATTCTGTGCACAGCCCATTTGTACTTTTAAGATGGATGTGCTCTGAGGGTATTTTAGTTTTACAGATCATCCTGTATTGGGTCAAACCAGTAGTTCCAGTGGCCCAGAATTTTTTTTGAAACTTCCTTTTAGTAGGGAAGATAGGTTCTTAAAAAGTGAAGTAAATTCAAATCGCTTCTGATAAAATATTAGTTAGAATAGGCATATGTTTTTATTTGAATAGCCTGTGTGAGAACTGTCATTCTTGTACTTTTACAAAAAGGATAGGGTGGGAAGTAGGAAGAAAACCACTGCACTGCTGCCTGACAGAATTCTGCCTGGTAGGTTACCATCCGAGAAATGCAACAGCTTTCTGTCTGGAAATGTTTCAAATACATAAAGACATCAAAGAAATTGTATAGTCTCTAAGTACCATCATTAACTAATGGTAGAGACTGCATTTCCTTTTCTAAAAGTTGAAACATAGTTGATTCATGCAGTGTTGCGTTAGTCTCTAGTATGCAGCTAAGTGCCTGAGTTATGTACACATAAAATCTTTTTCATATTCTTTTCTCTATAGGCTATTATAGGATATTGTAGATAGTCCCCTACTATGCAGTAGTATCTTTTGTTTATATATAGTAGTTTCTGTCCACAGATCCCAAACTCTTAATTTATTCCTCCCCCCACTTTCCTCTTTGGTAATCAGGTTTATTTTCTATGTCCATGAGTCTGTTTTAAGCTGAAACTCCAGTACTTTGGCCACCTCATGTGAAGAGTTGACTCATTGGAAAAGACTCTGATGCTGGGAGGGATTGGGGGCAGGAGGAGAAGGGGATGACAGAGGATGAGATGGCTGGATGGCATCACTGACTCAATGGATGCGAGTCTCAGTGAACTCCGGGAGTTGGTGATGGACAGGGAGGCCTGGTGTGCTGCGATTCATGGGGTCGCAAAGAGTCGGACACAACTGAGCGACTGAACTGCACTGAACTGAACTGAGTCTCTTTTGTAAAATAAGTTCATTTGTATCATATTTTAGATTCTACATATAAGTGATATCATATGATATTTATTTTTCTTTGTATGACTTCACTTAATATGATAATCTGTACTTCTGTCCATGTTGTTGCAAATGGCATGGTTTTGTTCTTTTTTATGGCTGAGTAGTATTCTATCTTCTTTACCCATTCAACGGTCGATGGGCATTTAGGTTGCTTCCAAGTCTTGGCTATTATAAATAGTGCTGCTGTGAACATTGTGGTGCGTGTATCTTTTTGAACTAGAGTTTTCTTTGGATATATGCCCGGGAGTGGAATTGCTGAATCCTGTGGCAACTCTCTTTTTAGTTTTTGAAGGATCCTTCATACTGTTTTCCATAGTGCCTCTACCAACTTACATTTCCGTCAACATGCACATCCTCTCCAGCATTTATTGCTTGTGGACTTTTTAATGACGGCCATTCTGACTGGTGAGAGGTGTTACCCATTGTGGTTTTGATCTGTGTTTCTTTGACAAGTAGCGACATTGAGCATCTTTTTCGTGTGCCTATTGGCTATCTGTATGTCTTCTTTGGGGAAATGTACACTTAGGTCTCTGCCCATTTTTAGATTGGATTGTCTTCCTGTAGCTGGATTTCATTATTCTCTCAATCTTATGTGATGATACAAAAAAAGTGTTGTGTACTAACCAAAGAGAAACCTAAGGAAGATACACAGTGTAGTTATTTCTGTTTATTAATCTCTGAATATTTTATGAGTTAGAAATATCTATATTAAATGTCATTTTTACAGATTTTGTTTATTCTCTGACATGCTAATGATGTTTTCAGGTGAAATGTGTCAAGTAGTAAATAGAAGGAATCTTTTTGTTTTTCTTGCTTAGTTTATTAAAATTTGTGAAACTTAAGAAGTATTGGGGGGTGGGCATTTTCTTTTTTTAAGGCTATGAAAATGATTCTGTGGAAGACTTGAAGGAGATGACTTCAGTTACCTCTCGGAAGAGAGGTAAAAGAAGGTACTTCTGGGAGTACAGTGAGCAACTCACACCATCACAGCAAGAGAGGATGCTGAGGCCATCTGAATGGAACCGAGAGACCTTGCCAAGTAACATGTATCAGAAAAACGGCTTACACCATGGTGAGAGGGGATTTTGATCATACGTGTTGTGTGTGTCCCTCCCTTCCTTCCTTCCTTTCCTTCTTTTTTCTTTCTTTATTTCTTCTTCTTATTTTTAAAATATAGTGGACATTCAATATTACGTTATCGTAGTTTCAGGTATATTACGTAGTGACGTTTGCGTGCACCATGCACACCGCAAGGGGTCCCCTTGTGTCTCAGCTGGTGGAGAATCTGCCTGTGATGTGGGAGATCAGGGTTAGGTCCTTGGGTTGGGAAGATCCCCTGGAGAACAGAAAGGCTACCCACTCCAGTATTCTGGCCTGGAGAATTCCATGGATTGTATAGTCCATGGGGTTGCAGAGAGTCAGACACGACTGAGTCGCTTTCAGTTCATTTCATGATCACCATGGTAAGTCTTAGTAACCATCTGTCCCTAATATTTTAAGTCACTTTCAAATAGAGATAGTAAATCACAATACTTAATCATTAAACATTATATATAGGTTCAACCCCTCCTAACAAATGGGAGAGTAGAGCAATAGAGCTTCTGTATTTGCTGTGATTGCTCTTCATTAGTGAATAGCTTTTTTCAGTTTTAACAGCCATCACCTAAACAAGGAGGAAAGCTTGCGTAAAAATGATTTCTAGTCACTTCTTAGTCTACCTGTCCTACCCAGGAAATGACCAGGAGCCTGCTGATTGCTGACCTGTTGCAGCTGCTGTTAGCAAGAAAGAAGGATTGAGGAGGAAGAGAATGGGCTCCGGCACCTCTGTCTTTCATTCTTATCCAGTCTCCAGGCCTAAATGTAAACAGGGAGATAGGAATCAAAATTGTGGTGGGAGAAGAGAGAATGGAAAGGAAAAGAAAGAATAATTGTGGAGAGAAGGAATGGAGTAGGAAAAACTAAACAGTAGGAATCAGGAGAAGCTTATAGTCTTAGGCCAGATTTCGACTATGAACCCAAGAGGATGTAATTGAGTAGAATTTCTTCTGCACAAATTTTATTTTTACCTTAATCCAAAGTCTGTACTGAGAAGGTAGAGGGCACTAGTAGGTCTGAAGCTCAATAAACAGTTTATTAGTTGCTCCTGCTACAGATTTAAGTTGCTAAGCGTTTGTGACACAGATGGTGTATCAGAAGTATATTTGTACCTCATTTTCCCTTTCCATAGCACTCAGGTCTGTATTCTACTACCTTTCAGTGAATGGAAGACCTGGTTTTTGACTTGGGATCAGTTTTCTGCCAGAAATGAAAAGACAGGTCCAATAAACAGGTCCAGGTAGCATGTAATGAGTTCTAGGAAAGTTGTTCAGGGTATTGCCGTCAGAGGACAGAGCCATCCCTCTTGCCTGCAGTGGTAGGGAAGGTCTTTCTGAGTCTTGGGTACTGTTGTGTATCAAACTGACTGAAGACAGAGTTTCTGAAAAGGCAATCCTTATTTGCTGGACTTTTGAGTTCAACACAGGAATATATAGGTCTGACATATTTTCAGTCATAGCAGTATAAGCATCTTGGTTTGGGTAAAATTTCCAAATTTGTTCCTGACCATATACTATATCCGACCCCTGATTTTTATGTGCAGATGAGCTTGCACTATAGTCCTGAGATTTGATTATTACTTCCATGCAGGGACGGGAAGCCTGGTGGGCTGCCGTCTATGGGGTCGCACAGAGTCGGACACGACTGAAGAGATGCAGCAGGAGCAGCAGATAATTAAGAATCTGTCATAGTGGGGCTGCAAACCTTAAGATGGAGAAGGGCTGGGAAAAGGATAGAGTTGTGCCATATTACCTCCATTTCTTGCTGTCACAAGGTGGGAAGAAGAGGAGTCCAGCCCTCCTTCCGTAGATTGTTCATATGCTGAAAAAGAAAAGGGAAGAGAGAGATGGATTTTTAAATGTCTATAGAAAATGTATCTCTTGTTAAATAAAATGATCTCACTTAAACTTCCTTTAAATCATCTGTAGGAAAATATGCAGTCAAGAAGTCTCGGAGAACAGATGTGGAAGACCTGACTCCAAACCCTAAAAAACTGCTCCAGATAGGCAACGAACTGCGGAAGCTGAATAAAGTGATTAGTGATCTGACTCCAGTCAGTGAGCTTCCCCTAACAGCCCGGCCAAGGTCAAGGAAGGAGAAAAATAAGCTGGCTTCCAGGTAAATGGTAGTCATGTTCACTCATGTAGTTGAAGGGAGGTGAGGTTAGACTTCAGTGAGCTTTCATAGAGGAGATGGCCTTCAGCCATTTTTTTCAGAAATATCCTTTTATAAATAGAACAATGAGAGTATTATAATTTTTCCTTTGAAAATAAATGATGGTACTTATGCTTCATGGAATAAGTTTTTAAGGGGGAGAAGTGAATGAACTCAAGGGCCTTATATTGTAGTATAAAAATGAAAAATTTTATCATAGCTTTATTTTTTGTTTGTTTTGCAACAAGTCAGGGTTTTTTTTAATTGAGTATAATTTACTTGTCTTCCCTTATAGTGTATTCTTCTGTGAGTTTTGTGGTTACAATTATGTAACCACAACCATAATCAAGATACTGAATGTTGTTATCACCTTAAAAATTTCCCTTTGCCTCTTTGTAAAAGTGAACTCCTTCTCTCACCCTGACTCCTCCCAACCACCGATCTGTTTTCTGTTCCTACAGTTGTGCCTTTTCTAGAATACAGATGAAATCATTCTGTGCATCCTTTGAGTCTGGCTTTGATTTCACACAGGATGAATTTGAGATTCATCCATGTTGTGTGGACTAACAGTTTGATACTCTTTATTGATGGTACTAGTCCTTTGAAGTGATATATTAATACTTCAGTGTATCTGTTCACCAGGTGAAGGATAGTTGAGTAGTTTCTAATTATTGGCGGTTACAAATAAAGTCACCATAAACGTTTCCTTGAGTTTCTCAGGGGGCTTAGTGGTGAAGAATCTGTCTGCTAGTGTGGGAGATGCGGGTTCATTCCCTAGGTTGGCAAGATCCCCAGGAGGAGGAAATGACAACCTACTCTGGTATTCTTGCCTGAAAAATCCCGTGGACAGAGGAGCCTGGCAGGCTGCAGTCCATGGGGTCTCAAAGAGTTGGACACAACAGAGCAGCTGAGCACACACACACACACACACTTACAGGTGTTTATGTGAACATAAGTTTTCATTTCTCTTGGGTAAATACCTAGTGTGTTTAACTTTATAAGAAAATGCCAAAGTAGCTGTTTCCAAAGTAATGAAGTAAATTAAAAAAATATTTACTATTTTCCAAAGTAGCTGTATGTACTGTTCTACATTCCCTCAAGCAACATATGAGGGTTCACTTACTTCACATTTTTTACAACACTTGATTGTCACTTTCTGTTTATTTTGGTATATTAGCCATAGCTTTATTTTTTGAATGGTGAAATTTTAAGAAATAAGTTTAGATAAACGATTATATTGTATGTTTTGGGTAATTGAGGCCCTCGATGTAAACATCAGTAGACAGTGATTTTTTTGGTTGCTATTAGAAAATGACAGTAGCAAAAAGCATATTCTGAATGTTCACTTTAAAAAAACAAATGAAGTAATTGCTCCTTCCTTTCCCAGGGCTTGTCGGTTAAAGAAAAAAGCGCAGTATGAAGCTAATAAAGTGAAATTATGGGGCCTCAACACAGAATATGGTAAGCCTACACTTACACGAATTTGATTAATTTCCATCTACCTTGCTGACTGCTCTCTTTTTATTATTTTTGGTTTTGTTTCTTGCTTTCCCTGTATTCTGCCCAGCTTTCTGCCAGCCGCTTTGATTTAAGCTTTGTCTTTGGTAGCACTGGGTGTTGGTCGCCGCCTCGGGCTTTCTTTTGTTACGGAGCTCAGGCTCTAGGTGCACGGGCTTCTGTTCTTGCAGCCTGTGGGCTCCGTAGTTGAGACTCGGAGCCTCCAGATCTTGGGCTCAGTACTTTTGCACGGCCTTTAGTTGCCCTGTGGCATATGGAATCTCCCTGGACCAGAGATCAAACCTGTACTGCCCGTACTAGCAGATAGATTCTTGTCTACTGTACTTCCAGGGAAGTCCAGGCCAGCCTCTGTTTTTTGTTCATCCATTCAGTAAGCTATACTCTTATTTATTCATGTTCTTCTCTTAGTGTCTATCTGTGGCTCCCCAAGCCATATCTCCTCTTGTGACCATGGTAAACTCTGACTTCAATTTTACAGTTATGTGTGAAGTTAGCCAGTTTTATTGACTAATGTATATTTTAACCTTTGAATGGATAGTTTGGAAATGTGTTTTACAAATGTGATTGCTCATTAGAATCATCTGTGTGTACATATTAAACTACAGATTTCTAGACTTCTCCCCAGGTTCTCTGAACTATAATCTATGCAAGTAGAACCCCCAAATCCATATTTTTAATGTTACCCCAGATTACTCTTACACAGCCATTCTAGTACTTACTTGGGATCCGTTGGTTTAGATCAGTGCTTCCTGATACTGCACATCCTGGCACATGCAGAAAGGTGTCATCTCTAAGGTATCCTGGAGTATAACGGAGTAGGCTGCTCATGGGAGGAGGTCCCTGTGGGTTGAAAATGAAAGTGAAAATCGTTCAGTTGTGTCCAACTCTTTGCAACCCCATGGACTATATAGTCCATGGAATTCTCCAGGCCAGAATACTGGAGTGGGTAGCTGTTCCTTTCTCCAGGGGATCTTCCTGACCCAGGGATCGAACCCAGGTCTCCTGCATTGCAGGCGGATTGTTTACCAGCTGAGCCACCAGGGAAAGCAAATCATTATCTCACACACTTGGAACCCTTTTATAGTGAACTAGAGGGTGGGGAAGCTCTGCTTTTGATCTTCCATAATAAGGACCGCCCCTCCCTCCCCCTTTCCTGGTTACTCTTCCTTATGCCTCGTGTCATAAGAGCTCATATGTTCCTTTGCCTCTAAAATTGTCCTCTTCACTGTCAGTCAGCTGTTGGGCTAAGCTGTATCTGAAAGTGGAACAATGGCTAAATGATTGATTATTATTTGTTTCCAGAGATTTTCTTAACTCCAGCATAATTTGATGTCTGGCACATAAGTGTTCAGTAAGTGTTGTGCATGCGTGTGTGTTCAGTCACTAAGTCGTGCCCAGCTCTTTGTGACCCCACAGACTGTAACCCCTCAGGCTCCTCTGTCCTTGGGATTCTCCAGGCAAGAATACTGGAGTGGGTTGCCATTTCCTTCTCTGGGAGACCTTCCTGACCGAGGGGTTGAACCTGAGTCTCCTGCCTTGGTGGAGAAGGCAGTGGCACCCCACTCTAGTACTCTTGCCTGGAAAATCCCATGGATGGAGGAGCCTGGAAGGCTGCAATCCATGGGGTCGCTGAGGGTTGGACACGACTGAGCGACTTCACTTTCATTTTTCACTTTCATGCATTGGAGAAGGAAATGTGCCGGGGTCCAGCCCCGGCTGATCCAGGCTATTCGAAGGAGAGACAGCATCGGCGACCTATTTATTTAAATATTCATCAAAGATATAAAGAGTAATAGAATGAGGATAGCTCAGTGAGGAAATTCAGTGGAGAAAAGAGGCTGAATAATTCAGCCAGAAGGTGAGAGAAAGAACTACATGGGGAGACCAAGTTTCGGTGAACAAGGCCTGCACTTTATTTTCCAAAGTAGTTTTTATACCTTAAGTC
>NW_011494873.1:1947455-1960252 GCF_000754665.1 Bison bison bison
AATCATATGCAAAAGTTTAGGTGATTTGCATCATCTTCTGGCCCGGAGGCCTGTTAACATTTTAAGACCCTTTCTTCAGAAAACTTATTTTTCTCTAAAGGTGATTAGGCAGGCGCCACCCTCCAAAAAGCATTAAAGTTGCATTCCTATAGGGCAAAGGTGTGGTGGGCTACAACAAAAAAGAATTAACTCAAGGGTCCAAGGTTACAAACATTAAAGCTACTACTTACACCAATTATATTAATCATTACACTGCCAGGGACACAGCAGGTAAGGGATATGGAAACTTAGCAGCAAACATTGGCCCAACAAGTGAAAAACCCTTCACCAATACAATTTCTAATCAATCTTTTAACTACTCAAAGGAATCTGTGTTTAGACGGTTTAGAACATCTCCTGCCTCTCACAGTTGGGAGGCTCTGAACAATCACATGTGGCCGGAGAAACCTATTCAAGCAGGCTAGAGGATTTCCAAAGGAGTTTGTAGGTTGAAACACTGTCACACCCAGGAATTATTAACTGGAGCTGTAAGCTAACTCTTTTTTTCAGAGAGAGGTAGTGGGGGATAGTCCCCCATAAAGTCAGAGGTGTAGGTGAAGGCACAAAGCAGAAAGTAGGCAGACTCTAGTTTTGGGGGTAGATGCTCGAGAATTTCCACGGGGACTCCTGAGGCTCGATCCCACCTTTGTGTATGCCGAGCCTCCTTCCTCATGACGTTTGCCACGGGCAGAGTTCCTCACGCTGGCTCCCAGCAGTGATAGAATTCCAGTTGAGCTATTCCAGATCCTGAAAGATGATGCTGTGGAAAGTGCTGCACTCAATATGCAATATGCACTCAATATGCAATATGCCGGCTCCCGGCAGAAATGGCAACCCACTGCACTGTTCTTGCCTGGAGAATCCCAGGGACGGGGGAGCCTGGTGGGCTTCCGTCTGTGGGGTCGCACAGAGTCGGACATGACTGAAGCGACTTAGCAGCAGCAGCAGCAAAATCACTACAGCTGGTGAGTGCAGCCATGAAATTAAAAGATGCTTACTCCTTGGAAGAAAAGTTAGACCAACTTAGACAGCATGTGAAAAAGCAGAAACGTTACTTTGCCAACAAAGGTCCATCTAGTCAAGGCTATGGTTTTTCCAGTGGTCATGTATGGATGTGAGAGTTGAACTATAAAGAAAGCTGAGCACCAAAGAATTGATGCTTTTGAACTGTAGTGTTGGAGAAGACTCTTGAGAGTCCCTTGGACTGCAAGGAGATCCAACCAGTCCATCCTAAAGGAAATCAGCCCTGAATGTTCATTGGAAGAACTGATGCTGAAGCTGAAACTTCAATACTTTGGCCACCTGATGTGAAGAACTAACTCATTGGAAAAGACCCTGATGCTGGGGAAGATTGAAGGCAGGAGGGGAAGGGGACCAGAGGATGAGATGGTTGGATGGCATCACCAACTCAATGGACATGAGTTTGAGTAAAGCTCCGGGAGTTGGTGATGGACAGGGAGGCCTGGCGTGCTGCAGTCCATGGGGTCACAAAGAGTCAGACATGACTGAGCAACTGAACTTAACTGAAGTATATATATAATGATTGCAATGTCACGGGCATTCTTATTTCATTTTATAATAGAACCCAGCTGACTCATAATGCAGGGAGATGTGGTTGGTTACTGGAACCTTCCTGGGTCTCTTTTTCTCTGGATGCATGTAGGCATATAACTGTGTGTTGTTCAGTTAATAAATTTATCCATAATCATACACATCTGTATGGCCATATATTTTTGTGCTTGTATATATGTATGTGTAAGCCCACAAGCACATATTTTCTGTGTTCTGGGGTGGGGAACAATTGGGAAATTGGTTAAGAGCCAGGAATATGTATATTTCTGAATGTATTCCTCTGTTTCAAATTGAGTTTTTGATGGCCTTTAATTTTTATTATTCCCAAAGCTAACTTAAAGCCTGTAGATATTTTCATGTAGGAAAAAAAACTTATCTCTAGGTGTATTTTCTTCTCAATTAGTCAGAACAGAGGAAAAGGACCTTCTCATTCATTTCTCTCTTCCACATCTGTCTTACAAGCTTCTCTTTTCCAGTGTTGAGAAGCGCAACCTTGACTTGGTTTAGAAGACATGTTAGAAGCAATGTAGTAGTTGCTACTTCTGTGTATTTTGCCACATGTATATATTTTTTATAATTAAATTTACTTTTTTTTTTTTTTTAATTTACTTATTTTTAATTGAAGGATAATTGCTTTACAATACTGTGTTGGTTTCTGCCAGATTGCATGGGGTTTGCAAGTTCTTCCCATGGAACATGCATATATCTCTCAAGGGAATGGTGCCCTTGATTCCTCTAAATATCTGCGAGTCACTGTTACTGCTTTGTGGAACACTTTTATCCATTACCTATTGACCCAATGGTTTCTAAAAATCAGTGACATTGGGAACAAATTTTGGGACTTGGGAACCATAGGGCTGCAAACTTTATATTTTGCCACATGAGGACATTAAAAAGAATATCTACAATTACTGTCATTTCATACAGGGAAGAATATTTTAGTGTTAGAAAATTAAGACAGGCATACTCTCAGACTAAAGTTAGGTTTATGAAAAATGTACTGTATTGTCCTTGCCTATTTTAATTTGTCATCAACTAGCACTGTTCCAAGGACTGGCTTCAGGGCCCACAACTGTGGTCCTCATCCTGTCCTATGCTGCCAAACCTCCTCCTCCTCTTGATTCCTTCTACCAAGGCTCACAGGAACTCTGTGAGCTCTGTGAGTCAAATGTAGATTTGTTGACTCAGAATGAGACGTAAAGCTACAAAGAGGACAGGACCTTCATCCTGATTAACATAGTTTATCCCCAGACAAGCTATGTAAGGTTACAATTTTGGAAGATTCTTGGATGATCATGAACTCAGAACAGGAGGGATCTCTTAAGAGACTTTGGGCTTCCCTGGTGGCTCAGACAGTAAAGAATCCGCCTGCATGCAGGAAACCCAGGTTCTATCTCTGGGTTGGGAAGACCCCCTGGAGAAGGGAATGGCTACCCTCTTCAGTATTCTTGCCTGGAGAATTCCATGGACAGAGCAGCCTGGCGGGCCAAAGTTCATGGAGTCATGAAACACTCTGACACAACTGAGCGACTGACTGACTTAGAAATTTAAGGTTGGTCCTCACTTTCTGAGCCAGATGCTTTTATCTCCTCACCTAGAAGTTTTTGACGGTAGAGCCCTTCACCTCTGCCCCGCCTGTCCCCAATGTTCTGGAATGGACACTGCCCAGGTTGGGAAGAGCTGTTCTGCTGTTTCAGTTTTTAGTGCTCTTCTCACTTTTAAACAGTGAGGTGATTTGCTTTACCTATTGAGGATGGAGAAGCTTTTTGCTTCTCATCAGTCCAGCCTGCATGTAAATGTCGTTGTTTATATTTGAGTGAATGGTTTTCTCTCTTGTTTATTTGAGAAACAAGCATAAATTTCTTATTTCATGTGGTTTAGGGAGTCAGCTGTGCTTTCCTTGTTTAGTGACACATTTTTTAATATATTGTCCCTGCATGTAGTTTTAAATTACTTCCCCTCCCCCTGCCAGTTATTTCTGATTTCCCTCTTCAGTATTAGTCTAGATTGGTTTCTTCTAAGTTTTACAAGATAAGGAATAACAAATCATTGATTTCAAAGCAGTGTCTGAAGTAGTAGAGATTTACTTCAGACCATAGGACTTTCATGTGTTGAAACTGGAGGTGTGTTCCCCCCAAACACCCCGCAACTTTATTGAGGTATAACTAAAGTTAAATAACTCCACGTATTTAAAGAGGATTATATGGTTACTTTGGACATATGTACATATGTATGAAATCAGTCAGGATAGTGAACATTTTGATCACCTCCAAAAGTTTCCTAGTGCCCCTTGGTAAGCTAGTCCTCTCTCTCTTCCTATCTCTTGAGTAACCACAATCTGCTTTCTGTCACTATAAATTAGTGTACTTTTTCTAAAATTTTATATTAATGGAATCCTACCATACATTCTTCTCTTTTGCCTGGCTACTTTCATTCTGCATATTTATTTAAACATTTCTCCATCTATATCAATAGTTAAATGGTTTTCTTTGCTGAGTAGTATTCCATTGTATTAGATATACTGCAGTTTGTTTATCCATTCATGTGTTGGTGAAAATTGTTTGCTATTGCTATAACTGCTATAGACATATGCCTATAGAGCTGCTATGAATATTCCTGGGGAGGTGTTTGGGTGGACATATGTTTTAATCTCTCTTGGTTAAATATCTGTGAGTAACTTTATAAAAAACTGCCAAGCTGTTTTCCAAAGTGGCTGTACCATTTACATTCTCAGAAACAGTATAGGTGGGTTCTAGTTGGTCCATATTCTTGCTAACACTTGGTAAGGTCAGTCTTCTTACTTTTAACCAACCTGATAGATATGTGGCATATATCATTTAATTTGTATTTCATTAATTTATGATGTTGAACATCTTTGCTTATTGGCTGTTTATATATTTTGTTTGTGTGTATGTGGGTGAAGTGTCTTTTAAAATATTTTGCCATTTAAAAATTTTGTCTTCTAAAAGTTCTTTATTGTAGATACAGGTTCTTTACCTGACATATATATTGAAAATATTTTATATTAATCTTTGGATTGCCTTTTTGTTTTCTCACTGACATCTTCCAAAGAGCAGAAATTTTTAATTTTGATGAAGTCTGATGTGTTAGTCTTTCATTTTATATTTTTGTGTGTTCTAATTAGAAAGTTTGCCAACTTCAAAACTGTATTTTTGTGTATATTTTCTCCTAGGATTTGTATAGTTTTAGATTTTACAGTTTTTTTTATCCCCACAAACAAATACCCAGTTGATCAAGCACCATTCTTTGAAAGGACTTCCTTTTTCCATTGATTTTTTTTTCACCTTTATTAAATCAGTTAATCCTGTATGTATGGATCTACCTCTGGACTCTGTATTCTATTCCATTGAGCTGTTTTCTATCTTTATGTGAATATGCAGTATCTTAATGTAGTTTTATAGTAGATCACAAAAGTCTTGGTAGTGTTCGTCCTTGTTGGTCTTCCAGTTTTGTTCTCTTCTTTCAAAGTTGTTTTGGCTCTTCTAGGTCCTTTGCATGACCATTATCAATCTTGGAGCCAGTTTATCACTTTTTATAAAAGAAGTCTTCTGAAATTTTGATTGGAATTGCTTTAATCTGTAGATCAATTTGGAGGGAATTATCATCTTAACAAAACGGAGGCTTCCAATCCATGAACTTAGGATCTCTTTTCATCTGGTTGTCTTCTTTAATTTCTCTCTGACTTGTTTTATAGTTTTTAATGTACAGTGCTTGAACATCTTTTGTTAGATTTATTCCTGAATATTTTATATTTTTGATGTTATTGTAAATGGACTCATTATTGAAATTTCAAATTCTTTGTTGCTAATATGTAAAATGGAACTTTGTTTTATACCCTTTTTAACATTTATTTTTTGGCTGCGCCGGGTCTTCATTGCTGTGCCTGGCTTTTCTCTAGTTGTGAGCGGGGGCTGCTCTTGGTCCCGTGCTCGGGCTTCTCACTGCACTGGCCCCTCTTGGAGACCACGGTTCCGGCCACTCGGGTTTCAGTAGTTGCAGCATGTGGCTCAGTAGTCGTGGCCCTTGTGCTTAGTTGCTCTGAGGCATATGGGGTCATCCTGGACCAGGGATCAAACGCATGTACCCTGCATTGACAGGCAGATTCTTAACCACTGGGCCACCAAAGAATTCCGTGTATTGCTCCTGCCGTATTTTCTTGCTAAATTTATTAGTTCCAATAGTAGGTGTGTAGATGCCCTGGAATTTTCTATGTAAGTAGTTGTCACCTGCAAATAGAAATGGCTTTATTTACTCCTTTTGATTTCTGTGCCTTTTAATTCTGTTCTTTGCCTTATTGCAATGTTTAGGACATTTGAATAGAAGTGGTGACCACCTTGTTTGCAGGGGAAACTTTGACTTCTAAGTTGATGTTGGCTGTAGGTTTTTTGGTAGTTGAGATGCCCTCAATTGTTTTAAGTTTCCTTGTTTTCCTAGTTTTGTTTTTCATGAATAGATAGGGAATACTGTCATTTCTTTTATTTTTAAATTGCATTTATTGGAGCAATCATTGTTCTCCTTTATTCTGGTAATATATCACATATTCCCCTGTTAATATGGTGAATGATATTAACTAATTTTTTATTAAACCAACCTTGCATTCTTAGAATAAACTGTATTTGGTTATGATGTATTTTACTTTTTACTTAGAGTCTATTGCACATATTTTGCAGGATTCTAGTCAAATATTTTGCAGGATTCTAATCTGATATTTGGAGAAGGCAATGGCACCCCACTCCAGTACTCTTGCCTGGAGAGTCCCATGGACAGAGGAGCCTAGTGGGCTGCAGTCCTTGGGGTCACTAAGAGTCGGACACGACTGAGCGACTTCACTTTCACTTTTCACTTTCATGCATCGGAGAAGGAAATGGCAACCCACTCCAGTGTTCTTGCCTGGAGAATCCCAGGGACGGGGGAGCCTGGTGGGCTGCCGTCTATGGGGTCGCACAGAGTCAGACACGACTGAAGCGACTTAGCAGCAGCAGTCTGATATTTTAAGTTGGAGTCTGTTGCTAATACTTTGTCAAGGATTTTTAGGTCTATATTCAAAAGGGATATTGGTCTGTTAATTTTCTTTTTTTGTAATGTCTTTGTCAGGCTTTGGTATTTAAGGACACTACCTTATAGAATGAATTCAGTCATGATCTTCTTTTTTGAAAAAGTCTGATAAGATTGCTTTTATTTCTTCATTGTATATTTGATATAATTTTACAATAAAACTCTCTGAGTTTTCTTTTGGGAGTATTTTTGGATAAATTCAACTCCTTTGTTAGAAATGGGCTGTTCAGATATTCCTTTTCTTTATGTTAAGTGACATTTTCAATAAATTTGTCCATTTCACCCAAGTTTTTTAGTTTGTTACCATAGTATTTTCTTATTATCCTTTTAATGGCTTTGTTTTAAAGCGATAACCCCTTTTTCATTCTAGCTATAGGTGTTGGAGCAGTCTAGCTGGGGATGGGGATTAGAGTGGGAGTGAGTACCAATTTTGTTGATATTTTCAAAGAACCAGCTTTAGACTTTGTTAACTTTCTCTATTGTGTGTGTTCTGTTTTATTGATTTCTCTTATCTTTATTATTTTCCTCCTTACTTACTTTTGGTTAAATTTGCTCTTTTTTTAAAGCTTCTTAAAGGCAGAGAATTTTGTTTTTAAAGCTTTGTCTTTAAAGAGCTTTGATTTATTTAATAAACATTTACTAAAACTCTGAGTCAGTATCAGACACTGTCATAGGTCTTAAAGCTGTGAAGACAAGTAGGACAAATTGCTTGCAGAATAGTGAAGACTGATACATGTGTGCAGTCTGTTACAAAAGTGGCACATCATTTGAAATTAATCACTTTGGATAAGAAAGCTTGAAGCCATCACTGCCTAATGTTTTCTTATATGTTCTTCATTTTTAATTATCTGTTATTACACAATTAAAAGTAAATTTTTCCATGTTAGTGACATGTTCCAAGTGTCCTGTTCTGTCTTACAGATAATTTATTGTTTGTAATCAACTCCATCAAGCAAGAGATTGTAAACCGAGTACAGAGTCCAAGAGAGGAGAGAGGACCCAACATGGGACAGAAGCTTGAAATCCTCATTAAAGATACTCTTGGTAAGAAGAATACTGGATAAACTAATAACAAATAACAACATTCAGTGTAAGGCATGTGACTCAAGGGAATAGTAAAAATTCTTTTAAGGAAAAACTCAAGTGCTCTCATTGTAGTTACTTTCCTTTACAAGAAGATTTAGCATTCATAAACATATCCTGCTGGTAACCACAGCTTATTATTTAGACTTCATCACTGAACTATTTTAACACTTGCGAGAGATAAACTTCTAGCAACTTTAACCTTCTTTGGGGAAAATAAAGGTCCTTGACCTTGCCAAGCCTGCAGTATATACTTGTAGAGATTCTTACCTACTTGTTTTACTCTTTCACAGGTTTCTAACAAACTTGCTTACCTGGTTTTCCATCCCTTAACAGATTGTGCCACATAGGGAGGAACAGAGAGGCGGCCAAACAAGAAGTCAGGCAGAGTGATACCTGACAGGGAGGGTAGAGGTAGCTAATGGAGACATAGACGTTCGAACCCTAGAGAACCAAGAGCTTAGCTGCCATAGGAGCAAGTCAGATCAGCCTGTGATCAGTAGCATCCCAAGGGCATTACAGCATAACACAATCTGTGAAAACCCTGAAGCATCGTAAAATTGGTTCTTTGTTTAACTGTTTTTTCTAAGATTGTCTCTTAAAAACTGGTTCTTACATCGTCATTCTGTATAGTAGTAAATTTCACTTACCTGGAAATTTTCTTCCAGTTCATTTTCACCCAGAATGCTGACTGTATACTGAATCAGTTCACTTAAAAGAATTAGAGCTTACTCTTCAATCATTAATTCGTTACCTGAATTTAGAGTGCCAAACACTATTATTAAAAAAAATTCAATTGTAAATATTTTAGAATTTAAGACAGCTTTTCTGATACCCAGTTATTATAAATTCACTCATTCCACAAAATTTTTTCAATGCCTTACTATGTGCCAGATGTTGGGGAACACAGGGATTAAGCAAAGATTTTGTTGCTACTCTTCTTAAGAAGCTTGCAGTCTAAAAATGGAGCATAAAGAATAAACAGAAAACCAGAAATAATAATATTGTGGTAATTGCTATGAAGAAATTAAGATTCTTAGATGGAGTGGAGTGAGCAAGACTATTTTATTCCTGTTTATACAGAAATATTCCTGTATACCAAATCTGCTGCTAAAATAATTGCATTTTATTTCATTGAAAATAAATGCACGTTGAATGCTTCCATGTACTTAGTAAGTTTATCATGGTTTTTGAAATGACTATTTGTTTCTCTTGTCAGCATTGTGTTCATAATGAATGTAAAATATACTAGTGTTTCTGAATGGCAATTGGGAATCATTAGTAAAAGTAGCACTGCATATAGATTTTAACCCAAAGGTTTCATGAAATTTGACAACTTTCATGTTTGCAGGCCAATGGAGAAGATATGAAAGAGATATTTAAGAAACAAGAAAAAAGAGTTTGTTAGTCTAGAAAGGGGTAAACAGCTTGCATTTGTATAGAACTTACTGTGATCCAGGATCTGACTATTAAGGTTGTTTAGTCATTTACTTCCACAGTTCTGTGAAGGAGGTATTATTATCCTGGTTTTACAGATAAGGAATTGGAAGCCCAACAAGGTAGTAAGTAACTTGCCACGAGTCCTATAGCCAACAAGTAGGGGGACTAGGAATAGAAATAAGTTCTGCTACTTGCAAGTGCTTGCACTGTACCCATGTAGCATCACTTGGCCTTGTCATCTGACACTCATCTCTAGATAGTTTAATACATATCTGTATAACTCACAGGTGGCCCACTAAGTGCCTTGTCCAATAGACTTACTTGAGGATTTATTTTTCTTGATATTCTATGTAACATTTGATTCTACTGAACACTTATCTTCATTCTTGAAACATTTTTATTATTTTAAGATGCTTCAGGTTCTGCATGCCTTATTCCCTATCTTTTTACACACACACAAAAATGCTGGTGGTTTCTCTTTGGCTCTAGCAATATCCACTGGTCATATGCAGAAATTAAGATATGTTTTAAAAACACAAAAGCTCATTTAGCATAATGGTTAAAAAGAGAGTATTTGAAATCAGTTCTGGATTCAAGTCCTGACCCTGCCACTTATTACCTGAGGACCGTGGGGAAGTAACTTCACTTCCCTCAACCTAATTTTATTCATCTATAAAATGTGGACAGTTGTGTTGATTAAATGGAAAGAGTACGTATAAAGAACTTAGCATACTGCTGAACACAGATTCTCAATGCTCAGTAAGTATTAGTTGTTGATATTACCACATTACATTGTAAACATTTGAGTTTGTTTCCCTAAAAGACTTTTATTTCTACATAGTCTTCCTATGTTAGGTAGAGAGAGGAATCTAATGTTTTGTAAGAAAAAAATTCTTCCTGCCTTTTTATTTTTTAATTTAAAGGTTTATATATTGATAAGTCAGAGAAGGCAATGGCACCCCACTCCAGTACTCTTGCCTGGAAAATCCCATTGACGGAGGAGCCTGGTAGGCTGCAGTCCGTGGGGTCGCTAGGAGTCAGACACGACTGAACGACTTCACTTTCACTTTCACTTTTCACTTTCATGCATTGGAGAAGGAGATGGCAACCCACTCCAGTGTTCTTGCCTGGAGAATCCCAGGGACGGGGGAGCCTGTTGGGCTGCTGTCTATGGGGTTGCACAGAGTCGGACACGACTGAAGCAACTTAGCATAGCATAGCATATTGATAATTTTGTGCTTTTCCCTTTATACCTGATTATCAGTTTTACCAGATACAGTCCTTTACTCACATTCTCCTGCCTTGAGTATTTTAAATATGTTTGTCCATTTTTATTCTGGCATAAAATATTACTTTTGAAAAGCTAATAATTGTCTGATTTTTTTCCCCTTATGTCATTTGCTATTTTTGCCCAGATGTCAGCAGGATTTTTTTTTCTTTTTATTTAAATCTTAGTAACTTTACTAGACTATCTTGGAGTTGGTCATTTTAGGTCGGTAGTCTCATATACACTCTGTGCTCTTTCAGTAAATAACTTCAGATCTTTTGGTATTTAATTTGTTGCCTTGCTATGGTTTTCTTCTTTGGGGATACTTACTATTTGTGGATTGAATCTTCTTTGCCTATCTTCAGTATTTTCTGAGGTATATTCACTTTTTCTCAAATTTACGATCTCTTCATTTCTAATTTTAAAATTCTTTCCTTTTTCACTGCTGTTCTCTCAGATGCATTATCTGTTGTGTTTATTTGCAGCTCTTACATTCCTTTTAGTTTTAACTTCAGGAATTAATTTTTTCATTTTCTAATTTTTTGAGGTGTGATTGACATTTTATGTTTCAGGTGTATAATGTACTGATTTGATATTAGTATATATTACAAAATGATCACCACAATAAGTCCAGTTAACGTCCATCAGTATGCATAGTTAACAAAATATTTTTTTCTTGTGATGAGACCTTTTAAGATCCTTTCTCCTACCTACTTTCAAATATGCAGCACAGTATTATTAACTAACTATGGTCACCATGCTGTATGTTACATCCCCTTCATTATAGATGACTTTATCTTTAAGAACATATATTTTTTGGTTTTGTTTACAGCTTTTTTCCTGAATTCAATCTTGTCTGATATTACAGTCATGAATACAACTTTCTTATTATTTATATTTGCTTGGTAACTCTTTGCCTACCCTTTTTTTCTTTTTGGTAAGATTTTATTGAGGAAATCAACTTATAATTTGTTCTTTGATTAGGACAAGATAAAGGAAAAACAGAATTTCAGATGGAACAATGACATAAACATATCAGGATATCCAGAAATTTACATGTATAGAAAAGAGTTTTTAAACCTCCACATTAGTTTTTTTTTTTTTTTAATTGGAAGAGAATTGCTTTACAATGTTGTGTTGGTTTCTGCCATATATCATCGTGAATCAGCAATAGGTGTACGTATGTCCACTACTTTCTGAACCTCCCTTCCATCCCCCATCCCACCCCACCATTGTAGGTTGTCACAGAGCTGGGTTAAGCTCCCTGCAGCTGCATCACACTCGCACTGGCTGTCTCTTTTACATATGGTAATATATATGTTTCCATGCTGCTTTCTCAGTTCATCCCATCCTCTCCTTCCCCTGCTGTGTCCCAAGTCTGTTCTTTATATCTGCATCTTTATTACTGCCCTGCAAATAGGTTTATCAGTACCGTTTTTCTGGATTCCATATATTAATATATGCATTAATATATGATGTTGTCTTTCTCTTTTTGACTTCACTCTGTATAACAGGTCCTCCCCAGAACTGACTCAAATTTTTTATGGTTGAGTAATATTCCATTGTATATATGTACGATTATTTCTTTATCTATTCATCTGTTGGTGGACATCTAGGTGTCTTTTAGAATTGTGGTTTTCTCAAGGTATATGCTCAGTAGTGAGATTGCTGGGTCATATGGCAGTTTTATTCCTAGTTTTTCAAGAAATCGCTGTATCAATTTACATTCCCACCAGCAGTGCAAGAGCATTCCCTTTTCTCCACACCCTCTCCAGTATTTATTATGTAAAATTTTTGATGATGACCATTCTGGTTGGTGTGAGGTGATACCCATTGTAGTTTTGATTTGTATCTCTCTAACAAACAAGTGAGATTGAGGATTTTTTCATGTGTTTGAGAAATGTCTATTTAGGTCTTCTGCCCATTTTTTGATTGGTTTGTTTGTTTTTCTGATCTTGAGCTACATCAGCTGCTTATATATTTTGGAGATTAATCCTTTGTCAGTTACTTGATTTGTAATTATTTTCTCTCATTTTGAGAATTGTCTTTTTTGCCTACCCTTTAATTTTCAGTCTTTCTGTATTGCTTTATATGAGATCTCTTTTTAAAAGGTCTTAGATTAAAATGTAGACTTCATTTTGATTTTAATACCATAAATTCACTCCTGGATTTTTATATATAACTTATAGTTTGGCTTTTCTTTGTTAATCAGTCTAGGAGTTTTTCTTTCTTTTTTAAAAGTTTACTTTTGGCGGCATTGCCGTGCATAAGCTCTTCATTGTCGGGCATGGGCTTTCCCTAGTTGCGGCAGGCTGGGGCT